>NC_139222.1:275225786-275825786 GCF_055691185.1 Crinia signifera
GCTGTATTGGCTGTCTGCCTCTCCTGTTTCTGCTGTAGTTTATGCCTCCTGCATTGACCTCCTCGTCGCGTAGGATATCGCCTGCGGCAATCCTGGCTTGCCGGGTACGTACACCTAAAGGGTGTTTACCTGTGGTTTGTTGGTCTGCATCACTGTTTGAACTGGCCTGTTCTTGTGATGAGTCAGTGTCAAAACGATTTTGAGGTCGGTTTTGCTGGCGTCTATTTCTTCTAAAGAACGGGATGCGCTTCCCTTGTTCACTTTGGTTGCCTGAGAGCCATCTGTAGACGTTATGTCTCTCGTAATCTCCTTCTACTTTGATGAATTTTTCTTTTTTATATGCTAGTAGTTCTTTTTTGTATGTGGCCAGTTGGACATTTAATTGATCAATCCAATTGCTTTCTTTGTCGGCCACCAATGTTGGGAGATTGATTTGTTCAAAGGCGGCAATTTTCAGTTTAGTATTGGCCAATTCCTTGCTGGATTGCTCAATCACTAGTACAATTAAGTCCAATGAGCATTTATTGAGTATCCCCACCCAGCGTTTGCAGAAGTGGGGATCATAGCGTCCAATAGTGGGGCAGTTACGGACCCTGAAGCCTCTAGGGATCTTTTTGCATTTGTAATAGTCACTTAGTGACAGGGAGTGAAGATAAAAGTCAGTCTCTTTCTTTTTGAGGCGCAAAAGGTCGCGGAAGATAGTGTCAGGTGTGCATGCCTGGATTTCATCATTGAGACCTTTCTTTTGTACAATGGATTCAATTTCAGCTTCCGAATAGCTGTGTATGTCTCCAACTGGAAAGTTGAACGCCTCTGTGTCGATGTCTGCAGAGCCTTCTGCCATTATGGTCAGATGAGGGTAGTTGATACTGATGCTCTGTATCCGTGGGGGTGACCAACACCATACACCAATGTGAGATAAAATCAGCGAAGTTCTCCCGGGCAGGGAAACACTGTCCTGTGTAGTGATGGTATCGGGTGCTCGAGCGGGAAGCGGTGGTTGCCACTTGCCAATGTAGAAGTCGTGGGCTAGGCACTCCAGGAAATAAGCAATAACTTGCGGCCGGTGCCTTCACAAAGTAGTTATAAGGAGTGGAAGGTGCGGCACTCAGTCGGCTTGTAGTCCATACGAAATAAATACACAACTCACTGGTTGCTTAACAATGTTTCAAATGTATTACATTTGTCATCAGGATAAATTACAAGTGCAATGAAACATACCTTTATAGACACAGACAGGGGAGCAGTGTTGAAGGGCGGAGCAGTAGCAGCCGCCCCTCTGGTGGGGGAGTGACGTCACAACGTTACAGCCCATAGGCAACGTAAGGACGTTTATAGGTATCACCATGGTAACAAGTAAACATACTGTGAAAAATAATACAGAGTAACAGTATACAACCAAAGCATGCAACCATAGTATAAGTAATGCAGTAAGGCGTAATCAATTACAAAAATGTGCATGGGTGAAATACAGTTCACATACTATGACATCGAGGAAAAAATTCTTTCATATTAGCGGAATTACTTCCGTTTAACAATAAAACAATTATGCCTTGTTACTCACGGGGGAAAAATCTCCGTGACCTTTTGGTTAAAACTCAAATATCCATTCCAAATAACAAAAAAATGTTCTTTCAAACCAGCAGAAACGGGTGCTTCAGATGTCCATGCGTGAGAGGCCAGTTCCTCCTCACAGGTGATGAATTTTCCCATCCCCATACTGGCCATAAATATAAAATTAAATACCGTTTTTCATGTGATTCTTGCTACATTGTTTACCTTATTGTATGCCCTTGTAGTCTATACTACATAGGCAAAACTGAGCGTAAATTCAAAGAAAGGATGGGTGCACATCGCAGCTCCATCAAACAAGCCCTACTCAGTGGCAGTAGCGATCAGCCGGTAGCACGACACTTTGCTGAGTGTCGACATGCGCTCACCTCCCTCCGCTATCGCATCATCGACTGTGTCCCCCCTTCCATTCGAGGAGGTGATCGTGCAAAAAAACTGTTACAACTTGAAGCACGCTGGATACATCGCCTTAATACTGTCTCTCCTAGAGGTTTGAATGAATTTCTACCGCTGTCTGTATTCCGCTAATATGAAAGAATTTTTTCCTCGATGTCATAGTATGTGAACTGTATTTCACCCATGCACATTTTTGTAATTGATTACGCCTTACTGCATTACTTATACTATGGTTGCATGCTTTGGTTGTATACTGTTACTCTGTATTATTTTTCACAGTATGTTTACTTGTTACCATGGTGATACCTATAAACGTCCTTACGTTGCCTATGGGCTGTAACGTTGTGACGTCACTCCCCCACCAGAGGGGCGGCTGCTACTGCTCCGCCCTTCAACACTGCTCCCCTGTCTGTGTCTATAAAGGTATGTTTCATTGCACTTGTAATTTATCCTGATGACAAATGTAATACATTTGAAACGTTGTTAAGCAACCAGTGAGTTGTGTATTTATTTCGTATGGACTACAAGCCGACTGAGTGCCGCACCTTCCACTCCTTATAACTACTTTGTGAAGGCACCGGCCGCAAGTTATTGCTTATTTCCTGGAGTGCCTAGCCCACGACTTCTATATATATATACATATATATATATATATATATATATATATATATATATTCAGTACCTAATATTTAATTTTACTATATTTGACTATTTGTGCAGCTTGATGCTGCTGCTGCGGGGGGGAGGGGGGAGGAGGGCAGCGCTGCTGCGCTGAGCTGCCTGCTGCCGGGGGAGCCGGGGGAGCTGCTGCTGCTGCCGGGTGAGTGCCCAGCGGGTGCGAGGGGGGGGCTGCACATCGGTGGTGATCGGTGCTGTACTTGACAGCACCGATCACCACCGATCCCTGTGTTACCGAGCGGCTTAGCCGCCGGTAACACAGGAAACGCTGTGAATGGCTGTTCAGATTTGAACAGCCAATCACAGCGATCGCCGACCGGGGGAGGCATCCCTGCCCCCCCCGGGCGGCGAGGGGGGATGTCTGCTGTCGGGGACAGCAGACATCGTCCCTCTGTCACTGCGTCTCTAGACGCAGTGACAGTTTGAAGTCATGACGTATATATACGTCATGTGTCGGGAAGTACTTCCCGACCATGACGTATATATACGTCAAATGTCGTGAAGGGGTTAAAAAGACACAAGCTATGGTTTTTATTTAAAAAATGCAGAAAGCTTGCCAAAGCAATTCCAAATTCAAAGTAATGTTTATGTTTTCTTTGATTTGAAAGCTGATATTTTATAAAAAAAATGGGTAGCTGAAGGCTCAACATTGAATAAACATTACTTCAAAAATGTTCTAGAAACTTTTCAGGAACAATCAGAACAAAAAGGCCAGAGGTGTAGAAAAAAACACAGGTACCTGTTTAGTTTCACGGCGGCCGATATATTGGATGCGATATCGGCCGATATATCGGCTGATCCAATGCAATCTGATGCAATTTTTTACCTATTCATAACCCCACTACCCACTACCCATGGAGTTGATTTTATTGTATATAGTGTGGTGAGCGTAGTAATTCAGATTCAGATTCATTTATTGTCATTGCCCCATGACAGGACAACAAAATTCAGTTTTAACATCCAAACCGTAATCCAGTCTACATTACGTACAATTGTACAAACTACAATACATTACACAATACATACTAATATAATACATAAAGAAGGTATATTCTACCTAAAAACTATTAATAACACTAGCCAGTATTCAATGCTAAAACAGCTGAGGGATAGAAACTATTCCTCAATCTGCTAGTCCTATTTCTAAGACACCTAAAACGCTTGCCCGATGGCAACAGTGTAAATAGGCCCTGTGCTGGGTGCGTCGGATCCCTTACAATGTTGTTCGCATGGCGCAAACATCGCTTCCGCTGAATGACTTCCAATGATGGTAATGTAGTCCCCACGATCCATTCGGACATTCTAACTACCCGCTGCAGCTTCTTACGCTCCTGCATTGTACAATTACCATACCAAGCTGTAACACAGTTGGTAATGATACTTTCTATCGCACAGCGGTAAAAATTCATCAGTATTCCTGCTGACAATTTATGTCTTTTTAACATCCTCAAAAAGAAAAGCCGTTGATGGGCCTTCTTCACTAGACCCCCAGTGTTAACTGACCATGAAAGGTCCTCCGAGATATAGGTACCTAAAAACTTAAAACTTTGGACCCTTTCTACCTCCATCCCATTTATCTGAATAGGAGTAACCTGATCAACTTTCTGCCTCCTAAAATCCACAATAATCTCCTTTGTTTTACTAGTATTAAGCAGCAGATTGTTGACATGACACCAAGCAGCAAGAGATTCTATCTCCTCCCTATAAGCTGTTTCATCATTATTACTAATGAGACCAATTAGTGTTGTGTCATCCGCAAACTTAATAATAGTATTGGATGAATGAACTGGTCTACAATCCCAAGTGAAAACTGAATACAGAAAAGGACTCAACACACAGCCCTGAGGCAACCCTGTGTTTAATATAATGGGTGCAGAACTATTAGATCCCGATCTAACAACCTGCGGTCTGTTAGTCAAGAAATCTGCAATCCAGTTACACATAAAACTGTTACTACCCAACCCAGATAGTTTGTTAACCAACCTGGCAGGTATCACCGTATTGAATGCTGAACTAAAGTCCACAAACAATAGTCTAGCATAAGTATTGTTTTTGTCTAAATGAGACAGTACAAAATGGAGCAACATGGAGATAGCATCCTCCGTGCTCCTATTTTTACGGTATGCAAACTGGTATGGATCCAATAAAGGGGGGAGACTGTCCTTCAAATACGCCAAAACCAGCCGCTCAAAAATTTTCATAATAATTGGCGTCAGCGCCACAGGACGGTAGTCATTCAACCCCTTCGGGCTAGCTATCTTAGGCAACGGGATAATGGCAGTATTCTTAAAGCATGAGGGAACAACTGACTCAGACAAGGATAAGTTAAAAAGATCTGCAAAGACCCCTGCCAACTGCTCTGCACACACTCTGAGAGCCCGCCCAGGGATGCCATCAGGTCCAGCCGACTTGCCCACGTCAATCCGACCCAGTGCTGCACCAACCCCCTCTGATGACAAAACAAGAGGCTGGCCACTTACAGGCAATTTAACCACCCTCTCGTGATTCCCTCTATCGAAACGTGCATAAAAATAATTTAGCTCGTCCAGAAAGGAGACATCCGAAGTCACTGAGTCAGAAGCCCCTGGCTTGTAATCACTCATGACATGGATACCTTGCCACATGCGTCGGGAGTCAGATTTTAGAAAATGCTCCTCTATTTTCAGCTTATAACAGTGCTTTGCATTTACAATCCCCCTCCTCAGATTTGCCCTTGCTATTTTATAGGCTTGTGCATCCCCCTTCCCAAAGGCGATGTTACGAGCCCTTAACAGAAGCCGAACTTCCCCGTTCATCCACGGCTTTTGATTGGGGTACACAATAATTTGTTTCTGGGTCGTAACCTTATCAATATTTATATTGATATAATCCAGCACTGTAGAAGCATAGTTGTTAATGTCCACATGTGAACCGTCATCAACCCGTGCCCTAAATATGCCCCAATCTGTATGCTCAAACTTTTCCCGCAGCACAGCATCAGCCCCACTCGGCCAGACCTTAATATCTCTCACTTCCGGCTTTTCTCGCTGTATAAGCGGAGAGTACTTAGGGGTAAGAAATAGGGATAGATGATCCGACTGTCCCAGGTGGGGGAGAGCCTTTGCAGAATAAGCCCCCGCAATGTTTGTGTATACATGGTCCAGAACTTTGTCTCCCCTAGTGTTACAGGAGACATGCTGTTGAAATTTTGGTAGAACAGTTCTTAAGTTGGTGTGTGTCACGATCCGAGCTGTCAGACAGACTTTCCTACCGGCTAAGTGCCTCCGCAGGTTCAGCTTGCGGTCCAGACGTCATCTCTGCCGGCATCCTGTCTCCCAGTGACAGTCCCCAGTGCACGGCAATCCACCTGTCCGCCGCCATTGCTCCCAGTATCCAGCATGGTGTGCACAAACACACTTTCCCCCCATAGCAGACATGGGGGCTGCCATGTTCTTCCCAGTCACATGTCTGTGCTGTCCAATCCTGTTGGTTCTGATCTCCCTGTCATACTTCCTCGGCCAATCCTGGCCACCCAGTGGGGATAAGTATGCTGGGAGCTCTCAGAACCATTGCTAGTGCTTCAGTTGTCTCCAGTGTATGGTCAGCTGTCCTTGTCTCTGTACAAGTGTATTCTCTGCTGGTGTTGTCTTCCATGCTGCAGTGTGTTCCAGGTTGTTCCATCTCCTGTGAAGTCCAGGTTATTCCATCGCCTGTGATCCTGCCTCTACAGCCCAGCGACTAAGCCTAGCTCCGGGACTCTGGTCCTCCGATGCTCCTGCATCATCTGCCACCGATGTTCCACCATCGATAGTCCGATATTCCGGATCTCCTGCTCCCGTCCGTCATTCCGGACCCACAGTCTCCTTCCATATCCGACACTCCGGATCCGATGTTCCACCATCGATACATGTCATCATCTCATCTGTAAAGTATTGCAATCTGCATGAACTGTCATTATTCCCTGCATACTTTACTGCCTGTACCGTTACAACCTTCTGCATAATAAATCTGGTTGTATTTTACCTCTGACTGCTTATTGGCTCTGGGTGCACTGTCGCGCAGTTCATGCGCAGGGGTCCTCTCCAACCTCACCGGTCAAGGTCCCCACCAGAGGTCTCAGTCTTGTCGACTGAGTCCCCTGGTGTGACAGTGTGATTAAAATCCCCAGCAATTATAAATGCAGCTTCCGGATGAGCGGTCTGCTGCTTACTGATCATCATGTGCAGCTCTTTTAAAGCATTTTTTGCCACTGCATCCGGTGGAACATATACTGCTGTTACAAAAACAGACGTAAACTCCCGTGGCAAGTAAAATGGTCTACACTTAACCATAAGAAATTCCACGTCGGTCGAGCAATGCGTCTGCTCGCAATGCTTCGGGCTCGCTGGCTTGCTGCGCTCCCCACACTATATACAATCAACTCCATGCGTAGTGGATAGTTGGGTTATGAACAGGTAAAAAAATTGCATCGGCTCGTATCACTTCCGATATATCGGCCGCCCTGAAACTAAACAAGTACCAAAACACAGTAGTGTCACATTACACCACACAGTAGTGCCACATATATACATTGTGCCATGTAGAGCAGTTAGACACACTCCACCAGGATTATGCACACCGTAATGCCCATTACACATTATGCTGCACACTAATGCCCATTACACATTACTCCGCACATAGTAATGCCCATTATGTATTATAGCGCACAACGTAATGCTTATTACACATTATGCCATACATTGTAATGCCCATTACACATGCCACACACCCTAATGCCCATTATATATTATGCCACACACTGTAATTCCCACTACACATTATGCCACACTGTAATTCCCACCACACATTATGGCACACACTGTAATGCCCATTATATATTATGCCTCTCACCGTTATGCCCATTATGTTGCATGCCGCCGTCCGGGAATCCCTGCACCCGGACGGACGGCGGGTGCAGCGTCATCGGACACGGCGGATGCCACGTCATCTGACTCGGCGGGGGACGTTGCCGGGCAGCGTCCCAAGCCTCACTCTGAGGCTAAGCGTCGGGGCGTTGCTAGGCAACGTCCCCGAGCTTCCGCCCGGGAACTATTTATTTATTTTGAATAAATAGCCGGCGTCTGCTGGGCACAGACGCCGGTTATAGTTTAGTCAGTATTTACTTACCTGGCTACTGTTCCTCTGGTCTCCTAGGTCCTTTTGGCTCCTGGTATCGTGGCTGTGGTTTCCCACTGCAGTCTTCCTATTCTCCAGCCTTCCAGTCCGTTGTTCCCGTGGAATCGCTTCCTGTCATTCCCAGGACTCCTAAGCTTTTTTCCATCTTCCGTCTGTGAGCCTGCATCGGACCCACTGTCTCCATCATCCGTGGGTCACGTAAGTGCTCCAGTGGAGCCCTGGTCCATTTTTACATTGGTTCTCGGGCCCTCCGTGGCGTGTCCCCTCCGTGGGATTATCTTTTGCATTCCGCTCTTTTTGCCTCTTTTCCCCTTCTTTCAGTATATGTTTCCTTTCCCCTGTCTGTCATCTAGTATACGGGTTAGGCAGGAGTATCGCCTTTTCCTTCATATTCCTGCTTTGGGAGTCACGGTCCCTCCGGTGTGTTTTATTGGGGACTCCCTGCCATCCGCTTGTGTCTGCGACTTGGTCGCACTCCCCGTCTTGGCCAGGTGCCGGCAGACACGGGCCCTTTTCCCAGTTAGGTCCATTAGTCAGCTTATCCTCTTGGGATACCCCGTGGCGATCACTTACCAATTGTCATCACATAAGACCTGGCTGCATCGGGGTCGGAGAGGGCCTAACTCGCTCCTTCGGACGCGGCGGCCACAGGTGAAGCCTAGCTCCGCAGGGGTTTGCCATCTGTCACGGGGACTCAACATAGTGAGTGTAGTGTAGGACCCGCTGTGGCCGTCCTAACCGGCGGTCCCGGCTACGGGCTAACGCCTGATTACCTCGCCTCCGGGAACCCACTATCGTTTCCAGCGCCCAGGCCAGGGCATCATAACAGCTTCAAGGGCTTACTCAGATGGTCCGGGAATTGTCCTTGAAGGTAGCTTCCCAAGAGCAGAGGATGCGGCCTTCAGACTCAGGGGGTTCAGATCCCAAAATGAACTTGCCGGATCGGTTCTCTGGGGATCGCAAAACCTTTTTTAATTTTCGAGAGAGCTGCAAGTTGTATTTTCGGCTCAAACCACGCTCCTTCTCGTCCAAGGCCCAGCGTATTGGACTTGTGATATCTTTGCTCCAGGGTGACCCCCAGACCTGGGCCTTTGGACTGCCTTCAGACAGTCCAGCTCTGTCTTCCTTAGATAGTTTCTTTAGTTCACTCGGGTTGTTGTATGATGATCCTGACCGAGAAGCCTCAGCAGAGACTCATCTTAGGGCCCTTAGGCAAGGGAAAGACCCAGCTGAGGTTTATTGCACTGAGTTCCGCCGATGGGCGAATGATTGTGGGTGGAACGACTCTGCATTACGCAGTCAGTTTCGGTGCGGTCTAACTGATGAGATCAAAGATTGCCTCATTCAATACCCTGCACCTAAAACTCTGGACAAATTAATGGAATTAGCCATTAAAATTGACCGTCGCCTCTGTGAGCGCAGGTCGGAACGGGGCTCGCTCACTCGTGTGGTTCCCTATGTTCCGGTGACCCCTGAGGAGAGCGAGGAGCCCATGCAACTTGGGGCAGCTCGCATTTCCTCGGAAGAAAGGGCTCGTCGATTGAGCTCAGGTCTGTGCTTATACTGTGGCTGTAAGGGTCACATTTTGAGAAATTGTCCCAATAGGCCAGTAAAAGGCCGGGCCAAGTGAACGAAGAGAGGGTTCACTTTGGCCTCCAGCTATTTTCCTCTCTAGATTCTTTACTAATCCCGGGGCATATTTCTTTTCAAGGAGGTAATTTTTCAGGGTCAGTGTTTATTGACAGCGGCGCGGCCGGTAATTTCCTGGACTCTTCCCTCACCCAGAGTTTGGGGATTCCTCAACTCCAGCTTCCTATCCCCATTACCTTACGGGGCTTAGATGGTGGGGTTCTGTCCAATGGGGCCGTCACATTTCAGACTCCGCCCGTACAGTTGACCATTGGTCTTTTTCACCAGGAGGAGATCACTTTCCTGTTAACCTCCTGTCCTTCGGTGCCCATCGTATTGGGTTTCCCCTGGTTAAAAAAACACAATCCCATCATTGATTGGCGCCTTGGGGAGATTACCCAGTGGAACCCCAATTGTCAACAGAAGTGCCTTCATATTTCGCTCCCTGTGAAGTCCACCTCTTTAGCAGGGGTTCCCATTCCTTACCGGGATTTCTCAGATGTTTTTTCAAAAGGCCGACAGTTTGCCTCCACATCGGCCATACGACTGCGCCATCCAATTAGTCCCCAACACGCCATTGCCCAAGTGTAGACTTTATGCATTGTCTCTCCCGGAGACAAAGGCCATGGATGAGTACATCCAGGAAAGTCTGTCCAAGGGATTTATTCGGCCCTCTAAATCTCCGCTCAGTGCCGGCTTCTTTTTTGTGGAAAAAAAAAATGGTTCATTGAGGCCGTGCATAGACTTCCGTGCCCTTAATAAAATTACAGTGAAAAACACCTATCCCCTTCCTTTAATTACGGTTCTGTTCGATCAACTACGTTCCGCTACCATTTTTTCTAAAATTGACCTAAGGGGGGCTTATAATCTTATAAGAATCCAGGAAGGGGACGAGTGGAAAACGGCGTTCAGTACTCAGACGGGGCACTATGAGTACCTGGTAATGCCGTTCGGTCTATCCAATGCCCCAGCCGTTTTTCAGGATTTTATTAACGATGTCCTTCGGGAATTCTTGGGCAAGTTCGTGGTTGTCTATTTAGACAATATTTTAATTTTTTCCCAAGACTTGGACTCGCATAGGGCAGAAGTGCGTCAGGTGCTACAAAAATTGCGGGAAAATCAGTTATTCGCTAAATTAGAAAAATGCGAATTTGAGGTGACCCAGGTATCATTCTTGGGATATATAATTTCTTCGCAATGGTTTCAAATGGACCCCAAGAAATTACAGGCCATTTTGGATTGGGTTCGACCCACCAATTTAAAAGCAGTCCAGCGATTCCTTGGGTTCACCAATTATTATAGGCGATTCATTCATGCCTTTTCTTCAATTGTGGCACCATTGGTGGCTCTGACCAAAAAAGGTGCGGATCCATCAGCATGGACTCCTCAGGTGGAACAGGCTTTTAAGACCCTGAAGCAGGCCTACATTTCGGCTCCAATTCTTAGACACCCCAACCCTGAGCTGCCATTTGTGGTGGAAGTCGACGCCTCCGAAGTAGGGGCCGGGGCGGTTCTCTCTCAGAGAGATCCGGAGTCTTTACAATTCCACCCCTGTGCCTACATGTCCAGGAAATTTTCTCAAGCAGAGTCCAATTATGATGTGGGCAACAGGGAGTTACTCGCCATCAAGTGGGCCTTTGACGAATGGCGACAGTGGCTGGAGGGAGCTGTTCATCAGATTCTTGTCTTAACTGATCATAAGAACCTACAATACATTGAGTCAGCCAAAAGACTGAACGCTCGCCAAGCCCGGTGGGCTCTCTTCTTTATGAGGTTTAATTGTATTATTTCATATATTCCTGGATCAAAAAACATCAGGGCAGACGCCCATTCCAGATGTTTCATTCCTCAACAGGAGAGTGGGATCAAGTCAGGGTCCATCATTCCTTCGTCCTGTATTCATGCCGGAGTGAGTTAGACCTTGGAGGGTCTTCTCCGGCAAGCTCAAGGGCAAGCTCCAGCCCAAACTCCGGAGAATAGATTGTTCGTTCCACCTTCATTGAGATGCAGAGTTTTGGCAGAATGCCATGATACTAAGATTTCTGGTCACCCAGGAGTATATAAGACTCTTGCTTTGTTATCCCGTGTGGTCTGGTGGCCGGGAATGGCCAGGGACAACAAGGACTTTGTGTTGTCTTGTCCGGAGTGTGCCCGACATAAAGTTCCACGTTCACGACCATTGGGAGAGTTGTTGCCCTTGTCCGTTCCAGGCAGGCCTTGGTCCCATTTGGCCATGGATTTTATTGTGGGTCTTCCAGTCTCATCTCACTGTCAAGTCATTTGGGTCGTTGTCGATAGATTTTCTAAGATGGCACACTTCGTGGCTTTAAGGCAGTTACCCTCGGCTAAAGAACTAGCCACGCTGTTCCTTCAGCACATATTTCGTTTGCACGGATTTCCCAGTGATATCGTGTCCACAGTTTGTGGCTCAGTTTTGGAGAATGTTCTGTGCTGCCTTGAAGGTAAAGATCAGCCTCACTTCCGCGTTTCATCCACAGGCCAATGGACAAACAGAGCGTCTTAATCAGTCTCTTTAGCAGTATTTAAGGGTCTTTGTCTCCAAACTGCAAAATGACTGGGTCAGTTTTCTGCCGTTAGCCGAATTTGCGTATAATAACGCACATCATTCGGCCTCTAAGACGTCGCCCTTTTTTGCAGTCTACGGATTCCATCCACGGGCTAATTCCTTGGGACCTGATGCCCCTGGGTCTTCTTCAGCAGCTGCCTCTCGACTCAGAGTCATATGGAGGAAAGTCCACTTGGCCCTTAAAGAAGCCGCTTTCAGAGAGAAGGTATTCTCTGACAAGTCCAGACGGCCTTGCCCTTTCAAGGTTGGTGACTGGGTGTGGCTATCCACCCGTAATATAAAGCTTCACCAACCTTCGGCGAGGTTGGGGCCTCGGTTTATTGGGCCTTTTCGGATTGTCAGGAGGGTTAATCCGGTAGCATTCCGTCTTGCTCTACCTAAGTCCCTCAAAATTTCGAGTACCTTCCATGCTTCACTTCTTAAGCCAGTGGTTTTTTAACAAAAATTTCCTCGGAGACTTAGGAGTGTCTCTGCCCCAGTGATGGTGCATGGGCAACAAGAATTTTGTGTGGAAAAAATCCTCGATTCCAGAATAGTGAGAGGTTCCTTGCAGTTTCTGGTCCACTGGAGGGGTTTTGGTCCCGAGGAGAGGTCCTGGGTTTCCGATGGAGACTTGCATTCGCCCCACCTGAGAAAGGCCTTCTTTCAACAAATACCGGATAAACCTGGTGGGAAAGGGTTGTTAACCCTTCCTCAAGGGGGGGGGGGTACTGTTGCATGCCGCCGTCCGGGAATCCCTGCACCGGACGGCGGGTGCAGCGTCATCTGACGCGGCGGATGCCACGTCATCTGACGCGGCGGGGGACGTTGCCGGGCAGCGTCCCAAGCCTCACTCTGAGGCTAAGCGTCGGGGCGTTGCTAGGCAACGTCCCCGAGCTTCCGCCCGGCGCCCGGGAACGCGAGCGCCTGACGTCAGTCAAGCAGCACGAATTTTGAATAAATAGCCGGCGTCTGCTGGGCACAGACGCCGGTTATAGTTTAGTCAGTATTTACTTACCTGGCTACTGTTCCTCCGGTCTCCTAGGTCCTTTTGGCTCCTGGTATCGTGGCTGTGGTTTCCCACTGCAGTCTTTCTATTCTCCAGCCTTCCAGTCCGTTGTTCCCGTGGAATCGCTTCCTGTCATTCCCAGGACTCCTAAGCTGTTTTCCATCTTCCGTCTGTGAGCCTGCATCGGACCCACTATCTCCATCATCCGTGGGTCACGTAAGTGCTCCAGTGGAGCCCTGGTCCCTTTTTACATTGGTTCTCTGGCCCTCCGTGGCGTGTCCCCTCCGTGGGATTATCTTTTGCATTCCGCTCTTTTTGCCTCTTTTCCCCTTCTTTCAGTATATGTTTCCTTTCCCCTGTCTGTCATCTAGTATACGGGTTAGGCAGGAGTATCGCCTTTTCCTTCATATTCCTGCTTTGGGAGTCACGGTCCCTCCGGTGTGTTTTATTGGGGACTCCCTGCCATCTGCTTGTGTCTGCGACTTGGTCGCACTCCCCGTCTTGGCCAGGTGCCGGCAGACAGGGGCCCTTTTCCCAGTTAGGTCCATTAGTCAGCTTATCCTCTTGGGATACCCCGTGGCGATCACTTACCCCTTGTCATCACATAAGACCTGGCTGCATTGGGGTCGGAGCGGGCCTAACTCGCTCCTTCGGACGCGGCGGCCACAGGTAAAGCCTAGCTCCACAGGGGTTTTTCCATTGTCACGGGGACTCAACAGAGTGAGTGTAGGACCCGCTGTTGCCGTCCTAACCGGCGGTCCCGGCTACGGGCTCACGCCTGATTACCTCGCCTCCGGGAACCCACTATCGTTTCCAGCGCCCAGGCCAGGGCATCATAACACATTACACATTGGGAGCCAATCGCAAACTCTGATAGACTGGACTGGCACCATATTTGAAATGTCTGTGGCCCAAATGTGAGCCACTAAGAGCACACCACATACAGGATACAGGATGGGCGGCAGTGAGTAATCTACTCTCCTCCCCTCCTACCTTCAGCACCACTTGGGGCATTATATAAGGGGCATTACTGGGTACACTATGTAAGGGGCACAACTGAGGGCATAGAAGCTGAGCACACTACATACAGGCCAGCGATGTGTGGTGGTGTGTGGTGGTATGTGGCCCTGTAGGTGGTGCTGCCAGATGATGCGCACACAGTGTAAATACACTGTGGGCAAGGCACCACTGGCAGACAGCAAGTTACGGCCCTGAGCAGCAGTACCGCTTATACTCATAATGCCCACACTAGCAGCACCACTAACACACACATAATGCCCGTGGTAGCAGTGCTGCTCACACACATTACACCCACGGTAGCAGTCCTGCTCGCACACATAACACCCGCAGTAGCATTTCCGCTCACACACATAACTCCCACGATAGCAGCATATGAACAGGATTGGCCATATACGACATGCAAATCAGTCAGTCAATCAGATCCGTGCAATGATGCACTGTATAAAAAAAGAGAATATATACCCGTATATTCCGGCGTATAAGACGACTTTTTAGCCCATAAAAATTTTCCCTCTAGTGGGGGGTCGTCTTATACGCCGGGTGCACGGCGTGATGTCGCCTTAAATGCCGGGTACGGCATATATTCACTAAAAGGTACCTCTCCTCTGCCCCCCCCCCTTCTTATGCATAGGTACCGTACCTTAATAATAAAAGATAGCAGTACGATATTTGTCTGCAGCTGAAGTAATGTAGAGGTTGAGTAGTGCGGCCAGTGCTATGGACACATGTCCCACCAGGCATTTCAGGTGTTGGAGAAAGGGAAGGGGGGCCCTGCCTATTTTGTCAGTCCCGGGCCCCACAATTTTGATGGCAGCCCTACCACTCAGGTCACCTTGGTGGGAGAGGGACTGTAAGAGATGCTCATCACTCGGACGCAACAAACACACGCTGATCCCTCGCCATGTACATAAGCATACCACTGTACATGGTGGGTATGCAGCATCAGCTGAGAGAGCATCAGCAGGCGGGACATGGACAGTCACTACCATCTGCAGCAGCATGGCCTGCTCCTCACATTGCAGGAGACTGAGTTGTCCAGACTGAACCACAAAAGCTTGGTCACCACCCACACAGGGGTCACTGAACCCCGTCGCACCTTAGACTCAATCACATTTTTCACAATGCAACCAAAATTAAAGTGCTTATGCGTCAATGGGATCAGATTGGTAAAAATGGCGATCTGTGATTTTTGTTAAGCTAAGGGTCTAGTTAAAAGTAAATAGAATATATGTTGTTTTGTTTGTTTCAGGTGTAAATGGGGACAGGTCAGCTTTTGGCAAGGCTACTATGTAATTTGATTTTTTTATCTTATTATTACCTGGCAAAGCCTCCCTGATCCGTGATCCTGTTAGGGATTCACAATAACCTGTGAAGAAAGAAAAATCACATTTAAGCAAATGGACAGAGATACTTATCTGAAGATCCCACCTATTTATAAAAGTAACGTGAACGTGACGAAACGTGTTTAGGGAGTTTTTCAAGTTCAGTGCCACCTCCCGCAGAGTGACGGTGATTATAACTGTCTGCTAAAGAATTTCTGACCCAGCCATCCACTAAGGCTGTTGAGCCTCTCTCCAACGGACATCATTCCAGCGCAGCCGCATTCCGGTGTCTGATCTGCGACAGCCGGCAAATCACCGATTGCTTTCCAACTTTGGCCCCCGGCTGTGTGAGATGGAGAACCACGGCATTGCATGTGTCAGTGCTGGTAATCACCTGCCAGCTCAGTCCTGGCACTCACTGAAAGGAGAGCTAAACTCTGACACATGGACTGTTGGCTCTATACCCGCCTGTTTAGCCACCGAGAGTTTGGACGAAAGGAATAGATTTGTCCACCATCACCAAAACAGTGAGCAAGTCACCATCGAGACCACTTTCCCACTCAAAGTCCTATGGTAGCAGGCCATTGTTGGATGGACAGATTTTTCCTTCAATTCGGGACTTAATGGTGAGGTCACCTTAAAAAGATGTATATATACTGTTTTTAAATTAATATTAGTATTTCTCTTGCAAGTCTGGTCCCCAGCTCCCCCCCCCCCCCCTGTATTTCTGTAACCAGGACCGGCCCAATAAGCCCGGGGCTGGTTATAACTGGGGCGGGGGACCTGTCCTGGTTACAGAAATACAGGGGAGGGGGGAAGCTGGGGTCCCCCTGTATTTCTTTAACCAGAACCATGTTCTTCAGCCCAGTACTGGTTCCCAATATACGGTGTCCCCTGTATATTGGAAACCAGCACCGGGCTTAAACGGACAGCGGTGTTGCAATTGTCCTATACTGCAGGAAGGTTTGCGTGTTTGAAATGCAGGAAGCCAGGGGAATGGGAGATGGCATCCAAGTTTTCAGTTGGCGGAGCCTCAGACAGAAATTGGAAAGTATAAAGTAGTTCAGGAAAAAGAAAATTTCCTGTCTACTGCGATCAGAGCCGATGTCAGAGGGTCCAGCCATAGACCCCCTGGTACCTGCTGGGTCCTAGGTGTGCATCTAGGTTGCCTAGCAGTATACAGCCCTGGTCACAGGGACATACAGTAATGCAGTGAAACATGAATATACTGTACATATACATGTGTCAGGGCTAGATAGTGAAACACAGATGAGATCATAAGATACCAGCAGGAGTTCAAGTGGTTCTATGTCCAGGGCCCGCCTTTCCACTGGGCTGGGTGGGCTACAGCCAGAGGCCCCACAGCCACCTACAGCCAGGCAAATAAAAAAAAAAATTTTGCTTACAGGAACCCCATTAGCACTAGCCGGCATTGGCTGGTATCCCTCCTCCCCCTGCCCTCCCCCTCCAGTGGTGGCACTCCTGATATTATTAGTAATGAATGACAAGCAGTCAGGGCGGCGCGGGAAGCGCTAGTTATTTTCTATTCACTGCAGGGACCCCGCCGGCCCCCCGCCAGCTTTATACACAATGACAGCGCCGCAGGTACCCCCGCGGCACGGACACCCCGGCCCGCTCCAGCACTGCAGGGAAGCCGGCGCCGCAAGTTTTTTAAACAGTTAGCTAACCCTCCATGCTGTGGGTGAGGGTCGAACTGCCGCCCTCCAGGTGCCGGCGCCCTAGGCAAATGCCTAGAGCTGCCTATTGGTGGCGCCGGCCCTGCAAGCTGTGCCGTATTCATCATGGGCCTGGAGCTGAAATTTATGAAGGGCCTATTGTATGCTGGTGCAGGGGGTGTGGTCAGCATGGTGGGGGGTGTATACTGATGTAAGGGTTTCACCAATTATGTGGGGGTGTGGCCTATACTGTGGATGTGGCTAGCACTATGTACGGCATAGCTACACACCTACCTTCAGCCATCTCAATCTCCCTCTCCTCTTTGCTCAAATGAAGCATACACCATCTGTTATACAGTATTATTGACCACTGAGTAAAAATACATTTAAAAAGACACAAGCTATGTTTTTTTTTAAAAAATGCAGAAAGCTTGCCAAAGCAATTCCATATTCAAAGTAATGTTTATGTTTTCTTTGATTTGAAAGCTGATATTTTATAAAAAAAATGGGTAGCTGAAGGCTCAACATTGAATAAACATTACTTCAAAAATGTTCTAGAAACTTTTCAGGAACAATCAGAACAAAAAGGCCAGAGGTGTACAAAAAAACACAGGAACCTGTTTAGTTTCACGGCAGCCGATATATCAGATGCGATATTGGCCGATATATATCGGCTGATCCAATGCAATCCAATGCAATTTTTTACCTATTCATAACCCCACTATCCACTACCCATGGACTTGATTTTATTGTATATAGTATGGTGAGCGTAGTAATTTGCATCTGCTCGCCACGCTTCGGGCTCGGTGGCTCGCTGCGCTCCCCACACTATATACAATCAACTCCATGCATAGTGGATAGTTGGGTTATGAACAGGTAAAAAAATTGCATCGGATCGTATCGCTTCCGATATATCGGCCGCCCTGAAACTAAACAAGTACCAAAACAGAGTAGTGACACATTACACCACACAGTAGTGCCACATATACACATTGTGCCATGTAGAGCAGTTAGACACACTTCACCAGGATTATGCACACCGTAATGCCCATTACACATTATGCTGCACACTAATGCCCATTACACATTACTCTGCACATAGTAATGCCCATTATGTATTATGGCGCACAACGTAATGCTTATTACACATTGGGGCAGATGTATCATAGCAGCGCTTATCGCGCCGCTATGATACCTCCTGCTTCGCATCAATAGCGAGGCGAAGCAGGAAGGGACATCGACAAGATGTATTAACATCTTGTCTGCCGAAGCGGGGGAGCGTTAACTCCCCCCTTCGGCGATGTCCCTTTCTGGAGATAGCGCATCAGTTAATACTAATGCGCTATCTCCTGTCCCCCGGCCGGCCGCACTGGGCATGCGTGGGATCTCGCTGTTCACGCGAGATCCCCAGCGCAGCCCAGACCTAACAGCAGGGACAGCGCTGTCCCTGCTGTTTAGATAGGGCTTCGCCAGCCTGATGCTGGCGAAGCCAAACCCGGCTTCGTGTGGAACGGCGATGCTGACCGTTCATACATTCGGCCTGCTATCATTTTGATAGCAGCGCCGATATGGACAGGGGCGCATAGCGCCCCTGTCCATTAACGCATCCCGGCCACTTCATACATGGGGGAGAAGCGGTATCAGTGCACATAACGTGCGCTGATACCCTTCTCCCCCATAACGACGGATCATACATCTGCCCCAATATGCCATACATTTTAATGCCCATTACACATGCCACACACCGTAATGCCCACTACACATTATACCACATACTGTAATGCCCATTATATATTATGCCCCTCACCGTTATGCCCATTATGTTGCACGCCGCCGTCCGGGAATCCCTGCACCCGGACGGACGGCGGGTGCAGCGTCATCTGACGCGGCGGATGCCACGTCATCTGACACGGCGGGGGACGTTGCCGGGCAGCGTCCCAAGCCTCACTCTGAGGCTAAGCGTTGGGGCGTTGCTAGGCAACGTCCCAGAGCTTCCGCCCGGCGGCCGGGAACGCACGCGCCTGACGTCAGTCAGGCTGCGTGAATTTTGAATAAATAGCCGGCGTCTGCTGGGCACAGACGCCGGTTATAGTTTAGTCAGTATTTACTTACCTGGCTACTGTTCCTCCGGTCTCCTTGGTCCTTTTGGCTCCTGGTATCGTGGCTGTGGTTTCCCACTGCAGTCTTCCTATTCTCCAGCCTTCCAGTCCGTTGTTCCCGTGGAATCGCTTCCTGTCATTCCAAGGACTCCTAAGCTGTTTTCCATCTTCCGTCTGTGAGCCTGCATCGGACCCACTGTCTCCATCATCCGTGGGTCACGTAAGTGTTCCAGTGGAGCCCTGGTCCCTTTTTACATTGGTTCTCGGGCCCTCCGTGGCGTGTCCCCTCCGTGGGATTATCTTTTGCATTCCGCTCTTTTTGCCTCTTTTCCCCTTCTTTCAGTATATGTTTCCTTTCCCGTCTGTCATCTAGTATACGGGTTAGGCAGGAGTATCGCCTTTTCCTTCATATTCCTGCTTTGGGAGTCACGGTCCCTCCGGTGTGTTTTATTGGGGACTCCATGCCATCCGCTTGTGTCTGCGACTTGGTCGCACTCCCTGTCTTGGCCAGGTGCCGGCAGACAGGGGCCCTTTTCCCAGTTATTTCCATTAGTCAGCTTATCCTCTTGGGATACCCCGTGGCGATCACTTACCCCTTGTCATCACATAAGACCTGGCTGCATCGGGGTCGGAGCGGGCCTAACTCGCTCCTTCGGACGCGGCGGCCACAGGTGAAGCCTAGCTCCGCAGGGGTTTGCCATCTGTCACGGGGACTCAACAGAGTGAGTGTAGGACCCGCTGTGGCCGTCCTAACCGGCGGTCCCGGCTACGGGCTCACGCCTGATTACCTCGCCTCCGGGAACCCACTCTCGTTTCCAGCGCCCAGGCCAGGGCATCATAACATTATAACCGGCCAGAATAAAGACAGATCTCCTGTCAGATACTTTGTGGGGTAGTTTGTTGTGTCGTCTGGTATTATGAGTTCCACTCCCCAGACTTTTTCTGATCAGCTTCAAGGGCTTACTCAGATCGTCTGGGAATTGTCCTTGAAGGTAGCTTCCCGAGAGCAGAGGATGCGGCCTCCAGACTCAGGGGGTTCAGATCCCAAAATGAACTTGCCGGATCGGTTCTCTGGGGATCGCAAAACCTTTTTTAATTTTAGAGAGAGCTGCAAGTTGTATTTTCGGCTCAAACCACGCTCCTTCTCGTCCAAGGCCCAGCGTATTGGACTTGTGATATCTTTGCTCCAGGGTGACCCCCAGACCTGGGCCTTTGGACTGCCTTCGGACAGTCCAGCTCTGTCTTCCTTAGATAGTTTCTTTAGTTCACTTGGGTTGTTGTATGATGATCCTGACCGAGAAGCCTCAGCAGAGACTCATCTTAGGGCCCTTAGGCAAGGGGAAGACCCAGCTGAGGTTTGTTGCACTGAGTTCCGCCGATGGGTGAATGATTGCGGGTGGAACGACCCTGCATTATGCAGTCAGTTTCGGTGCGGTCTAACTGATGAGATCAAAGATTGCCTCATTCAATACCCTGCACCTAAAACTCTGGACAAATTAATGGAATTAGCCATTAAAATTGACCGTCGCCTCTGTGAGCGGAGGTCGGAACGGGGCTCGCTCACTCGGGTGGTTCCCTATGTTCCGGTGACCCCTGAGGAAAGCGAGGAGCCCATGCAACTTGGGGCAGCTCGCATTTCCTCGGAAGAAAGGGCTCGTCGATTGAGCTCAGGTCTGTGCTTATACTGTGGCTGTAAGGGTCACATTTTGAGAAATTGTCCCAATAGGCCAGTAAAAGGGCGGGCCAAGTGAACGAAGAGAGGGTTCACTTTGGCCTCCAGCTATTTTCCTCTCTAGATTCTTTACTAATCCCGGGGCATATTTCTTTTCAAGGAGGTAATTTTTCAGGGTCAGTGTTTATTGACAGCGGCGCGGCCGGTAATTTCCTGGACTCTTCCCTCGCCCAGAGTTTGGGGATTCCTCAACTCCAGCTTCCTATCCCCATTACCTTACGGGGCTTAGATGGTGGGGTTCTGTCCAATGGGGCCGTCACATTTCAGACTCCGCCCGTACAGTTGACCATTGGTCTTTTTCACCAGGAGGAGATCACTTTCCTGTTAACCTCATGTCCTTCGGTGCCCATCGTATTGGGTTTCCCCTGGTTAAAAAAACACAATCCCATCATTGATTGGCGCCTTGGGGAGATTACCCAGTGGAACCCCAATTGTCAACAGAAGTGCCTTCATATTTCGCTCCCTGTGAAGTCCACCTCTTTAGCAGGGGTTCCCATTCCTTACCGGGATTTCTCAGCCGTTTTTTCAAAAGGCCGACAGTTTGCCTCCACATCGGCCATACGACTGCGCCATCCAATTAGTCCCCAACGCGCCATTGCCCAAGTGTAGACTTTATGCATTGTCTCTCCCGGAGACAAAGGCCATGGATGAGTACATCCAGGAAAGTCTGTCCAAGGGATTTATTCAGCCCTCTAAATCTCCGCTCAGTGCCGGCTTCTTTTTTGTGGAAAAAAAAGATGGTTCATTGAGGCCGTGCATAGACTTCCGTGCCCTTAATAAAATTACAGTGAAAAACACCTATCCCCTTCCTTTAATTACGGTTCTGTTCGATCAACTACGTTCCGCTACCATTTTTTCTAAAATTGACCTAAGTGGGGCTTATAATCTTATAATAATCCAGGAATGGGACGAGTGGAAAACGGCGTTCAGTACTCAGACGGGGCACTATGAGTACCTGGTAATGCCGTTCGGTCTATCCAATGCCCCAGCCGTTTTTCAGGATTTTATTAACGATGTCCTTCGGGAATTCTTGGGCAAGTTCGTGGTTGTCTATTTAGACAATATTTTAATTTTTTCCCAAGACTTGGACTCGCATAGGGCAGAAGTGCGTCAGGTGCTACAAAAATTGCGGGAAAATCAGTTATTCGCTAAATTAGAAAAATGTGAATTTGAGGTGACCCAGGTATCGTTCTTGGGATATATAATTTCTTTGCAAGGGTTTCAAATGGACCCCAAGAAATTACAGGCCATTTTGGATTGGGTTAGACCCACCAATTTAAAAGCAGTCCAGCGATTCCTTTGGTTCGCCAATTATTATAGGCTATTCATTCATGCCTTTTCTTCTATTGTGGCACCCTTGGTGGCTCTGACCAAAAAAGGTGCGGATCCATCAGCATGGACTCCTCAGGTGGAACAGGCTTTTAAGACCCTGAAGCAGGCCTTGATTTCGGCTCCAATTCTTAGACACCCCAACCCTGAGCTGCCATTTGTGGTGGAAGTCGACGCCTCCGAAGTAGGGGCCGGGGCGGTTCTCTCTCAGAGAGATCCGGAGTCTTTACAATTCCACCCCTGTGCCTACATGTCCAGGAAATTTTCTCAAGCAGAGTCCAATTATGATGTGGGCAACAGGGAGTTACTCGCCATCAAGTGGGCCTTTGACGAATGGCGACAGTGGCTGGAGGGAGCTGTTCATCAGATTCTTGTCTTAACTGATCATAAGAACCTACAATACATTGAGTCAGCCAAAAGACTGAATGCTCGCCAAGCCCGGTGGTCTCTCTTCTTTATGAGGTTTAATTGTATTATTTCATATATTCCTGGATCAAAAAACATCAGGGCAGACGCCCATTCCAGATGTTTCATTCCTCAACAGGAGAGTGGGATCAAGTCAGGGTCCATCATTCCTTCGTCCTGTATTCATGCCGGAGTGAGTCAGACCTTGGAGGGTCTTCTCCGGCAAGCTCAAGGGCAAGCTCCAGCCCAAACTCCGGAGAATAGATTGTTCGTTCCACCTTCATTGAGATGCAGAGTTTTGGCAGAATGCCATGATACTAAGATTTCTGGTCACCCAGGAGTATATAAGACTCTTGCTTTGTTATCCCGTGTGGTCTGGTGGCCGGGAATGGCCAGGGACAACAAGGACTTTGTGTTGTCTTGTCCGGAGTGTGCCCGACATAAAGTTCCACGTTCACGACCATTGGGAGAGTTGTTGCCCTTGTCCGTTCCAGGCAGGCCTTGGTCCCATTTGGCCATGGATTTTATTGTGGGTCTTCCAGTCTCATCTCACTGTCAAGTCATTTGGGTCGTTGTCGATAGATTTTCTAAGATGGCACACTTCGTGGCTTTAAGGCAGTTACCCTCGGCTAAAGAACTAGCCACGCTGTTCCTTCAGCACATATTTCGTTTGCACGGATTTCCCATTGATATCGTGTCCACAGTTTGTGGCTCAGTTTTGGAGAATGTTCTGTGCTGCCTTGAAGGTAAAGATCAGCCTCACTTCCGCGTTTCATCCACAGGCCAATGGACAAACAGAGCGTCTTAATCAGTCTCTTAAGCAGTATTTAAGGGTCTTTGTCTCCAAACTGCAAAATGACTGGGTCAGTTTTCTGCCGTTAGCCGAATTTGCGTATAATAACGCACATCATTCGGCCTCTAAGACGTCGCCCTTTTTTGCAGTCTACGGATTCCATCCACGGGCTAATTCCTTGGGACCTGATGCCCCTGGGTCTTCTTCAGCAGCTGCCTCTCGACTCAGAGTCATATGGAGGAAAGTCCACTTGGCCCTTAAAGAAGCCGCTTTCAGAGAGAAGGTATTCTCTGACAAGTCCAGACGGCCTTGCCCTTTCAAGGTTGGTGACTGGGTGTGGCTATCCACCCGTAATATAAAGCTTCACCAACCTTCGGCGAGGTTGGGGCCTCGGTTTATTGGGCCTTTTCGGATTGTCAGGAGGGTTAATCCGGCAGCATTCCGTCTTGCTCTACCTAAGTCCCTCAAAATTTCGAGTACCTTCCATGCTTCACTTCTTAAGCCAGTGGTTTTTTAACAAAAATTTCCTCGGAGACTTAGGAGTGTCTCTACCCCAGTGATGGTGCAGGGGCAACAAGAATTTTGTGTGGAAAAAATCCTCGATTCCAGAATAGTGAGAGGTTCCTTGCAGTTTCTGGTCCACTGGAGGGGTTTTGGTCCCGAGGAGAGGTCCTGGGTTTCCGATGGAGACTCGCATTCGCCCCACCTGAGAAAGGCCTTCTTTCAACAATTCCCGGATAAACCTGGTGGGAAAGGGTTGTTAACCCTTCCTCAGGGGGGGGGGGGGTACTGTTGCACGCCGCCGTCCGGGAATCCCTGCACCGGACGGCGGGTGCAGCGTCATCTGACGCGGCGGATGCCACGTCATCTGACGCGGCGGGGGACGTTGCCGGGCAGCGTCCCAAGCCACACTCTGAGGCAAAGCGTCGGGGCGTTGCTAGGCAACGTCCCCGAGCTTCCGCCCAGCGCCCGGGAACGCGAGCGCCTGACGTCAGTCAGGCGGCACGAATTTTGAATAAATAGCCGGCGTCTGCTGGGCACAGACGCCGGTTATAGTTTAGTCAGTATTTACTTACCTGGCTACTGTTCCTCCGGTCTCCTAGGTCCTTTTGGCTCCTGGTATCGTGGCTGTGGTTTCCCACTGCAGTCTTTCTATTCTCCAGCCTTCCAGTCCGTTGTTCCCGTGGAATCGCTTCCTGTCATTCCCAGGACTCCTAAGCTGTTTTCCATCTTCCGTCTGTGAGCCTGCATCGGACCCACTATCTCCATCATCCGTGGGTCACGTAAGTGCTCCAGTGGAGCCCTGGTCCCTTTTTACATTGGTTCTCGGGCCCTCCGTGGCATGTCCCCTCCGTGGGATTATCTTTTGCATTCCGCTCTTTTTGCCTCTTTTCCCCTTCTTTCAGTATATGTTTCCTTTCCCCTGTCTGTCATCTAGTATACGGGTTAGGCAGGAGTATCGCCTTTTCCTTCATATTCCTGCTTTGGGAGTCACGGTCCCTCCGGTGTGTTTTATTGGGGACTCCCTGCCATCTGCTTGTGTCTGCGACTTGGTCGCACTCCCCGTCTTGGCCAGGTGCCGGCAGACAGGGGCCCTTTTCCCAGTTAGGTCCATTAGTCAGCTTATCCTCTTGGGATACCCCGTGGCGATCACTTACCCCTTGTCATCACATAAGACCTGGCTGCATTGGGGTCGGAGCGGGCCTAACTCGCTCCTTCGGACGCGGCGGCCACAGGTAAAGCCTAGCTCCACAGGGGTTTGACATCTGTCACGGGGACTCAACAGAGTGAGTGTAGGACCCGCTGTGGCCGTCCTAACCGGCGGTCCCGGCTACAGGCTCACGCCTGATTACCTCGCCTCCGGGAACCCACTATCGTTTCCAGCGCCCAGGCCAGGGCATCATAACACATTACACATTGGGAGCCAATCGCAAACTCTGATAGACTGGACTGGCACCATATTTGAAATGTCCGTGGCCCAAATGTGAGCCACTAAAAGCACACCACATACAGGATACAGGATGGGCGGCAGTGAGTAATCTACTCTCCTCCCCTCCTACCTTCAGCACCACTTGGGGCATTATATAAGGGGCATTACTGGGTACACTATGTAAGGGGCACAACTGAGGGCATAGAAGCTGAGCACACTACATACAGGCCAGCGATGTGTGGTGGTATGTGGCCCTGTAGGTGGTGCTGCCAGATGGTGCGCACACAGGGTAAATACACTGTGGGCAAGGCACCACTGGCAGACAGCAAGTTACGGCCCTGAGCAGCAGTACCGCTTATACACATAATGCCCACAGTAGCAGCACCACTAACACACACATAATGCCTGTGGTAGCGGTGCTGCTCACACACATTACACCCACGGTAGCAGTCCTGCTCGCACACATAACACCCGCAGTAGCATTTCCGCTCACACACATAACTCCCACGATAGCAGCATATGAACAGGATTGGCCATATACGACATGCAAATCAGTCAGTCAATCAGATCCGTGCAATGATGCACTGTATAAAAAAAGAGAATATATACCCGTATATTCCGGCGTATAAGACGACTTTTTAGCCCATAAAAATTTTCCCTCTAGTGGGGGGTCGTCTTATACGCCGGGTGCACGGCGTGATGTCGCCTTATATGCCGGGTACGGCATATATTCACTAAAAGGTACCTCTCCTCTGCCCCCTTCTTATGCATAGGTACCGTACCTTAATAATAAAAGATAGCAGTACGATATTTGTCTGCAGCTGAAGTAATGTAGAGGTTGAGTAGTGCGGCCAGTGCTATGGACACATGTCCCACCAGGCATTTCAGGTGTTGGAGAAAGGGAAGGGGGGCCCTGCCTATTTTGTCAGTCCCGGGCCCCACAATTTTAATGGCAACCCTACCACTCAGGTCACCTTGGTGGGAGAGGGACTGTAAGAGATGCTCATCACTCGGACGCAACAAACACACGCTGATCCCTCGCCATGTACATAAGCATACCACTGTACATGGTGGGTATGCAGCATCAGCTGAGAGAGCTTCAGCAGGCGGGACATGGACAGTCACTACCATCTGCAGCAGCATGGCCTGCTCCTCACATTGCAGGAGACTGAGTTGTCCAGACTGAACCACAAAAGCTTGGTCACCACCCACACAGGGGTCACTGAACCCCGTCGCACCTTAGACTCAATCACATTTTTCACAATGCAACCAAAATTAAAGTGCTTATGCGTCAGTGGGATCAGATTGGTAAAAATGTCGATCTGTGATTTTTGTTAAGCTAAGGGTCTAGTTAACCCCTTCCCGACATTTGACGTATATATACGTCATGGCCGGGATGTACTTCCCGACACATGACGCTGTGAACAGCCATTCGCAGCGTTTTCCTGTGTTACCGGCGAATCAGACGCTCGGTAACACAGGTGTCAATCACCGCCGGGCGTGAGGGGGCATGAGGGGGTCATCGGTGACGACGACACCTCACCCCACCTGCCCCCAAGGCTGTGATTGGTCCGTCGGACCGACGGACCAATCACAGCCAAGGCGCGCCTTTTAAACTAACGGTGACTGCTTTGCAGACGCCATTCCGGTCTGGAATTGCGTGCAGAGCGGTCACCGGCCACTCTGTCCTGCTATACATACCTGAACCTTGCCTGATACTTACCTGATCACCGCTGGTAGCGTGCTGCCAGCAGCTGGATGCTTCCTTGATCTTGTGACTTCCTGTGTGCTGCTGCTGCAGTATCATAGAGTCACAGATAGTGAGAGATAGTGAGAGATAGTGACAGAGAGTGACAGAGAGTGATAGAGAGTGATAGAGAGTGCTATATTTTGTGTCTGCTGCACCCCCTTTTGTGCTGATCACTATATCTGAGGTGATCAGCAACTTTTTGGGGGTGCAGAGTTTTTTTTTTTATATATATACCTGTCAGTTGCACCAAAGGTTGTGCTGCGTGTGCAACTGACTGCTGCCCCCCCTGCTGCCCCCCCTTTTGTGCTGGTCAGTTTAAATTAATTAATCAGCAACTTTTTGGGGGTCCAGTTTTTTTTTTTATATATATACCCTGTCAGGTTGCACCCACAGTTGTGTGTCTGCTGCCCCTCACTGCTAATCAGTGTTGCATCACTGCATCACTGATCTGCAGGTTTTTTTTTTTGGAGAGTGCAGTGGGGTTTTGTTTTTACACCCACGTTGCTTTTGTGGGTGTCCTGTGGCCGCTGAGCGCTGATCAGTGGAGTACAATCACTGAACAGCATTTTTGGCACAGGGTTGATATAATTTTTTTTCTGCAGTTTTTTTAAATTGTTTTTTTTTTTTGGAGAGTGCTGTGGTATATTTTTTTAAATTGTTTTTACACCCACGTTGCTTTTGTGGGTGTCCTGTGGCCGCTGATCAGTGACGTACATCACTGAACAACATTTTTGGCACAGGGTTGATATAATTTTTTTTCTGCAGTTTTTTTAAATTGTTTTTTTTTTTTTTTTTTACACCCACGTTGCTTTTGTGGGTGTCCTGTTGCCTTTGAGTGCTGTTCAGTGACGGTCGTTACTGACCAACATCTGTGCTCAATTTTTGGCGCAGGACCTTTTTTTTTTTTTAACCCCTTCAATTTTTTTTTTTTTTTTAACCCCTTCAATTTTTTTTTTTATTGGGAGCAAATTCCTGTATAAAGTATTTTTTTTTCTGCACTACATACACACTACACACTACATACCCCCCGTGTTGAAATAAAGTTTGTACCCATCCTACACTATACACGTGTTGAAACATTACACTTACAGAAACACAAAAATAAAAATGGCATCCCAAATGTCATCCCAAATGTCATCCCAGTCATCTAGAAGAATGTATTCAGCGGAGGAGGCATATGCCATGCTTGCCTCTGACTCTGACACAGCCAGTGAGGCAAGCGGGGAATTTGAAGGATTCGTCTTAAGCTCCTCTTCCTCCTCTGGTGATGAGGGACCCCCTCAAAGACGCCCCCGTAGAGCAGCTGAGACCCCCCCCCAAATGATTGATCCCATATGGACCCCACCACCAGACAATTTTGAGCCCCAGGTTCCTGAGTTTTTGGCCATCCCAGGAATCCAATTTGATTCAACAGGTCTCAGAGAAATTGACTTTTTCAAATTATTTTTCTCTGATGATTTTATAAATTTAATGGTGGACCAAAGTAATTTATATGCCCAGCAGTTTATTGCTCAAAACCCCACGTCATCATTTGCTAGGTGGACCCCTGTAGATGCAGTAGAGATGATGACGTTTTGGGGTCTGGTGTTACATATGGGCATAGTAAAAAAGCCAGAAATTAGGCAATATTGGAGTACAGATGTTCTGTACAGCACCCCATTTTACCGTATGGCCATGACTTGGACTCGTTTTGAGACAATCCTTAAATTTGTACATTACACCGATAATACACAGTGCCCACCCAGAGATGATCCCACCTTTGACCGGCTATTCAAAGTCAGGCCGATCATTGATCATTTCAGTGCCAAATTTGCAGAGATGTACATCCCTGAAAAATTTATTTGTATCGACGAGTCCCTTATACATTTTAAAGGAAGGGTTAAATTCCGCCAGTACCTTCCCAGTAAGAGGGCAAGGTATGGCATAAAAATGTATAAGCTGTGTGAAAGCACCTCAGGGTACACCCACAGGTTTAGGGTATATGAAGGGAAGGATTCAAGAATTGAACCGCCAGAATGCCCCCCCTCCCTCGTAGGTGTTAGTGGAAAAATTGTCTGGGATTTAGTGCACCCCTTCCTGGATAAAGGTTATCACCTCTATGTGGATAACTTTTACACTAGCATCCCCCTGTTTAAGGCCCTTGGTTCAAGAGGTACAGCAGCTTGTGGTACTGTGCGCAAGAACCAAAGAGGCCTCCCAAAAACGCACATTGCCCAAGTACTGAGAAGGGGTGAAAGCAGGGGAATATGCACCGAAAATATGTTGTTGGTCAAATATAAGGACAAGAGGGATGTCCTTATACTGACAACAATTCATGGAGACAGTACCACCTCCATCCCTGTACGAGGTGCCAGTACCCACACCTCAAAACCTAATTGTATCCTAGATTACAATAAGTACATGGGCGGAGTGGATCTTTCAGATCAGGTACTGAAGCCGTACAGTGCCCTGCGGAAAACAAAAATCTGGTACAAGAAGCTGGCCGTGTATATCATCCAGATGGCACTGTATAACGCTTACGTGCTATTCCGTTCTACCAGCCAGAGGGGGACATTTATGCACTTTCAAGAGGAAGTCATAAAGGGCCTAATATTTGGGAACCAGCAGGCAGAGGGCCCCAGTACTTCTAGTACTGGCCCCCGTATTGTACCAGGGCAGCATTTTCCGAACGAAATCCCCTCCACTGCAAGAAAGGGCAGGACACAAAAAAGGTGCAAAGTTTGCTATAAAAAGGGAATAAGAAAGGATACTATTTTCCACTGTGAAACTTGCCCCGACAAACCCGGCCTATGTATAAAGGAGTGTTTTAAAATATACCACACATCTATGGATTATTAGGTTCATCATTTCACCGTGCTTCGGGGGTCTTGCTAATGCCACATAGCACCCACCATTCATTCCACTAGAATCTGAGCTGCAAAATCCAAAAATCACTCCTTCCCTTCTGAGTCCTGCCATGCACCCAACAGGTATTTTTTGGTCACATATGAGGCATTGCCATACTCGGGAGAAATTGGGGCACAGATTTTGGGGTGCTTTTTCTCCTTCATACCTTATGAAAATGAAAAATTTTGAGCCAGAACTGCATTTTTGTGTAAAAAAATGTAATTTTTCATTTTCACTGCCCAGTTGTATCAAAATTGTTGAAACCCCTGGGGGTTTGAAATGTACACTATACCCCTAGATGAATTCCCTGAGGGGTGTAGTTTGCAAAATGGGGTCAATTGTGGGGGAGTTCCACTGTATTGGTGCTTTGGGGGTCTTGCTAATGCGACATAGCACCCACCAACATTCCACCAGAATCTGTGCTGCAAAAACAAAATATCACTCCTTCCCTTCTGAGTCCTGCCATTTTTTGGTCACACATGAGGCATTGCCGTACTCGGTAGAAATTGGGGCACAGATTTTGGGGTGCTTTTTCTCCTTCATACCTTGTGAAAATGAAAAATTTTGAGCCAGAACTGCATTTTTGTGTAAAAAAATGTAATTTTTCATTTTCACTGCCCAGTTGTATCAAAATTGGTGAAACCCCTGGGGGTTTGAAATGTACACTATACCCCTAGATGAATTCCCTGAGGGGTGTAGTTTGCAAAATGGGGTCACTTGTGGGGGGGGGTTCCACTGTATTGGTGCTTCGGGGGTCTTGCTAATGCGACATAGCACCCACCAACATTCCACCAAAATCTGAGCTGCAAAATCCAAAAATCACTCCTTCCCTTCTGAGTCCTGCCATTTTTTGGTCACACATGAGGCATTGCCGTACTCGGGAGAAATTGGGGCACAGATTTTGGGGTGCTTTTTCTTCTTCATACCTTATGAAAATGAAAAATTTTGAGCCAGAACTGCATTTTTGTGTAAAAAAATGTAATTTTTCATTTTCACTGCCCAGTTGTATCAAAATTGGTGAAACCCCTGGGGGTTTGAAATGTACACTATACCCCTAGATGAATTCCCTGAGGGGTGTAGTTTGCAAAATGGGGTCACTTGTGGGGGGGTTCCACTGTATTGGTGCTTCGGGGGTCTTGCTAATGCGACATAGCACCCACCAACATTCCACCAAAATCTGAGCTGCAAAATCCAAAAATCACTCCTTCCCTTCTGAGTCTTGCCATGCACCCAAATGGTATTTTTTGGTCACATGTGAGGCATTGCCATACTCGGAAGAAATTGGGGCACAGATTTTGGGGTGCTTTGTCTCCTTCATTCCTTGTGAAAATGAAAAATTTTGAGCCAGAACTGCATTTTTGTGTAAAATATGTAATTTTTCATTTTCACTTTCCAGTTGTACCACAATTGGTGAAACCCCTGGGGGTTTGAAATGTACACTATACCCCTAGATGAATTCCCTGAGGGGTGTAGTTTGCAAAATGGGGTCACTTGTGGGGGGGTTCCACTGTATTGGTGCTTCGGGGGTCTTGCTAATGCGACATAGCACCCACCAACATTCCACCAGAATCTGTGCTGCAAAATCCAAATATCACTCCTTCCCTTCTGAGTCCTGCCATTTTTTGGTCACACATGAGGCATTGCCGTACTCGGGAGAAATTGGGGCACAGATTTTGGGGTGCTTTTTCTCCTTCATACCTTGTGAAAATGAAAAATTTTGAGCCAGAACTGCATTTTTGTGTAAAAAAATGTAACTTTTCATTTTCACTGCCCAGTTGTATCAAAATTGGTGAAACCCCTGGGGGTTTGAAATGTACACTATACCCCTAGATGAATTCCCTGAGGGGTGTAGTTTGCAAAATGGGGTCACTTGTGGGGGGGTTCCACTGTATTGGTGCTTCGGGGGTCTTGCTAATGCGACATAGCACCCACCAACATTCCACCAGAATCTGTGCTGCAAAATCCAAATATCACTCCTTCCCTTCTGAGTCCTGCCATTTTTTGGTCACACATGAGGCATTGCCGTACTCGGGAGAAATTGGGGCACAGATTTTGGGGTGCTTTTTCTCCTTCATACCTTGTGAAAATGAAAAATTTTGAGCCAGAACTGCATTTTTGTGTAAAAAAATGTAACTTTTCATTTTCACTGCCCAGTTGTTTAAAAATTAGTGAAACCCCTGGGGGTTTGAAATGTACACTATACCCCTAGATGAATTCCCTGAGGGGTGTAGTTTGCAAAATGGGGTCAATTGTGGGGGGGTTCCACTGTATTGGTGCTTCGGGGGTCTTGCTAATGCGACATAGCACCCACCAACATTCCACCAAAATCTGAGCTGCAAAATCCAAAAATCACTCCTTCCCTTCTGAGTCCTGCCATTTTTTGGTCACACATGAGGCATTGCCGTACTCGGGAGAAATTGGGGCACAGATTTTGGGGTGCTTTTTCTCCTTCATACCTTGTGAAAATGAAAAATTTTGAGCCAGAACTGCATTTTTGTGTAAAAAAATGTAATTTTTCATTTTCACTGCCCAGTTGTATCAAAATTGGTGAAACCCCTGGGAATTTGAAATGTACACTATACCCCTAAATGAATTCCCTGAGGGGTGTAGTTTGCAAAATGGGGTCACTTGTGGGGGGGTTCCACTGTATTGGTGCTTCGGGGGTCTTGCTAATGCGACATAGCACCCACCAACATTCCACCAAAATCTGAGCTGCAAAATCCAAAAATCACTCCTTCCCTTCTGAGTCCTGCCATGCACCCAAATGGTATTTTTTGGTCACATGTGAGGCATTGCCGTACTCGGGAGAAATTGGGGCACAGATTTTGGGGTGCTTTGTCTCCTTCATTCCTTGTGAAAATGACAAATTTTGAGCCAGAACTGCATTTTTGTGTAAAAAATGTAATTTTTCATTTTCACTGCCCAGTTGTACCACAATTGGTGAAACCCCTGGGGGTTTGAAATGTACACTATACCCCTAGATGAATTCCCTGAGGGGTGTAGTTTGCAAAATGGGGTCACTTGTGGGGGGGTTCCACTGTATTCGTGCTTCGGGGGTCTTGCAAATGCGACATAGCACCCACCAACATTCCACCAAAATCTGAGCTGCAAAATCCAAAAATCACTCCTTCCCTTCTGAGTCCTGCCATGCACCCAAATGGTATTTTTTGGTCACATGTGAGGCATTGCCATACTCGGGAGAAATTGGGGCACAGATTTTGGGGTGCTTTGTCTCCTTCATTCCTTGTGAAAATGAAAAATTTTGAGCCAGAACTGCATTTTTGTGTAAAAAATGTAATTTTTCATTTTCACTGCCCAGTTGTACCACAATTGGTGAAACCCCTGGGGGTTTGAAATGTACACTATACCCCTAGATGAATTCCCTGAGGGGTGTAGTTTGCAAAATGGGGTCACATGTGGGGGGGTTCCACTGTATTGGTGCTTCGGGGGTCTTGCTAATGCGACATAGCACCCACCAACATTCCACCAGAATCTGAGCTGCAAAATCCAAAAATCACTCCTTCCCTTCTGAGTCCTGCCATTTTTTGGTCACACATGAGGCATTGCCGTACTCGGGAGAAATTGGGGCACAGATTTTGGGGTGCTTTTTCTCCTTCATACCTTATGAAAATGAAAAATTTTGAGCCAGAACTGCATTTTTGTGTAAAAAAATGTAATTTTTCATTTGCACAGCCCAGTTGTATCAAAATTGGTGAAACCCCTGGGGGTTTGAAATGTACACTATACCGCTAGATGAATTCCCTGAGGGGTGTAGTTTGCAAAATGGGGTCACTTGTGGGGGGGTTCCACTGTATTGGTGCTTCGGGGGTCATGCTAATGCGACATAGCACCCACCATTCATTCCACCAGAATCTGAGCTGCAAAATCTAAAAATCACTCCTTCCCTTCTGAGTCCTGCCATGCACCCAAATGGTATTTTTTGGTCACATGTGAGGCATTGCCGTACTCGGGAGAAATTGGGGCACAGATTTTGGGGTGCTTTTTCTCCTTCATACCTTCTGAAAATGAAAAATTTTTAGCCAGAACTGCATTTTTGTGTAAAAAAATGTAATTTTTCATTTGCACAGCCCAGTTGTATCAAAATTGGTGAAACCCCTGGGGGTTTGAAATGTACACTATACCCCTAGATGAATTCCCTGAGGGGTTTAGTTTGCAAAATGGGGTCACTTGTGGGGGGGTTCCACTGTATTGGTGCTTCGGGGGTCTTGCTAATGCGACATAGCACCCACCATTCATTCCACCAGAATCTGAGCTGCAAAATCCAAAAATCACTCCTTCCCTTCTGAGTCCTGCCATGCACCCAAATGGTATTTTGTTGGTCACATGTGAGGCATTGCCGTACTCGGGAGAAATTGGGGCACAGATTTTGGGGTGCTTTTTCGGTACTCTTTACCTAGAACGGCGCCCATCGCGGTGATCGCGACATCGCGGGCAGCACATAAACGGCCGCGACGCGATGCCCGCGATCACCGCGATTTTCCCATAGGGAACAATGTTAAAAAGTCAGATTGATCGCGATTTTGCATTCAATGCCTCAATGCCCGCGATTTTCCCATAGGAATCAATGTTAAATGGGCTACAGAGCCCAAATAGCCCCAATTAACCCTTAAATGTCCCCCAAATTTTTGTACGCCACCCCACGATCCACGCCAACCCGAAGCGTGGCGAGCGCAGCGAGCCCGCGAGGGGCGGCGGTACGCGTCCTCCGACCTTTTCATGCCCTACTATCCACGTCGGCGTGGAGTTGAGAATAGAATAGTGTGGCGAGCGCAGCGAGCCACCGAGCCCGAAGCGTGGCGAGCGCAGCGAGCCCCGCGAGGGGACGCGGATACCTTCACAGTTATACGCGTCCCCTTGCGGACTTCACAGGTGTCCGTGGCGACGCCGACACCTGTGAAGCCCGCGAAGGGACGCGTTTACCTGTGAAGGTATCCGCGTCCCCTCGCGGGGCTCGCTGCGCTCGCCACGCTTCGGGCTCGGTGGCTCGCTGCGCTCGCCACACTATTCTATTCTCAACTCCACGCCGACGTGGATAGTAGGGCATGAAAAGGTCGGAGGACGCGTACCGCCGCCCCTCGCGGGCTCGCTGCGCTCGCCACGCTTCGGGTTGGCGTGGATCGTGGGGTGGCGTACAAAAATTTGGGGGACATTTAAGGGTTAATTGGGGCTATTTGGGCTCTGTAGCCCATTTAACATTGATTCCTATGGGAAAATCGCGGGCATTGAGGCATTGAATGCAAAATCGCGATCAATCTGACTTTTTAACATTGTTCCCTATGGGAAAATCGCGGTAATCGCGGGTACCCGATTTTGATGTACCCGCGATTTACCCGCGATGCCCGCGATTACCGCGATTTTTTACCCCCGACGCCCGCGATTCTGATCGCGGGCGCCGTTCTAGGTAAAGAGTACCGCTTTTTCTCCTTCATACCTTATGAAAATGAAAAATTTTGAGCTAGAACTGCATTTTTGTGTAAAAAAATGTAATTTTTCATTTGCACAGCCCAGTTGTATCAAAATTGGTGAAACCCCTGGGGGTTTGAAATGTACACTATACCACTAGATGAATTCCCTGAGGGGTGTAGTTTGCAAAATGGGATCACTTGTGGAGGGGTTCCACTGTATTGGTGCTTCGGGGGTCTTGCTAATGCGACATAGCACCCACCAACATTCCACCAGAATCTGAGCTGCAAAATCCAAAAATCACTCCTTCCCTTCTGAGTCCTGCCATGCACCCAACTGGTATTTTTTGGTCACATGTGAGGCATTGCCGTACTCGGGAGAAATTGCGGCACCGATTTTGGGGTGCTTTGTCTCCTTCATTCCTTGTGAAAATGAAAAATTTTGAGCCAGAACTGCATTTTTGTGTAAAAAAATTAATTTTTCATTTTCACTGCCCAGTTGTACCACAATTGGTGAAACCCCTGGGGGTTTGAAATGTACACTATACCCCTAGATGAATTCCCTGAGGGGTGTAGTTTGCAAAATGGGGTCACTTGTGGGGGGGTTCCTAACTTTTAGCATCTTATGGTGCCTAGAAACCTACATGGTGCCTAAAAAATAATCTCATAAAAAGGAGGCTCCAAAATCAAGTAGGTGCTCCTTCTATTATGAAGCCTGTGGTTTGGTCAACGTGCACACTAGGGCCACATATAGGATATTTATGAAAACAAAAGAATTGGGGGAATCAATTTTTAGTCACATTTCTCTAGTAAAATCTACTGTGTTCCTTAGAAAAATGTATTAAAATTGCAAATCTGGAAAAAAAATTGAAATTTTGAAATTTCACCTACACTTTGTTTTAATTCCTGTGAAACACCTAAAGGGTTAACAAACTTCCAAAATGCTTTTTTGAGTACTGTGAGGGGTGCAGTATTTGAAATGGCATCATTTATGGGGGTGTCTCACATACAAGTCCCTCAAAGTCACATCAGAACTGAACTGGTCCCTAAAAAAATCAGTGTTTGAAATTTTCTTGAAAATTTTAGAATTTGCTATTCATATTTTAAGCCTCCCAGTGTCCAAAAAAATTAAAAGGAGTTTGAAATAATGATGGCAACATAAAGTAGACATATGGTCTATGTTAGTTATTAACTATTTTGAGTGGTATGATTATTTTCTCACAAGCAGAAAATTTAACATTTTGAAAATTGCTAAATTTTCCATTTTTTTTACGACATTTTGGTATTTTTCACAAAAAAACACAGACTGTATCGACCCAAATTTACCACTAATTTGAAGTACAATGTGTCACGAGAAAACAATCTCAAAATCACTGGGATAAGTAAAAGCAAAAAAAAGTTATCCCCACTTAAGTGATACATGTCAGATTTGAAAAAAAGGGCTCTGTCAGGAAGGCAAAAACTGGCTGCATCAGGAAGGGGTTAAAAGTAAATAGAATATATGTTGTTTTGTTTGTTTCAGGTGTAAATGGGGACAGGTCAGCTTTTGGCAAGGCTACTATGTAATTCGATTTTTTATGTTATTATTACCTTGCGAAGCCTCCCTGATCCGTGATCCTGTCAGGGATTCACAATGACCTGTGAAGAAAGAAAAATCACATTTAAGCAAATGGACAGAGATACTTATCTGAAGATCCCACCTATTAATAAAAGTAACGTGAACGTGATGAAACGCGTTTAGGGAGTTTTTCAAGTTCTGTGCCACCTCCCGCAGAGTGACAGTGATTATAACTGTCTGCTGTAGAATTTCTGACCCAGCCATCTACTAAAGCTGTTTAGCCTCTCTCCAACGGACATCATTCCAGCGCAGCCGCATTCCGGTGTCTGATCTGCGACAGCCGGCAAATCACCTATTGCTTTCTAACTTTGGCCACCGGCTGTGTGAGATGGAGAACCACGGCATTACATGTGTCAGTGCTGGTAATCACCTGCCAGCTCAGTCCTGGCACTCACTGAAAGGAGAGCTAACCTCTGACACATGGACAGATGGCTCTATACCCGCCTTTTTAGCCACCGAGAGTTTAGACGAAAGGAATAGATTTGTCCACCATCACCCAAACAGTGAGCAAGTCACCAACGAGACCACTTTCCCACTCAAAGTCCTATGGTAGCAGGCGATTGTTTTTTTTCCCTTTAATTTTTATTTGCGTTTATAACATATAAAATACATTTACGTAAACGACATTACTTATCACATCAGTATATGAATTACATCATTTTAATTACATAAACATACAGACATTACAATTAACGAGTACCAGCGCATTGACTATACTTATGTATCCATAGGTTCACTGTTAGCAGATGGTTGAACACTGTTTTTCGAACGGTGCACAATACAGTTAAAATTCCAATAAAGGGGTTTTTCTCTTTTTTTCCCTTTTCCTTTCCTTCCTCTTCCCCTTTCATTCCCTCCCCTTTTTCTTCTTTACTGATAATAAGTTTGTATTTAAGCTAGCTGCATCCATAAGTGGCTTCTTAATTTAGGCATTACAGGATCCAAGTCTGGCTTTAGCACTATGTGTAAAATTTTATCTTTTCCTCTAACTTCTAATAATTGAGTATTGAAAGGTGTTTATGAAATTTTGTGACAAAAAAAAAAAAAAAAAGAGGAAACTTTAAGTGAAGGAATGGTGAGATAATTAAGTAAGTGATCCATCATCTTTTAACATTATACGTGTATTTATTCTTGTGGTCCCTAACTGTGGGCCTGCCACTTGTGCCATATCAATTCAAAAGTGTTTAATTTATTTTTACTTACATAATAATATTTTTCTTGTGTAATTGTGTGCTTAATTAGTGCTAGCCACTCGTCTCTGTCTGGGCTGTTTTTAGATAGCCAGGTTCTAGCGATCATAATCTTAGCCACTGCACAAACATTATATACATACCGTTTATTATATTTATTTAATAGATTGTCTTGACATATAGAGAGAATACAACATTTAGGATTTAATATATGCTCCGGAATACCTGTGTTCACTAAAGTTGATTTGACTATCTCCCAAAACTTCCTAACGTTTGCACAATCCCATATAAGGTGCCAGAAGGAGCCCTCTTCTCTTTTGCACTTTGGGCACAGAGCTGTTGCTCTGCCTTTCATCTTGTACAACTTAGTCGTTGTTATATAGGACCTATGTATAATATATAGTTGTACCTGCTGCATTCTGATTGAATTGGTTGCATAATTTACTGAGGCCAATGCCATTTCCCATTCACCTTCCAAAAAGTTCCCTAAATCTGCCTCCCATTTCTGAGCAAGACAGAAAAGGCCCTCTGTACTAGCTGCATCTTGTAACCTATTGTACAAAATAGATAAACCCTTTTTTTTATTTTTTTGCAGTTCTTTTTTAATTGGTGATATCGCAAAAGTTGGGATGTTTTTTTTTAATTGTGTTTCTAACGCGTTTCTTAATTGCAAATATCTAAAAAAAAAAGATTTAGGGAGTGAGAACTCTATCGCCAACTGAGAGTACGTTTTTAGACCGTCATGATCATATAATTGGCTAACTGCTATCACCCCAAAAGGTCCCCAAGTAGCGTCTGGTTTAAGAGAACTCAATTCTTTAAAATTCCAGATATCTGACAATGGGTGCTCAACATCTAATTCTGTCCAGCCCAGGTACTTATTGGCTTCCCGCCAGACTTTCACAGCTTGTACCATTATAGGGGGATCTTTTTTACTAGCTCTGCCTATTAACAAGTAATGTAGTGGTGTATAATTTTCCCCTGTACTTGCTATTAGATGACTAACTAGGCAGCTATCTTGCGTTACATTGACCCAGTCTTTTAGATGCAGTAGCTGCCCGGCTAGATAGTACCACCTCAGATTAGGAAGGGCAAGACCACCCTGAGTTTTTTTGCGGAATAGGGAATTTGCGCTGATTCTGACCCTTTTTTTGTTCCATATGAAAGAAGAGAATAGGGAATTCATTTTTTGGAACAGTGAAATTGGTAAATACAGTGGTGATTGTCCTATAACATAAAGGATTTTTGGCAATATAATCATTTTTATTATATTTATTCGGCCCGTAACAGTCAAATTTAGCCTATTCCAAGTTTTAAATTTAGCTGTTATATATTTTAACAATGGTTGAATATTTAATTGGTAAAATTCGAATGGGTCACGGGATATAACTATCCCTAGATATTTGATTGACTCAGTCCACCTAATGGGCAAAGCTACTGACGTGACATTTAATGAGTGCTGCTTCAGCGCTAAAACACTGGACTTGCTGGTATTTATGCTGAAACCCGAGTAGGTGCCAAACTTCAATATAAGATCTAGGACCCTACTTGCTGCTGTAGGGTAATCTTGCATGAAGACCAGCAGGTCGTCCGCGTATAATGCCACTGTGTCGACTCCTGCACCCGTTGAAAATCCTATTATATCTGGGCTTATTCTAATTGCATTAGCGAGGGGTTCGATTGCCAATGAAAAAAGGCTAGGCGATAATGGACACCCTTGTCTTGTCCCGCGCTGTAAAGGAAAAGGGGCCGATGTCCAACCATTGGTGCTCACTCTTGCTGTCGGGTTATTATATAGGATTTGAATCCAGTTAATAAAGTTACTACCAAAGCCAAAGGCTTTCATTACTTCCCAGAGGTAAGTCCATTCAATCACATCGAAAGCTTTTACCGCATCTAGCGACATTATTGCTGATTTATGGGAGACATTTTCCTCTATCTGAAGATGGCTGAATACTTTTATGATGTTCAAAGCTGTTGATTTGCCTGGTAGGAACCCTGTTTGATTTGGGTGGATTATTTTCCCTAGATGTTTATTTAATCTAGTTACTAATATTTTGGCTAGAATCTTCGCTTCTGACGATATTAACGATATAGGCCTATAATTTTCTGGATTAGTTGGCTCTTTCCCCGGTTTTAATATTAAGATTATTTTTGCCTCCAGCATCGAGAGTGGGCATTCCCCACCTTCAAAGCAAGAGACAAACAATTTCAATAAAAGTGGTGCAAAAAAATCAGTAAATTTTTTGTAGACATCAATCGGTATACCGTCTAAGCCCGGGGCTTTACCACCAGGAAGCATACTTATAGCATTTATCACTTCATTAATATTTAAAGGTGCTTCCAATTCCAATCTGTCTTCTGCAGATAGTGCAGGAAGTCTCAAATCTTCTAGGAAAGATTTTATTTGTTGTGGATTTCGAGTACACTTAGAAGTATAGAGTGATGAATAATAATTTTTAAATACCATGTTAATGTTCTCTGTTTTGTTCTGTGTAATCCCCTCGCTATCACAGATCGCACTGATAGCGTTTGTAGGTTTTTCTGCTCTCGTGAGGAAGGCTAGGTATTTACCGATTCTATCTGAAAAGGCATAAAACTTTTGCGAGCTAATTTGCATATATTTTAAATTTTCAGTATTCAAATATTCTAGCCATTTTTCTTTGGCCAGTATCCAGTCATTTTTAGCTTCTAAAGTACCTACTGTTAAATAATGTACTTCATGTTTTTTACATGCACTCTCAAGATCAGAAATCTTCTGCCTGATAGATTTCTTTATTTCCCCCGTTTTTTTCATAAGGGTGCCTCTCAAAAAGGCTTTGAAGGCGTCCCATAACATTATTTCTGAAACAGTACCTTTATTAATTAGCATAAATTCTTCCCATTGTTCAATCAGACCAGCAGTAACTGTATTATTAGTTAACCATGTCGGGTTGAATTTCCAGAAAGTGTGTCCCCTGGGGGTTGAATCAGTGATTACAACCTCCAGGGGAGAATGATCTGAAATTCCTCTGGTCTTATAACATATCTCTGTAACATATGGCATTAGTTCTCTAGATATCAATGCTAGGTCGATTCTTGAAAATGCTTCTTTAGATGCTGTAAAGCATGAGAACTGCCGCAGCTTTGCATTGACAGCTCTCCAAGGATCGATCCAGCCCATGTCATCTATAAAACTGTTAAACCTCTTAGCATTATCAATAACCTGTCTACATGATTGTGGCAGTTTCCACCTATCTAACTGGGGATTCAGTATATTGTTATAGTCCCCTATACATAATACTGGTGCCTCTGGTGAGACAGCTGCAAAATCGGCTGCTGCCACCAAAACATCAAAAGTGAAGGGAGGGGGAATATAAACAGCAAATAACAGCATCGGTTTTGTATTAAACACTCCATCCAAAAAGATGTAACGGCCGCCAGGGTCTATTTTAACTCTATTGCAATTAAATGTTACTGTTTTTTTAAACAGAATCGTTACACCTCTAGCATGTGACGTAAATGGAGCATGATACAGCTTATCGATCCATGGTCTGCTAAGCGTTAGTAATTTAGTACCAGTAAGGTGTGTTTCCATTAAGCATATTATGTCAGCTTTATTTTGTCTGATCTGACGCATTACTAGGGAGCGTTTTATTTTATCGTTAATACCTCTTACGTTCCAGGCTACGATGCGCACCATCAAGAAATGTAAGTTTTATATATTCGCAGGGACTAAAATTAAGAAAGTATATTACAGCGTGTGTATCATGCTCCATTATCTGAGCCACCCATCCACATTCTCCTGTTAAACTTCTATTGTCTTTGCCTGGTCTCGTAATACATACATTACAACATTTAACACATATCCCCTCCCTCCCCCTCCCTATATGCCCCCCTGTGCCCGGCATATCTAACAACCCCCCAACCCCCAACTCAATCAGCCCTGTAACCAAACAGAAAAAAAACATATACATCTATACTTTCTCGCAAGGCTTAAAAAAAAAACCTTGGCCACTCTAACATGTTAAGGCAGTTGCTTACGCCCTCCCCCCCCCCCCCCCCCCAACCATTTCAAGGGTAAGAAAAAATGTTATCAGGATTTTTTATGTACTCCAGTTCAGGGAGCTAGTTGGTGCATAGCTGGTTTTCTTCTATCTAGCCATTGACCTGCTTCAACAGGTGTTTGAAAGAACAAAGATTCGCCGTCTATTATAATTTTCAGCTTTGCGGGAAACAGCATCGAATAAGATATGTTAAGGTCTCTCAGTCGTTTTTTTATATCAGTAAATTTAGCTCGGCTTTTTTGAATGTCCGGTGAGAAGTCGGGAAAAGCTGAAATTTTTTTCCCCTCATGCTCCATCGAGCCTTTTGTACGATTTAATCGGAGTAAGGTGTCTCTGTCTTTGTAATTTAACATTTTGAAGATAAGTGTTCGAGGCGGCGCGCCCGGTGGAGGCGGCCTCGCAGGGATTCTATGCGCTCTCTCCACTGCAAACTGATTAGAGAATGAGGATTTTTCATAGCAACTACTTATGAGTTGTTCCACAAATTTTGGGGTATCATCCCCCTCTGCGCGTTCGGGTACTCCCAATAATCTAATATTGTTTCGTCGTAGCCTGTTCTCCATATCTGAGAGCTTATATTTTATGTCGCGGATCTGAATGGCCATTTCTCCTACCGTATGCTGTATTTTAATGTTGGAATCCTCTATTACTGAGATGCGGCTTTCTGCTTCTTTCATCCTGACTTTAATTGCGGTGATATCTTGTTTTATCTGTAAAACGTCTGCTTGTACACTGTTTAGTTTTTCCCCCAGACGCTTCTCACTGCTATTTATAGCTTCTAGAATTTGCTGCAAACTGATTTCTGGCACTTCGGCCGGGGATTTATCCTTGACGGGAGTTGTATGGGGGGTAGTATGGGATGATTGCGATGTATTCCCAGGTTGTGTCCTGGCATATTTCTCCAGGCGCGCTGCGGCAGTTGCAGTCCCGGTTTTCCCCATGTTGGGCAGGTACTGAATATAGGATAATTGTCGCTACGTTCAGCAATCACTTTACTCAGGCAGGTAATTTAAGCAATTTAAGAGTCAAAAGAAAGAAACTGCTACACACCATCCAATTTGTCAACACCTTACCCAGTCCTGGGTGACTTCAAGCCATATTTATGATGGTAGCCAGGTACTGTATTCAGAGGTTGTTAATACACAGTAGGGATTAATGTATAACTCACCCCTTTTGGCAGCCAAAGTCTGCACCAGTCCTTATTCTGGGAGCGTGTCAATAGTAGCTGTTTGTAGCGGCTGCACCCTCTGTATACAGGTTCTCCTTCTGGTGCTGCCTCCGGTGCCCGTCAGTTGCTGCTCCACGGGTTTCTGTCTCCGCGCCGCTCTGATCGCCGGACGCAGCCCACACAGGAGTACAAACGGGTCAGGTGAGCTCCAAGAATGCTCTACCACAACGGAGTCCGGGCGGCGTGCAGTTTCCTGTATGTTAGCCGTAGGAGGGGGGCGGGCGGGACACCCCACTCCCGCACTCACTCTTAGCCGCTCTGCACACTTCCACCGAGTCACAGCAACCGCTGATGTAGCCTTTCCGCGTCTGTTGACAGTACCCGCCGGAGCCACCGCACGGACAGCACGGTCAGTTTTCACGGGCTCAGCTTAAGGCGCTTTTCCTGGGACTATCACCACGCAGTGAGAGACGCCGCGTGCGCGTCATCCGTCCCGGCGCACAGTCTCCATAAGCAGACGCTAATCCTACGTTACATGCTCCCTTTCATGGAGAAGGATGGGGGTCGGAGAGGGAGCTCTGCCTCACACGTCCTCACACTCCTGCCGTCGTGGCCATGCCTCCCGCCTCTCACCAGCAGGCCATTGTTTAATGGACAGATCGTTCCTTCAATTCGGGACTTAATGGTGAGGTCACCTTAAAAAGATGTATATATACTGGTTTTAAATTAATATTAGTATTTCTCTTGCAAGTCTGGTCCCCAGCTCCCCCCCCCCCCCCTGTATTTCTGTAACCAGGACCGGCCAATAAGCCCGGGGCTGGTTATAACTGGGGCGGGGGACCTGTCCTGGTTACAGAAATACAGGGGAGGGGGGAAGCTGGGGTACCCCTGTATTTCTTTAACCAGAACCATGCTCTTCAGCCCAGTCCTGGTTCCCAATATACGGTGTCCCCTGTATATTGGAAACCAGCACCGGGCTTAAACGGACAGCGGTGTTGCAATTGCCCTATACTGCAGGAAGGTTTGCGTGTTTGAAATGCAGGAAGCCAATGGGAATGGGAGATGGCATCCAAGTTTTCAGTTGGCGGAGCCTCAGACAGAAATTGGAAAGTATAAAGTAGTTCAGGAAAAAAAAATTCCTGTCTACAGCGATCAGAGCCGATGTCAGAGGGTCCAGCCATAGACCCCCTGGTACCTGCTGGGTCCTAGGTGTGCATCTAGGTTACCTAGCAGTATACAGCCCTGGTCACAGAGACATACAGTAATGCAGTGAAACATGAATATACTGTACATATACATGTGTCAGGGCTAGATAGTGAAACACAGATGAGATCATAAGATACCAACAGGAGATCAAGTGGTTTTATGTCCAGGGCCCTCCTTTCCACTGGGCTGGGTGGGCTACAGCCAGAGGCCCCACAGCCACCTACAGCCGGGCAAATAAAAAAATTAATTTTGCTTACAGAAACCCCATTAGCACTAGCCGGCATTGGCTGGTATCCCTCCTCCCCCTGCCCTCCCCCTCCAGTGGTGGCACGCCTGATATTATTAGTAATGAATGACAAGCAGTCAGGGCAGTGCGGGAAGCGCTAGTTATTTTCTATTCACTGCAGGGACCCCGCCGGCAGCCGCCAGCTTTATACACAATGACAGCGCCGCAGGTACCCCCGCGGCAAGGACACACGGCCCGCTCCAGCTCTGCAGGGAAGCCGGCGCCGCAAGTTTTTTAAACAGTTAGCTAACCCTCCATGCTGTGGGTGAGGGTCGAACTGCCGCCCTCCAGGTGTCGGCGCCCTAGGCAAATGCCTAGAGCTGCCTAGTGGTGCAAGCTGTGCCATATTCATCATGGGCCTGGAGCTGAAATTTATGAAGGGCCTATTGTATGCTGGTGCAGGGGGTGTGGTCAGCATGGTGGGGGGTGTATACTGATGTAAGGGTATGTGGGGGTGTGGCCTATACTGTGGGTGTGGTTAGCACTATGTACGGCATAGCTACACACCTACCTTCAGCCATCTCAATCTCCCTCTCCTCTTTGCTCAAATGAAGCAAACACAATCTGTTATACAGTATGATTGACCACTGAGTAAAAATACATTTAAAAAGACACAAGCTATGGTTTTTATTTAAAAAATGCAGAAAGCTTGCCAAAGCAATTCCAAATTCAAAGTAATGTTTATGTTTTCTTTGATTTGAAAGCTGATATTTTATAAAAAAAAATGGGTAGCTGAAGGCTCAACATTGAATAAACATTACTTCAAAAATGTTCTAGAAACTTTTCAGGAACAATCAGAACAAAAAGGCCAGAGGTGTAGAAAAAAACACAGGTACCTGTTTAGTTTAACGGCGGCCGATATATTGGATGCGATATCGGCCGATATATCGGCTGATCCAATGCAATCTGATGCAATTTTTTACCTATTCATAACCCCACTATCCACTACCCATGGAGTTTATTTAATTGTATATAGTGTGGTGAGCGTAGTAATTTGCATCTGCACGCCACGCTTCGGGCTCGGTGGCTCGCTGCGCTCCCCACACTATATACAATCAACTCCATGCGTAGTGGATAGTTGGGTTATGAACAGGTAAAAAAATTGCATCGGATCGTATCGCTTCCGATATATCGGCCGCCCTGAAACTAAACAAGTACCAAAACACAGTAGTGTCACATTACACCACACAGTAGTGCCACATATACACATTGTGCCATGTAGAGCAGTTAGACACACTCCACCATGATTATGCACACCGTAATGCCCATTACACATTATGCTGCACACTAATGCCCATTACACATTACTCTGCACATAGTAATGCCCATTATGTATTATGGCGCACAACGTAATGCTTATTACACATTATGCCATACATTGTAATGCCCATTACACATGCCACACACCGTAATGCCCATTATATATTATGCCACACACTGTAATTCCCATTACACATTATGCCACACTGTAATTCCCACTACACATTATCCCACACACTGTAATGCCCATTATATATTATGCCTCTCACCGTTATGCCCATTACACATTGGGAGCCAATCGCAAACTCTGATAGGCTGGACTTGCACCATATTTGAAATGTCCGTGGCCCAAATGTGAGCCACTAAGAGCACACCACATACAGGATACAGGATGGACGGCAGTGAGCAATCTACTATCCTCCCCTCCTACCTTCAGCAGCACTTGGGGCATTATATAAGGGGCATTACTGGGTACACTATGTAAGGGGCACAACTGAGGGCATAGAAGCTGAGCACGCTACATACAGGCCAGTGATGTGTAGTGGTATGTGGCCCTGTAGGTGGTGCTGCCAGATGGTGCGCACACAGTGTAAATACACTGTGGGCAAGGCACCACTGGCACACAGCAAGTTACGGCCCTGAGCAGCAGTACCGCTTATACATATAATGCCCACAGTAGCAGCACCACTAACACACACATAATGCCCGTGGTAGCAGTGCTGCTCACACACATTACACCCACGGCAGCAGTCCTGCTCCCACACATAACACCCGCAGTAGCATTTCCGCTCACATACATAACTCCCACGATAGCAGCATATGAACAGGATTGGCCATATACGACATGCAAGTCAGTCAGCCAATCAGATCCATGCAATGATGAACTGTATAAAAAAAGAGAATATACACCCGTATATTCCGGCGTATAAGACGACTTTTTAGCCCATAAAAATTATCCCTCTAGTGGGGGGTCGTCTTATACGCCGGGTGCACGGCGTGATGTCGCCTTATATGCCGGGTACGGAATATATTCACTAAAGGGTACCTCTCCTCTGCCACCCCCCCCCCCTTCTTATGCATAGGTACCGTACCTTAATAATAAAAGATAGCAGTACGGTATTTGTCTGCAGCTAAAGTAATGTAGAGGTTGAGTAGTGCGGCCAGTGCTATGGACACATGTCCCACCAGGCATTTCAGGTGTTGGAGAAAGGGAAGGGGGGCCCTGCCTATTTTGTCAGTCACGGGCCCCACAATTTTGATGGCAGCCCTACCACTCAGGTCACCTTGGTGGGGGAGGGACTGTAAGAGATGCTCATCACTCGGACGCAACAAACACACGCTGATCGCTCACCATGTACATAAGCATACCACTGTACATGGTGGGTATGCAGCATCAGCTGAGAGAGCATCAGCAGGCGGGACATGGACAGTCACTAACATCTGCAGCAGCATGGCCTGCTCCTCACATTGCAGGAGACTGAGTTGTCCAGACTGAACCACAAAAGCTTGGTCACCACCCACACAGGGGTCACTGAACCCCGTCGCATCACATCGATCACATTTTTCACAATGCAACCAAAATTAAAGTGCTTATGCGTCAGTGGGATCAGATTGGTAAAAATGGCGATCTGTGATTTTTGTTAAGCTAAGGGTCTAGTTAAAAGTAAATAGAATATATGTTGTTTTGTTTGTTTCAGGTGTAAATGGGGACAGGTCAGCTTTTGGTAAGGCTACTATGTAATTTGATTTTTTATCTTATTATTACCTGGCGAAGCCTTCCTGATCAGTGATTCTGTTAGGGATTCACAATAACCTGTGAAGAAAGAAAAATCACATTTAAGCAAATGGACAGAGATACTTATCTGAAGATCCCACCTATTAATAAAAGTAACTTGAACGTGACGAAACGCGTTTAGGGAGTTTTTCAAGTTCTGTGCCACCTCCCGCAGAGTGACGGTGATTATAACTGTCTGCTAAAGAATTTCTGACCCAGCCATCCACTAAGGCTGTTTAGCCTCTCTCCAACGGACATCATTCCAGCGCAGCAGCATTCCGGTGTCTGATCTGCGACAGACGGCAAATCACCTATTGCTTTCCAACTTTGGCCCCCGGCTGTGTGAGATGGAGAACCACGGCATTGCATGTGTCAGTGCTGGTAATCACCTGCCAGCTCAGTCCTGGCACTCACTGAAAGGAGAGCTAACCTCTGACACATGGACTAATGGCTCTTGATAAAGGCAAATTGCTGGTTATTCTATGTAGCTCCATATACGCCATTTTGTATGGATTATATATGTAATGTATTGTGTTTCTCATCTGAAGAGAAGCAATATCTTGTTATTCTATGTAGCTTCATATACGCCATTTTGTATGCATTATGATGTAATGTATTGTGTTATCTCATTATATCTAGTTTTAATTAGTTTAAAGGAATGTTATTTTTGAAGGAAAACTCGTAAATCCTTTATAATAGGCACAGCGTTATTTGTGTTCCTGGCTGTACGCCCAGGAGATGTGGGGGAACGAGATAACAGTAGTGATATGAACAGACTGGGGTGTGTCAATTAGTTGTGATTTGTGTATAGTTATGGAATGCAATTATATGTGTGTGAAACCCATTATGTAATAGATAAGAAAATAAATATAAGTGAGCCTAAGGCTAATTAAAAGCCAGAACATCGCTTTGACACTCCAGAGTGTGTGTGTCGATTTGATTTCTCCTGCTAGCAGTAAAAGGAACACAGGTTTATGATCAATCCTGGAGACTAAGGAGAGGCAGTTGTTAGAACCCCATCGAAGAAGGTTCAGGATGGGGGAACACCTCTAACATTACATGGTGCTGAAACCCCGGGAAAGCCAAGAAATTGGACGGAGGAATGACCAGTATCTGACCAGAGATCCCAACAAACGTCAAACCGCGGTAAGTAACAAATTGATAAGCGATTTTCGCCAATTGTTACTTGACGTGTCTTGATATCTCTGCCAGAATACTTATTTCTCTCTCTGATTCAAGCGCTTCTCATATTGTCCTGCCTCCTTGTCTCAGGGAAAATGTTATAAGGGAAAATGTTGAATATTGTCTGATTGTAAAGTTTGTTATAGTGATAATTGTTGCCATACAGTAGATTGTATTTGTGTTTTATGTTTACAAAGATAGAGGCAAATTCAAAATGATAAATGTGTGATGTAATAGATCTTGATAGCTTTTTTAGATCACAAAGTTCAGATAGTTGTAATTGATGTGATGGTAGTTTGAAGTGGTTTGTGACAGGCAGGGGAGAAGAAAATTGTATATTTATAACCAGAACAGAAAAAGATGTAACTGGTTTTAAGAAAGTAAATGGTCACCAATACCCCATATACGGCATAAGAGCATGTGTCATTAAGAGAAGGAAGGAGATAATAAAAAGAGACGAACCAGGCAGAATTTTTTGTCCATACTCTACTCATTATGTATAGCTGATCAGTTAGTAGGAAGACTGTGAAGCGGAAGGCATAAAATGATTATAGGTGTCATATAATCAGCAGGAAAGAAGTAAACTGTAGTGACAGCAACCCATTTTTCAATAATTAATACAGTACTGAAAAGTGGTACTTGGATTATTATTATTTGTTTATTTTAAATAAATTTTTTAAAATTAAATACAAATAAAATAGTATTAATAAGTTGAGAAGGCAAAATGGGAACTTCTAATACCAAGGGTGGACGCACCCTTGGAGAAATAATGAGAGAAGAAGTAGGTCCACATGAAGTACAGGAATAAGGAACATTTTCAAAAATGGAAAATTTCCTCCCGAAGGACAATTTGATTCAAAGAAATGAAAAAACTTCCGGCAATGTAAAATTGTAATAAGACAGAAAGGAAAAACAGACATGGCACACATGGGTATTGGCCAGTGAGAAATGAGAAGAAGAAAATAAGAAAAAGCAGAATAAAGACAGTGTGTCTAGCGACCACAACCCCCCATATACAGAATAATCCTGCCCCATCACAGAACCACAGAAATCCACCTCCATATGAACCAGAAATTGAGGAGATTGGACACCCAGAGATTTTAGTGGCAGAAGGACCCCCACTAAGATACCCAGTTATTATGACTAGCCCCGACCGCACAAGCATAATGGACAGTGAAGAAAATATTTGCCCATCATGTGGTTATCCTGTCCCTCGCATGTTGACCAGATTGCAGCCACATAATACCCCAGGGGCAAGGAAGGTTTTTTTTTTTATACTGAAACCAAAGAAGGAACTTTGCAATTATACCCAGTTTGCACGTATGCTTATGTAAATCCAAGAGCAAGACAAGATAATCAACCACCCTTTCTAAGAAGAGAACAGTACACACCCTTTTCTGTCATGGAAGCCACAGCAATCATAAAAGATTGTCCTGACCCATACAAAAGCCCTTTTCAATTTAGTGTGTATATGGAAACAATAATGTCTGACCTACACACAGCAGCCTGGGCGGATGTGGCCCAAATATGTAAAAGTAAGCTCTTAATGTCAGATCTACGGGACATAGAAAATACAGAAGCAGCTGCAGCAACAGATTACCATGGTCAAATTGTGGAAGTAGCAGCAGAAGTTAGAGAAACTGAAGACAGTGGGACCCAGTTCATCCAAAGACTGAAGAGATGGTGTTACAATCGTAACCAAAGATGCATCGCCAGCACACCAGCCTACAGACCAACTAATGGACACAATGGAAGCTCTGGAAGCCCAAGAAAGAGGAAAAGGAGAGGAAAGGAGCAAGTCCAAAACAAGTAGTCATTGTGACCAAAGTACCAAAAGTATGTAGCACAGAGGGAAAGAAGAAATATTGTGAGTTCATTCTCTGGAAAGTGCTTCTGGTAACAGAAATCCGTTCACATGAAACGTCACTGTAAGCAATACAAGTCCTACATGGAGAAGAGAAGAAATGGCCCCAAAAATACAAGACCAACAAGCTCAGACTGAAGTTTGGGCGCCCCAGTCAAGAACATTTATGCACTCCCCTCGCAAAAGCAAAGCAATGGAAGGTTTTGTGAACATCACTCTACCAGGGGGAGAAGAGATCTTTTGTTTACTCGATACTGGGGCGAGCAAAACAGTGATCAGAAAAGAGGATATTCCACCTTTCCTCATTACAAACAGACCAGTAACAGCTCAAGAAGAAGTTTACCTGAACAAGACAAAGAAGATGAATATTCAGGTGCAAGATCACCCACAAGAAGTACCAGCAGAATTCCTAGTTTCACCTATATGCCCAGTGAACCTGTTGGGAGCAGATCTACTGCAAAAACTACAAGCAAGCATACTGTATCGCGGGGACAAGATTGTATTTCAAACTGCATTGAAACCCCAAGAATACAAGCAGATACAAGCAGCTGTCCAGATATTCCTCTTGCAAGAATCAGCAGAGAAGACAGCATTTGAATCTTTGTCACATCTAGGAGTTCCAGACAAGGTATGGGCAAAAGGGAAGAACGATGTAGCGAAGATGAATGTACAGCTGATCATCAAGCTGAATACCGTACCAGTAGCAATATGCCAGTATCCTCTAAGCAAGGCACAAAATCAAGCTCTGGGTACGCAAGTGAAGAAGATGGAAGAATTTACAGAGGCCGTCTACGATACTGAAGAAAGGGGGACCTCTATACCCCCATGAAACCAATTGTTACAGTATGTGGATGATCTATTCAAAGCCACAACAACCAAGAAAAAGTGCAAGGAAGAAACAGTAGCACTACTCATATTTCTATCGGAAGAAGATTGCAGGGTAACTCAGCACAAGTTACAATATGCACAAGAAAAAGTCATATTCCTTGGACACTGCATCTCACAGATTACCAGGCATCTCACCACAGAGCGAGTAAAAGCAATCCTAGACGCCCCATTCCCAGACACCTTAAGAAAGAAAAGGGCATTTCTAGGTTTAACCTCGTATGTAAGAGACTGGATTCTGGGATCTTCAGCCCTCATGCAACCCCTCTATGATGCAACCAAGAAAACAGCAACCCAATCTGATGAGGAAAGACAAGCCCAAGTGGAAGCAGTTGAACAGATCAAACAAGCCAGCTGCATTACTAAAGGAAAAATGTGCGGATGTCGTTCTAGATCACACCCTCATCATTCAAGTTCTACATGCAGTGACAGAAATACTGCAACAAGCTTCTACACGGCATTTGAGTTCTGCCAGACTCACCAAGTATGAAGTAGCCTTGCTATCTGCAAGCAATGTGACTATCAAGTATGCACAGTATTGCCACTCTACTACCTATTGATTATGGACCTGATGGTCCAATAGAAGGGAGAATAGAAGAAGATACACATACCTCAAAATTAGAAGAAGAGGAAGTTTCCTCGAGACCTATAATACAGGACTGTGTATCATGATGAAACAAGAAGTGCAACCTGATTGGAAAATTGAAGAAAAACCAATTAAAAATATTTTTTTTTTTACACCAATGGATCCAGTTATTATGTGGATGAACACCGATATGAAGAATATGCAGTGGTATCCACAAATGATGTCATGGAAGCAGAACCACTCCCAGCCGGTACCTCAGCCCAAGCAGCAGAACTAACAGCTCTGACAAGAGCCTTGGAAATGGCTGAAGGACAGTCAGTGAATATCTACACGGACTCACGTTATGCCAGGGGTGTGGCACACGACTATGCATCTATATGGAAAAGAAGAAATTTCCTTACTGCAACAGGAAAACCCATCAAGAATGGAGAACTGATCCAGAGATTGACCAGAGCCTTACGATTACCAAAGCAAATGGCAGTCATAAAGACAAAGGCACACACCAAGGAAGACACAGAAGAAGTAAAATGGAATGCTTTTGCAGATGAACAAGCAAAGAAAGCAGCTGTAAAGGAAAAGAAAACAGCTGGAATATATGTCCAAGAGACAAAGGCAGAAATTAATATGAAGATACTTATCAGACTACAAGAACAAGCAAAGACAGAACACAAAGTATGGGAGAAGATGGGAGCCCAGCAATCCTGTGTGGGTCTTTGGAAAAAGGAAGGAAAATGGTGCCTGCCAAGAACACTATATGCACCTATGATTCAAGTAGCCCATGGACCAGACCATAAAGGCAAGGAACAGATGACTAAGACAGTCCAAGAATATTGGCTGGCTCCAGGCTTCTTTGTGGCAACTAAGAACTACACCGACCAATGCTGGATATGAGCAGAAAACAACCCAGGAAGATGAACCAGGACAAGCATGGGACACAGGCCAAAAGCATATTTTCCCTTTCCAAAGACTCCAAATAGACTATATTCACACGCCTAAATGTGGCACGTATGAGTACGCCCTAACTTGCACAAATATCTTCAGCAGATGGCCTGAGGCTTGGCCAGTATCTAAAGCAAATGCCCTGACCACAGCCAAAAAGACAATAGCTGAAGTAGTTGCAGATATGGGGTACCAGAAGTAATAGAATCAGACAGAGGTAGTCATTACACAGGAGAAATAATGCAGAATATTATACAGGCCCACAGGTCAGTGCCCAAATCGAGAGACTTTAATGTCACTCTGAAACTAAAAGTCCAAAAAGCCATACAAGAGACTGCCAAAACATGGGTAGAATGCTTACCCATGGCCTTATTTGCAATAAGAACAACTCCAGGATATGAGATCCTATTTAGAGTTAAACCAAAGACAGGATGTTATTTTTTCCCAAGAATTACAGTTTAAGCATGGGAACATGACAGCATATGTGAAGTCTTTAAATGAATATTTAACTGATTTGCATTTTTAAGTTTTGTTTTTTAAAGTAACCAAAGCCCAGAACCAGAATCCCATACACTAAAGATTGGAGATTGGGTCTATGTTAAGAGACACGTGAGATCTTCACTGGAACCAAGATATGATGGTCCGTTCCAAGTGTTGCTGACGACCCCAACCTCAGTGAAAGTGTTTGGAAAAGAGACGTGGATACACTCCTCCTACAGTTGAACACGAACCAGATCATTTACCCACGCAAAGTTAAGTTGTCAAAATGATAACGCACCTCAGGCCAGACCATCTGCCCTGGTGGAAGTTAATGTGTATCTCAACTGTGTTAGCGTACCATAGCCAGAGTAATCCCAGAAAAACTAGGGGTAAAAGACGCCATGGAAGCAAAGCTCCCGAACAGATTAAATAAGAGAGAATTCAGGGAAAGAGGCAGTCATCATAAATCTTACCACTCCCTGTTTAATACTGGTTTGGGTACAATGGTAGGGGTAACTATAGGAAACGTATTTACTATAGGGACCGCAGGGACCGCTTTCAATGACAGACAAGTTAGTGACCTAGCCAAATTACTGGACAATATAACCAGGATATATGATGATACTTTTGACCTAGTACTGGAGGACATAAAAATGGTTAAACGAGAAGTTAGGGCTCACCGTATGGTACTAGACTACTTTACCGCCAAGGAGGGGGGTCTGTGCCTGATAGTGGCAGAAGCTTGCTGTAATTACCTCAATCTCTGACTCCATAGAGGAAACCATTGAACAGCATATAGATATTGTCAAAACTCTTAGGCCCTTATTCTGATTGACGCGGACTTTACCGCATTCTTACGGATCGCGTCTTTTCGCCGTCTGCGCATGCGTGGAGAACGCAACGCGCATGTGCCACGCCTAGACTCCGTACCAGTTCGGCAAAATCCCGTCCAAAACTGTTGCCCGCAATCAGTCGGGAAATATGGGCGTATTATGGGCGTCATGCGGAATGGCACATGGGCGTAGTTTCAAAGTGGGCAAAACGGGGCGGAAACATGGGCGGACACGGGGGAGTACACTTATGTTGGGGGGCGTACATTCGGAAACCACTCCGAATGCACGCGATCAAAAAGGGCAGAAATGTGCGGTGTCCACAAGTGTACTATTGCTTTGCGTACACCACTCGTTCATGCGGTAGGCGAACGTACGCCTAATGACTACAACCATTAACACCTGAACCCAATAGAATCTACTCCTTTACTCATTACTCACTAATAGGACGCTTGTCAGTGCTTTAATTGAAACCATTGCACTTCAATTGCTGTAAGGGTTAATGTGTGCAATGCATGTGTTAGGCATGCTTGTAAGGATATATTGGAATCTAATTGATTCCAATTCCAAATAAGCAGTTTTTTATGAGGATAGGTAATTGAATAAGTGGGTCATGTGATGTATAGCAGAAGATACTTCATAGTGGGTTGTTTGGCGTAAATACTCCGCTTACGTGCGGTAGCACCGCTTGGCTCCCGTTCGGATGCGGTATTCCCGAGCATACTCTGTAATACTCTGTAATACCGTGCCGAATCGGAGTGTTTCTCCCGCACACGCATGGTTTGTATGTCGTCCGTAAACACGCCCTGTTCTTAAAGAGTGAGTCCGTCCGAATGCGGAGGACACGTGGGCGTTTCTACGGACGATGGCCGCACGCGGCAAAACACCGTGGCGTACGGACCGCACCGTAAGAATGCGGGAATATCCGCACCGATCAGAATAAGGGCCTTAAAGAGGAATTTGCAGAACACCACAAGGGTAATTGGTTATTCGCTGAGGATAGTTGGTTCAGTTGGTTAAACCCATCCAATTGGTATAAGGGTATAGCAGGATGGTTTATGGGAATACTTTCATGGTTAGCAAAAATTATATGCGTAATTCTGCTTTTCTATGTATTAATCAAGTTTTGTTTGTATTGTTTTGCATGTACTGCCAAGAAAATTAAAAACCACAATAAGAGAGCACAGAAAAAGAAAGCTGACAAAAACAATGATCATCACAACATTCGTTTGATCCGTTGTCAGTATGATTATGCTGAAGCCATGGATAAAGCTGTGAAAGCAATCTATCTAGAAAGAGAACAAGAACCTGTTTAGTGATCCATGTGACAGCGACCTGAACTCTCTGTCTGTGCGGGACAGCATGTTGCTTTCCATGTGCTCAGGGTGGTACTATGGGAATAGAACGTACTTAATCAGGGCATCGCCTGGTCTGATTGGCAGAGAGACTCAGGGCAAATAACGTATATTGTCCCTATATAGAATCAATAGAAGGGACTGATAAAGGCAAATTGCTGGTTATTCTATGTAGCTCCATATACGCCATTTTGTATGGATTATATATGTAATGTATTGTGTTTCTCATCTGAAGAGAAGCAATATCTTGTTATTCTATGTAGCTTCATATACGCCATTTTGTATGCATTATGATGTAATGTATTGTGTTATCTCATTATATCTAGTTTTAATTAGTTTAAAGGAATGTTATTTTTGAAGGAAAACTCGTAAATCCTTTATAATAGGCACAGCGTTATTTGTGTTCCTGGCTGTACGCCCAGGAGATGTGGGGGAACGAGATAACAGTAGTGATATGAACAGACTGGGGTGTGTCAATTAGTTGTGATTTGTGTATAGTTATGGAATGCAATTATATGTGTGTGAAACCCATTATGTAATAGATAAGAAAATAAATATAAGTGAGCCTAAGGCTAATTAAAAGCCAGAACATCGCTTTGACACTCCAGAGTGTGTGTGTCGATTTGATTTATGATCAATCCTGGAGACTAAGGAGAGGCAGTTGTTAGAACCCCATCGAAGAAGGTTCAGGATGGGGGAACACCTCTAACACTCTATACCCGCCTGTTTAGCCACCGAGAGTTTGGACGAAAGGAATAGATTTGTCCACCATCACTCAAACAGTGAGCAAGTCACCAACGAGACCACTTTCCCACTCAAAGTCCTATGGTAGCATGCCATTGTTGGATGGACAGATCGTTCCTTCAATTCGGGACTTAATGGTGAGGTCACCTTAAAAAGATGTATTTATACTGTTTTTAAATTAATATTAGTATTTCTCTTGCAAGTCTGGTCCCCCCCCCCCCCCCTGTGTTTCTGTAACCAGGACCGGCCCAATAAGCCCGGGGCTGGTTATAACTGGGGCGGGGGACCTGTCCTGGTTACAGAAATACAGGGGGGGGGGAAGCTGGGGTACCCCTGTATTTCTTTAACCAGAACCATGCTCTTCAGCCCAGTCCTGGTTCCCAATATACGGTGTCCCCTGTATTTTGGAAACCAGCACCGGGCTTAAACGAACAGCGGTGTTGCAATTGCCCTATACTGCAGGAAGGTTTGCGTGTTTGAAATGCAGGAAGCCAATGGGAATGGGAGATGGCATCCAAGTTTTCAGTTGGCGGAGCCTCAGACAGAAATTGGAAAGTATAAAGTAGTTCAGGAAAAAAAAAAATTACTGGCTGCAGCGATCAGAGCCAATGTCAGAGGGTCCAGCCATAGACCCCCTGGTACCTGCTGGGTCCTAGGTGTGCATCTAGGTTGCCTAGCAGTATACAGCCCTGGTCACAGGGACATACAGTAATGCAGTGAAACATGAATATACTGTACATATACATGTGTCAGGTCTAGATAGTGAAACACAGATGAGATCATAAGATACCAGCAGGAGATCAAGTGGTTCTATGTCCAGGGCCCTCCTTTCCACTGGGCTGGGTGGACTACAGCCAGAGGCCCCACAGCCACCTACAGCCGGGCAAATAAAAAAATATAATTTTGCTTACAGGAACCCCATTAGCACTAGCCGGCATTGGCTGGTATCCCTCCTCCCCCTGCCTTCCCCCTCCAGTGGTGGCACGCCTGATATTATTAGTAATGAATGACAAGCAGTCAGGGCGGCGCGGGAAGCGCTAGTTATTTCCTATTCACTGCAGGGACCCCGCCGGCCGCCGCCAGCTTTATACACAATGACAGCGCCGCAGGTACCCCCGCGGCACGGACACCCCGGCCCGCTCCAGCACTGCAGGGAAGCCGGCGCCGCAAGTTTTTTAAACAGTTCGCTAACCCTCCATGCTGTGGGTGAGGGTCGAACTGCCGCCCTCCAGGTGCCGGCGCACTAGGCAAATGCCTAGAGCTGCCTAGTGGTGCAAGCAGTGCCATATTCATCATGGGCCTGGTGCTGAAATTTATGAAGGGCCTATTGTATGCTGGTGCAGGGGGTGTGGTCAGCATGGTGGGGGGGTGTATACTGATGTAAGGGTTTCACCAATTATGTGGGGGTGTGGCCTATAATGTGGGTGTGGCTAGCACTATGTACGGCATAGCTACACACCTACCTTCAGCCATCTCAATCTCCCTCTCCTCTTTGCTCAAATGAAGCATACACCATCTGTTATACAGTATGATTGACCACTGAGTAAAAATACATTTAAAAAGACACAAGCTATGGTTTTTATTTAAAAAATGCAGAAAGCTTGCCAAAGCAATTCTAAATTCAAAGTAATGTTTATGTTTTCTTTGATTTGAAAGCTGATATTTTATAAAAAAAATGGGTAGCTGAAGGCTCAACATTGAATAAACATTACTTCAAAAATGTTCTACAAACTTTTCAGGAACAATCAGAACAAAAAGGCCAGAGGTGTAGAAAAAAACACAGGTACCTGTTTAGTTTCACGGCGGCCGATATCTCGGATGCGATATCGGCCGATATATAGGCTGATCCAATGCAATCTGATGCAATTTTTTACCTATTCATAACCCCACTATCCACTACCCATGGAGTTGATTTAATAGTAAATAGTGTGGTGAGCGTAGTAATTTGCGTCTGCTCGCCACGCTTCGGGCTCGGTGGCTCGCTGCGCTCCCCACACTATATACAATCAACTCCATGCATAGTGGATAGTTGGGTTATGAACAGGAAAAAAATTGCATCGGATCGTATCGCTTCCGATATATCGGCCGCCATGAAACTAAACAAGTACCAAAACACAGTAGTGTCACATTACACCACACAGTAGTGCCACATATACACATTGTGCCATGTAGAGCAGTTAGACACACTCCACCATGATTATGCACACCGTAATGCCCATTACACATTATGCTGCACACTAATGCCCATTACACATTACTCTGCACATAGTAATGCCCATTATGTATTATGGCGCACAACGTAATGCTTATTACACATTATGCCATACATTGTAATGCCCATTACACATGCCACACACCGTAATGCCCATTATATATTATGCCACACACTGTAATTCCCATTACACATTATGCCACACTATAATTCCCACTACACATTATGCCACACACTGTAATGCCCATTATATATTATGCCTCTCACCGTTATGCCCATTACACATTGGGAGCCAATCGCAAACTCTGATAGGCTGGACTGGCACCATATTTGAAATGTCAGTGGCCCAAATGTGAGCCACTAAGAGCACACCACATACAGGTTACAGGATGGACGTCAGTGAGCAATCTACTCTCCTCCCCTCCTACCTTCAGCAGCACTTGGGGCATTATATAAGGGGCATTACTGGATACACTATGTAAGGGGAACAACTGAGAGCATTGAAGCTGAGCACACTACATACAGTCCAGCGATGTGTGGTGGTATGTGGCCCTGTAGGTGGTGCTGCCAGATGGTGCGCACACAGTGTAAATACACTGTGGGCAAGGCACCACTGGCACACAGCAAGTTACGGCCCTGAGCAGCAGTACCGCTTATACACATAATGCCCACAGTAGCAGCACCACTAACACACACATAATGCCCGTGGTAGCAGTGCTGCTCACACACATTACACCCACGGTAGCAGTCCTGCTCGCACACATAACACCAGCAGTAGCATTTCCGCTCACACACATAACTCCCACGATAGCAGCATATGAACAGGATTGGCCATATACGACATGCAAGTCAGTCAGCCAATCAGATCCGTGCAATGATGCACTGTATAAAAAAAGAGAATATATACCCGTATATTCCGGCGTATAAGACGACTTTTTAGCCCATAAAAATGTTCCCTCTAGTGGGGGGTCGTCTTATACGCCGGGTGCACGGCGTGATGTCGCCTTATATGCTGGGTACGGCATATATTCACTAAAGGGTACCTCTCCTCGCCCCCCCCCCCCCACCCCTTCTTATGCATAGGTACCGTACCTTAATAATAAAAGATAGCAGTACGGTATTTGTCTGCAGCTGAAGTAATGTAGAGGTTGAGTAGTGCGGCCAGTGCTATGGACACATGTCCCACCAGGCATTTCAGGTGTTGGAGAAAGGGAAGGGGGGCCCTGCCTATTTTGTCAGTCCCGGGCCCCACAATTTAGATGGCAGCCCTACCACTCAGGTCACCTTGGTGGGGGAGGGACTGTAAGAGATGCTCATCACTCGGACGCAACAAACACACGCTGATCCCTCGCCATGGACATAAGCATACCACTGTACATGGTGGGTATGCAGCATCAGCTGAGAGAGCATCAGCAGGCGGGACATGGACAGTCACTACCATCTGCAGCAGCATGGCCTGCTCCTCACATTGCAGGAGACTGAGTTGTCCAGACTGAACCACAAAATCTTGGTCACCACCCACACAGGGGTCACTGAACCCCGTCGCAATTTAGACTCAATCACATTTTTGACAATGCAACCAAAATTAAAGTGCTTATGCGTCAGTGGGATCAGATTGGTAAAAATGGCGATCTGTGATTTTTGTTAAGCTAAGGGTCTAGTTAAAAGTAAATAGAATATATGTTGTTTTGTTTGTTTCAGGTGTAAATGGGGACAGGTCAGCTTTTGGCAAGGCTACTATGTAATTTGATTTTTTATCTTATTATTACCTGGCAAAGCCTCCCTGGTCCGTGATCCTGTTAGGGATTCACAATAACCTGTGAAGAAAGAAAAATCACATTTAAGCAAATGGACAGAGAAACTTATCTGAAGATCCCACCTATTAATAAAAGTAACGTGAACGTGACGAAACGCGTTTAGGGAGTTTTTCAAGTTCAGTGCCACCTCCTGCAGAGTGACGGTGATTATAACTGTCTGCTAAAGAATTTCTGACCCAGCCATCTACTAAAGCTGTTTAGCCTCTCTCCAACGGACATCATTCCAGCGCAGCCGCATTCCGGTGTCTGATCTGCGACAGCCGGTAAACCACCTATTGCTTTCCAACTTTGGCCCCCGGCTGTGTGAGATGGAGAACCACGGCATTACCTCTGTCAGTGCTGGTAATCACCTGCCAGCTCAGTCCTGGCCCTTACTGAAAGGAGAGCTAACCTCTGACACATGGACTGATGGCTCTATACCCGCCTGTTTAGCCACCGAGAGTTTGGACCAAAGGAATAGATTTGTCCACCATCACCCAAACAGTGAGCAAGTCACCAACGAGACCACTTTCCCACTCAAAGTCCTATGGTAGCAGGCCATTGTTGGATGGACAGATTTTTCCTTCAATTCGGGACTTAATGGTGAGGTCACCTTAAAAAGATGTATATATACTGTTTTTAAATTAATATTAGTATTTCTCTTGCAAGTCTGGTCCCCAGCTCCCCCCCCCCCCTGTATTTCTGTAACCAGGACCGGCCCAATAAGCCCGGGGCTGGTTATAACTGGGGCGGGGGACCTGTCCTGGTTACAGAAATACAGGGGGAGGGGGGAAGCTGGGGTCCCCCTGTATTTCTTTAACCAGAACCATGCTCTTCAGCCCAGTCCTGGTTCCCAATATACGGTGTCCCCTGTATATTGAAAACCAGCACCGGGCTTAAACGGACAGCGGTGTTGCAATTGCCCTATACTGCAGGAAGGTTTGCGTGTTTGAAATGCAGGAAGCCAGGGGAATGGGAGATGGCATCCAAGTTTTCAGTTGGCGGAGCCTCAGACAGAAATTGGAAAGTATAAAGTAGTTCAGGAAAAAAAAAATCCTGTCTACAGCGATCAGAGCCGATGTCAGAGGGTCCAGCCATAGACCCCCTGGTACCTGCTGGGTCCTAGGTGTGCATCTAGGTTGCCTAGCAGTATACAGCCCTGGTCACAGGGACATACAGTAATGCAGTGAAACATGAATATACTGTACATATACATGTGTCAGGGCTAGATAGTGAAACACAGATGAGATCATAAGATACCAACAGGAGATCAAGTGGTTTTATGTCCAGGGCCCTCCTTTCCACTGGGCTGGGTTGGCTACAGCCAGAGGCCCCACAGCCACCTACAGCCGGACAAATAAAAAAATTAATTTTGCTTACAGGAACCCAATTAGCACTAGCCGGCATTGGCTGGTATCCCTCCTCCCCCTGCCCTCCCCCTCCAGTGGTGGCACGCCTGATATTATTAGTAATGAATGACAAGCAGTCAGGGCGGCGCCAGAATCGCTATTTATTTTCTATTCACTGCAGGGACCCCGTCGGCAGCCGCCAGCTTTATACACAATGACAGCGCCGCAGGTACCCCCGCGGCACGGACACCCCGGCCCGCTCCAGCACTGCAGGGAAGCCGGCGCCTCAAGTTTTTTAAACAGTTCGCTAACCCTCCATGCTGTGGGTGAGGGTCGAACTGCCGCCCTCCAGGTGCCGGCGCCCTAGGCAAATGCCTAGAGCTGCCTAGTGGTGGCGCCGGCCCTGCAAGCTGTGCCATATTCATCATGGGCCTGGAGCTGAAATTTATGAAGGGCCTATTGTATGCTGGTGCAGGGGGTGTGGTCAGCATGGTGGGGGGTGTATACTGATGTAAGGGTTTCACCAATTATGTGGGTGTGTGGCCTATACTGTGGGTGTGGCTAGCACTATGTACGGCATAGCTACACACCTACCTTCAGCCATCTCAATCTCCCTCTCCTCTTTGCTCAAATGAAGCATACACCATCTGTTATACAGTATTATTGACCACTGAGTAAAAATACATTTAAAAAGACACAAGCTATGGTTTTTATTTAAAAAATGCAGAAAGCTTGCTAAAGCAATTCCAAATTCAAAGTAATGTTTATGTTTTCTTTAATTTGAAAGCTGATATTTTATTTAAAAAATGGGTAGCTGAGGGCTCAACATTGAATAAACATTACTTCAAAAATGTTCTAGAAACTTTTCAGGAACAATCAGAACAAAAAGGCCAGAGGTGTAGAAAAAAACACAGGTACCTGTTTAGTTTCACGGGGGCCGATATATCGGATGCGATATCGGCCGATATATCGGCTGATCCAATGCAATCTGATGCAATTTTTTACCTATTCATAACCCCACTATCCACTACCCATGGAGTTGATTTAATTGTATATAGTGTGGTGAGCGTAGTAATTTGCGTCTGCTCGCCACGCTTCGGGCTCGGTGGCTCGCTGCGCTCCCCACACTATATACAATCAACTCCATGCCTAGTGGATAGTTGGGTTATGAACAGGTAAAAAAATTGCATCGGATCGTATAGCTTCCGATATATCGTCCGCCCTGAAACTAAACAAGTACCAAAACAAAGTAGTGTCACATTACACCACACAGTCGTGCCACATATACACATTGTGCCATGTAGAGCAGTTAGACACACTCCACCATGATTATGCACACCGTAATGCCCATTACACATTATGCTGCACACTAATGCCCATTACACATTACTCCGCACATAGTAATGCCCATTATGTATTATGGCGCACAACGTAATGCTTATTACACATTATGCCATACATTGTAATGCCCATTACACATGACACACACCGTAATGCCCATTATATATTATGCCACACACTGTAATTCCCATTACACATTATGCCACACTGTAATTCCCACTACACATTATGCCACATACTGTAATGCCCATTATATATTATGCCTCTCACCGTTATGCCCATTACACATTGGGAGCCAATCGCAAACTCTGATAGGCTGGACCAGCACCATATTTGAATTGTCCGTGGCCCAAATGTGAGCCACTAAGAGCACACCACATACAGGATACAGGATGGGCGGCAGTGAGTAATCTACTCTCCTCCCCTCCTAACTTCAACAGCACTTGGGGCATTACTGGGTACACTATGTAAGGGGCACAACTGAGGGCATAGAAGCTGAGCACACTACATACAGGCCAGCGATGTGTGGTGGTATGTGGCCCTGTAGGTGATGCTGCCAGATGGTGCGCACACAGTGTAAATACACTGTGGGCAAGACACCACTGGCACACAGCAAGTTACGGCCCTGAGCAGCAGTACCGCTTATACATATAATGCCCACAGTAGCAGCACCACTAACACACACATAATGCCCGTGGTAGCAGTGCTGCTCACACACATTACACCCACGGCAGCAGTCCTGCTCGCACACATAACACCCGCAGTAGCATTTCCGCTCACACACATAACTCCACGATAGCAGCATATAAACAGGTTTGGCCATATACGACATGCAAGTCAGTCAGCCAATCAGATCCGTGCAATGATGCACTGGATAAAAAAAGAGAATATACCCATATATTCCGGCGTATAAGACGACTTTTTAGCACATAAAATTTTTCCCTCTAGTGGGGGGTCGTCTTATACGCCGGGTGCACGGCGTGATGTTGCCTTATATGCCGGGTACGGCATATATTCGCTAAAGGGTACCTCTCCTCTGCCCCCCCCCCCTTCTTATGCATAGGTACCGTACCTTAATAATAAAAGATAGCAGTACGGTATTTGTCTGCAGCTGAAGTAATGTAGAGGTTGAGTAGTGCGGCCAGTGCTATGGACACATGTCCCACCAGGCATTTCAGGTGTTGGAGAAAGGGAAGGGGGGCCCTGCCTATCTTGTCAGTCCCGGGCCCCACAATTTTGATGGCAGCCATACCACTCAGGTCACCTTGGTGGGGGACAAACTGTAAGAGATGCTCATCACTCGGACGCAACAAACACACGCTGATCGCTCGCCATGTACATAAGCATACCACTGTACATGGTGGGTATGCAGCATCAGCTGAGAGAGCTTCAGCAGGCGGGACATGGACAGTCACTACCATCTGCAGCAGCATGGCCTGCTCCTCACATTGCAGGAGACTGAGTTGTCCAGACTGAACCACAAAAGCTTGGTCACCACCCACACAGGGGTCACTGAACCCCGTCGCACCTTAGACTCAATCACATTTTTCACAATGCAACCAAAATTAAAGTGCTTATGCGTCAGTGGGATCAGATTGGTAAAAATGTCGATCTGTGATTTTTGTTAAGCTAAGGGTCTAGTTAACCCCTTCCCGACATTTGACGTATATATACGTCATGGCCGGGATGTACTTCCCGACACATGACGCTGTGAACAGCCATTCGCAGCGTTTTCCTGTGTTACCGGCGAATCAGACGCTCGGTAACACAGGTGTCAATCACCGCCGGGCGTGAGGGGGCATGAGGGGGTCATCGGTGACGACGACACCTCACCCCACCTGCCCCCAAGGCTGTGATTGGTCCGTCGGACCGACGGACCAATCACAGCCAAGGCGCGCCTTTTAAACTAACGGTGACTGCTTTGCAGACGCCATTCCGGTCTGGAATTGCGTGCAGAGCGGTCACCGGCCACTCTGTCCTGCTATACATACCTGAACCTTGCCTGATACTTACCTGATCACCGCTGGTAGCGTGCTGCCAGCAGCTGGATGCTTCCTTGATCTTGTGACTTCCTGTGTGCTGCTGCTGCAGTATCATAGAGTCACAGATAGTGAGAGATAGTGAGAGATAGTGACAGAGAGTGACAGAGAGTGATAGAGAGTGATAGAGAGTGATAGAGAGTGCTATATTTTGTGTCTGCTGCACCCCCTTTTGTGCTGATCACTATATCTGAGGTGATCAGCAACTTTTTGGGGGTGCAGAGGTTTTTTTTTATATATATATATATACCTGTCAGTTGCACCAAAGGTTGTGCTGCGTGTGCAACTGACTGCTGCCCCCCCTTTTGTGCTGGTCAGTTTAAATTAATTAATCAGCAACTTTTTGGGGGTCCAGTTTTTTTTTTTATATATATACCCTGTCAGGTTGCACCCACAGTTGTGTGTCTGCTGCCCCTCACTGCTAATCAGTGTTGCATCACTGCATCACTGATCTGCAGGTTTTTTTTTTTGGAGAGTGCAGTGGGGTTTTGTTTTTACACCCACGTTGCTTTTGTGGGTGTCCTGTGGCCGCTGAGCGCTGATCAGTGGAGTACAATCACTGAACAGCCTTTTTGGCACAGGGTTGATATAATTTTTTTTCTGCAGTTTTTTTAAATTGTTTTTTTTTTTTTGGAGAGTGCTGTGGTATATTTTTTTAAATTGTTTTTACACCCACGTTGCTTTTGTGGGTGTCCTGTGGCCGCTGATCAGTGACGTACATCACTGAACAACATTTTTGGCACAGGGTTGATATAATTTTTTTTCTGCAGTTTTTTTTAATTGTTTTTTTTTTTTTTTTTACACCCACGTTGCTTTTGTGGGTGTCCTGTTGCCTTTGAGTGCTGTTCAGTGACGGTCGTTACTGACCAACATCTGTGCTCAATTTTTGGCGCAGGACCTTTTTTTTTTTTTTAACCCCTTCAATTTTTTTTTTTTATTGGGAGCAAATTCCTGTATAAAGTATTTTTTTTTCTGCACTACATACACACTACACACTACATACCCCCCGTGTTGAAATAAAGTTTGTACCCATCCTACACTATACACGTGTTGAAACATTACACTTACAGAAACACAAAAATAAAAATGGCATCCCAAATGTCATCCCAAATGTCATCCCAGTCATCTAGAAGAATGTATTCAGCGGAGGAGGCATATGCCATGCTTGCCTCTGACTCTGACACAGCCAGTGAGGCAAGCGGGGAATTTGAAGGATTCGTCTTAAGCTCCTCTTCCTCCTCTGGTGATGAGGGACCCCCTCAAAGACGCCCCCGTAGAGCAGCTGAGACCCCCCCCAAATGATTGATCCCATATGGACCCCACCACCAGACAATTTTGAGCCCCAGGTTCCTGAGTTTTTGGCCATCCCAGGAATCCAATTTGATTCAACAGGTCTCAGAGAAATTGACTTTTTCAAATTATTTTTCTCTGATGATTTTATAAATTTAATGGTGGACCAAAGTAATTTATATGCCCAGCAGTTTATTGCTCAAAACCCCACGTCATCATTTGCTAGGTGGACCCCTGTAGATGCAGTAGAGATGATGACGTTTTGGGGTCTGGTGTTACATATGGGCATAGTAAAAAAGCCAGAAATTAGGCAATATTGGAGTACAGATGTTCTGTACAGCACCCCATTTTACCGTATGGCCATGACTTGGACTCGTTTTGAGACAATCCTTAAATTTGTACATTACACCGATAATACACAGTGCCCACCCAGAGATGATCCCACCTTTGACCGGCTATTCAAAGTCAGGCCGATCATTGATCATTTCAGTGCCAAATTTGCAGAGATGTACATCCCTGAAAAATTTATTTGTATCGACGAGTCCCTTATACATTTTAAAGGAAGGGTTAAATTCCGCCAGTACCTTCCCAGTAAGAGGGCAAGGTATGGCATAAAAATGTATAAGCTGTGTGAAAGCACCTCAGGGTACACCCACAGGTTTAGGGTATATGAAGGGAAGGATTCAAGAATTGAACCGCCAGAATGCCCCCCCTCCCTCGTAGGTGTTAGTGGAAAAATTGTCTGGGATTTAGTGCACCCCTTCCTGGATAAAGGTTATCACCTCTATGTGGATAACTTTTACACTAGCATCCCCCTGTTTAAGGCCCTTGGTTCAAGAGGTACAGCAGCTTGCGGTACTGTGCGCAAGAACCAAAGAGGCCTCCCAAAAACGCACATTGCCCAAGTACTGAGAAGGGGTGAAAGCAGGGGAATATGCACCGAAAATATGTTGTTGGTCAAATATAAGGACAAGAGGGATGTCCTTATACTGACAACAATTCATGGAGACAGTACCACCTCCATCCCTGTACGAGGTGCCAGTACCCACACCTCAAAACCTAATTGTATCCTAGATTACAATAAGTACATGGGCGGAGTGGATCTTTCAGATCAGGTACTGAAGCCGTACAGTGCCCTGCGGAAAACAAAAATCTGGTACAAGAAGCTGGCCGTGTATATCATCCAGATGGCACTGTATAACGCTTACGTGCTATTCCGTTCTACCAGCCAGAGGGGGACATTTATGCACTTTCAAGAGGAAGTCATAAAGGCAGAGGCGTAGGGAGGGCGGAGCCACCGGAGCTCATGCTCCGGGCGCCGATTGGTGGAATGGCGCCACCGGCCCGCCCCCCCTCCGCAAATGATCCCTGCATGCAGCGCTTTACTTACTGAGCTCGCGCAATCAACCCTGTTCCCCGGCGGCTCCCTGCTACAACATGCCGGAGAGATCTGCAAAAGTCCCTCACACAGCAGAGCGAGTCACTGGTGCGTGCAGGAGTCCAGTCAGCCGGGCAGCACTTGTGGAGAGAGAGAGGAGAGAGCTCTCTCGAGTTCCAGCCAATCATAGCCGGTCTTCAACCACTGCTCCTTCTCCTTCCTTTGCTCCTTTATCTCACAGTCCGGGCAGCCTGCCGTGCTTAACTGCTCACATGTCACCTGACCTGAGCTGCAGGAGAAGATCCCTCATCATAACATAAGCAATGCCCATTTGCAGAGGTCAGTGTTCTTTTTGTGTACACTGTGCAGCTTAGCCAGTGTCATCATCACCCTGTATGCATTACTGAGGGTGTGCAGACACTAATTAAGCTTCAAAACCCTTTTCTTTACCCAATGCTGCTATCATCACCCTGTATGCATTACTGCAGCATTGGGTAAAGAAAAGGGTTTTTAAGCTTAGTTAGTGTCTGCACACTCTCAGTAATGCATAAAGGGTGATTGCAACTTCATCGGGTAAAGACAGGGTTCTGTACAGATTGCCTGTGACATGAGATGTGCTGCAGGCCAGTGTAATCTGTGTGTTGTACCACCTCACCTCACTTGACAATGGGGGCAGTTTATTTCAGAAGTGATAATTTTTCTATACTTCTAACACCAGTTATAAATCACATAGCCCATATGTCTGTATGTCAGAACTGCTAGCACTGCATTTAATTTGCATGTAATTGATCTTGTAAATAGCCATTTACAGTTATGGAGTGGGCTACAAAAGCATGACATTAAAAAAAGAAAAAATATTCATCAAAACAATCCATCATCTTTGGCGCCATTTCAAGCACTTTTTGCTCCTTCTTCGTCCCAGATGTTTTGAACATCTGTACACTGGGGGCCAGGGGAATGTCGTTAATGCGGCATGGTTGCTGACATTAATTGTGCGACCCTGGCTCCTACTTGTTGCACACCCTGCGTCAACACAAAAATGATTCATGGCCTTGTCAAAGCTAGGCCACACCCCCTTTTTTACATGGTATTGGCTCTTTGTCTCACCATAACCTATTTTTTGGCTCTTTGCCTCTGGTTGGTTGGCCAACCCTGCTATAGTATTAATGGGCAGCGTGTGCCGGCGGCTGCCCTTTCCGGCGCCTGCCTCCTGCCCTGCTCGCCCGGTCCCTGCCGCCAAGCGTCACGGACGGTGAGGCCGGGCGGCGGGCTGACACTCCTCTCTGTCCTCTCTAAATTGCTGCTGCTGCTCGGTCCGGCTTCCGGGCAGCCAGAGAGTGAATCTCTCTGGCTTCTGCTGCCGCCCTGCTGTGCTGTATATATCTTTATCTGTATACTGTATATATTTATTTACAACTGTCAGCATCTTATATAGTGCAGCAGATTCCGTTATAGTGTCTTATATAGCGCAGCAGATTCCGTTACAGCGTCTTATATAGCGCAGCAGATTCCGTTACAGTGTCTTATATAGCGCAGCAGATTCCGTTACAGTGTCTTATATAGCGCAGCAGATTCCGTTACAGCGTCTTATATAGCGCAGCAGATTCTGTTACAGTGTCTTATATAGCGCAGCAGATTCCGTTACAGTGTCTTATATAGAGCAGCAGATTCCATTACAGCGTCTTATATAGCGCAGCAGATTCCGTTAGTGTCTTATATAGAGCAGCAGATTTTGTTACAGCGTCTTATATAGCGCGGCAGATTCCGTTACAGCGTCTTATATAGCACAGCAGATTCCGTTACAGCGTCTTATATAGCGCAGCAGATTCAGTTACAGCGTCTTATATAGCGCAGCAGATTCCGTTACAGTGTCTTATTTTTTAAGATTTTTTTATTTTCAAATGTAACATGCCCACACATGTTAGCCACGCCCCCAATTCATTACCGGGGGGGGGGGGGGGGGGCGCGAAATATGCCCTTGCTCCGGGCACCATGGCACCTAGCTACACCGCTGCATAAAGGGCCTAATATTTGGGAACCAGCAGGCAGAGGGCCCCAGTACTTCTAGTACTGGCCCCCGTATTGTACCAGGGCAGCATTTTCCGAATGAAATCCCCTCCACTGCAAGAAAGGGCAGGACACAAAAAAGGTGCAAAGTTTGCTATAAAAAGGGAATAAGAAAGGATACTATTTTCCACTGTGAAACTTGCCCCGACAAACCCGGCCTATGTATAAAGGAGTGTTTTAAAATATACCACACATCTATGGATTATTAGGTTCATCATTTCACCGTGCTTCGGGGGTCTTGCTAATGCCACATAGCACCCACCATTCATTCCACTAGAATCTGAGCTGCAAAATCCAAAAATCACTCCTTCCCTTCTGAGTCCTGCCATGCACCCAACAGGTATTTTTTGGTCACATATGAGGCATTGCCATACTCGGGAGAAATTGGGGCACAGATTTTGGGGTGCTTTTTCTCCTTCATACCTTATGAAAATGAAAAATTTTGAGCCAGAACTGCATTTTTGTGTAAAAAAATGTAATTTTTCATTTTCACTGCCCAGTTGTATCAAAATTGGTGAAACCCCTGGGGGTTTGAAATGTACACTATACCCCTAGATGAATTCCGTGAGGGGTGTAGTTTGCAAAATGGGGTCACTTGTGGGGGGGTTCCACTGTATTGGTGCTTCGGGGGTCTTGCTAATGCGACATAGCACCCACCAACATTCCACCAAAATCTGAGCTGCAAAATCCAAAAATCACTCCTTCCCTTCTGAGTCCTGCCATTTTTTGGTCACACATGAGGCATTGCCGTACTCGGGAGAAATTGGGGCACAGATTTTAGGGTGCTTTTTCTCCTTCATACCTTATGAAAATGAAAAATTTTGAGCCAGAACTGCATTTTTGTGTAAAAAAATGTAATTTTTCATTTTCACTGCCCAGTTGTATCAAAATTGGTGAAACCCCTGGGAATTTGAAATGTACACTATACCCCTAGATGAATTCCCTGAGGGGTTTAGTTTGCAAAATGGGGTCACTTGTGGGGGGGTTCCACTGTATTGGTGCTTCGGGGGTCTTGCTAATGCGACATAGCACCCACCAACATTCCACCAAAATCTGAGCTGCAAAATCCAAAAATCACTCCTTCCCTTCTGAGTCCTGCCATGCACCCAAATGGTATTTTTTGGTCACATGTGAGGCATTGCCATACTCGGGAGAAATTGGGGCACAGATTTTGGGGTGCTTTGTCTCCTTCATTCCTTGTGAAAATGAAAAATTTTGAGCCAGAACTGCATTTTTGTGTAAAAAATGTAATTTTTCATTTTCACTGCCCAGTTGTACCACAATTGGTGAAACCCCTGGGGGTTTGAAATGTACACTATACCCCTAGATGAATTCCCTGAGGGGTGTAGTTTGCAAAATGGGGTCACTTGTGGGGGGGTTCCACTGTATTGGTGCTTCGGGGGTCTTGCTAATGCGACATAGCACCCACCAACATTCCACCAGAATCTGTGCTGCAAAATCCAAATATCACTCCTTCCCTTCTGAGTCCTGCCATTTTTTGGTCACACATGAGGCATTGCCGTACTCGGGAGAAATTGGGGCACAGATTTTGGGGTGCTTTTTCTCCTTCATACCTTGTGAAAATGAAAAATTTTGAGCCAGAACTGCATTTTTGTGTAAAAAAATGTAACTTTTCATTTTCACTGCCCAGTTGTATCAAAATTGGTGAAACCCCTGGGGGTTTGAAATGTACACTATACCCCTAGATGAATTCCCTGAGGGGTGTAGTTTGCAAAATGTGGTCACTTGTGGGGGGGTTCCACTGTATTGGTGCTTCGGGGGTCTTGCTAATGCGACATAGCACCCACCAACATTCCACCAGAATCTGTGCTGCAAAATCCAAATATCACTCCTTCCCTTCTGAGTCCTGCCATTTTTTGGTCACACATGAGGCATTGCCGTACTCGGGAGAAATTGGGGCACAGATTTTGGGGTGCTTTTTCTCCTTCATAACTTGTGAAAATGAAAAATTTTGAGCCAGAACTGCATTTTTGTGTAAAAAAATGTAACTTTTCATTTTCACTGCCCAGTTGTTTAAAAATTGGTGAAACCCCTGGGGGTTTGAAATGTACACTATACCCCTAGATGAATTCCCTGAGGGGTGTAGTTTGCAAAATGGGGTCACTTGTGGGGGGGTTCCACTGTATTGGTGCTTCGGGGGTCTTGCTAATGCGACATAGCACCCACCAACATTCCACCAAAATCTGAGCTGCAAAATCCAAAAATCACTCCTTCCCTTCTGAGTCCTGCCATTTTTTGGTCACACATGAGGCATTGCCGTACTCGGGAGAAATTGGGGCACAGATTTTAGGGTGCTTTTTCTCCTTCATACCTTATGAAAATGAAAAATTTTGAGCCAGAACTGCATTTTTGTGTAAAAAATTGTAATTTTTCATTTTCACTGCCCAGTTGTATCAAAATTGGTGAAACCCCTGGGAATTTGAAATGTACACTATACCCCTAAATGAATTCCCTGAGGGTTGTAGTTTGCAAAATGGGGTCACTTGTGGGGGGGTTCCACTGTATTGGTGCTTCGGGGGTCTTGCTAATGCGACATAGCACCCACCAACATTCCACCAAAATCTGAGCTGCAAAATCCAAAAATCACTCCTTCCCTTCTGAGTCCTGCCATTTTTTGGTCACACATGAGGCATTGCCGTACTCGGGAGAAATTGGGGCACAGATTTTAGGGTGCTTTTTCTCCTTCATACCTTATGAAAATGAAAAATTTTGAGCCAGAACTGCATTTTTGTGTAAAAAATTGTAATTTTTCATTTTCACTGCCCAGTTGTATCAAAATTGGTGAAACCCCTGGGAATTTGAAATGTACACTATACCCCTAAATGAATTCCCTGAGGGGTGTAGTTTGCAAAATGGGGTCATTTGTGGGGGGGTTCCACTGTATTGGTGCTTCGGGGGTCTTGCTAATGCGACATAGCACCCACCAACATTCCACCAAAATCTGAGCTGCAAAATCCAAAAATCACTCCTTCCCTTCTGAGTCCTGCCATGCACCCAAATGGTATTTTTTGGTCACATGTGAGGCATTGCCGTACTCGGGAGAAATTGGGGCACAGATTTTGGGGTGCTTTGTCTCCTTCATTCCTTGTGAAAATGAAAAATTTTGAGCCAGAACTGCATTTTTGTGTAAAAAAATGTAATTTTTCATTTTCACTGCCCAGTTGTACCACAATTGGTGAAACCCCTGGGGGTTTGAAATGTACACTATACCCCTAGATGAATTCCCTGAGGGGTGTAGTTTGCAAAATGGGGTCACTTGTGGGGGGGTTCCACTGTATTCGTGCTTCGGGGGTCTTGCAAATGCGACATAGCACCCACCAACATTCCACCAAAATCTGAGCTGCAAAATCCAAAAATCACTCCTTCCCTTCTGAGTCCTGCCATGCACCCAAATGGTATTTTTTGGTCACATGTGAGGCATTGCCATACTCGGGAGAAATTGGGGCACAGATTTTGGGGTGCTTTGTCTCCTTCATTCCTTGTGAAAATGAAAAATTTTGAGCCAGAACTGCATTTTTGTGTAAAAAATTTAATTTTTCATTTTCACTGCCCAGTTGTACCACAATTGGTGAAACCCCTGGGGGTTTGAAATGTACACTATACCCCTAGATGAATTCCCTGAGGGGTGTAGTTTGCAAAATGGGGTCACATGTGGGGGGGTTCCACTGTATTGGTGCTTCGGGGGTCTTGCTAATGCGACATAGCACCCACCAACATTCCACCAGAATCTTAGCTGCAAAATCCAAAAATCACTCCTTCCCTTCTGAGTCCTGCCATTTTTTGGTCACACATGAGGCATTGCCGTACTCGGGAGAAATTGGGGCACAGATTTTGGGGTGCTTTTTCTCCTTCATACCTTATGAAAATGAAAAATTTTGAGCCAGAACTGCATTTTTGTGTAAAAAAATGTAATTTTTCATTTGCACAGCCCAGTTGTATCAAAATTGGTGAAACCCCTGGGGGTTTGAAATGTACACTATACCGCTAGATGAATTCCCTGAGGGGTGTAGTTTGCAAAATGGGGTCACTTGTGGGGGGGTTCCACTGTATTGGTGCTTCGGGGGTCTTGCTAATGCGACATAGCACCCACCATTCATTCCACCAGAATCTGAGCTGCAAAATCCAAAAATCACTCCTTCCCTTCTGAGTCCTGCCATGCACCCAAATGGTATTTTTTGGTCACATGTGAGGCATTGCCGTACTCGGGAGAAATTGGGGCACAGATTTTGGGGTGCTTTTTCTCCTTCATACCTTTTGAAAATGAAAAATTTTGAGCCAGAACTGCATTTTTGTGTAAAAAAATGTAATTTTTCATTTGCACAGCCCAGTTGTATCAAAACTGGTGAAACCCCTAGGGGTTTGAAATGTACACTATACCCCTAGATGAATTCCCTGAGGGGTGTAGTTTGCAAAATGGGGTCACTTGTGGGGGGGTTCCACTGTATTGGTGCTTCGGGGGTCTTGCTAATGCGACATAGCACCCACCATTCATTCCACCAGAATCTGAGCTGCAAAATCCAAAAATCACTCCTTCCCTTCTGAGTCCTGCCATGCACCCAACTGGTATTTTTTGGTCACATGTGAGGCATTGCCGTACTCGGGAGAAATTGCGGCACCGATTTTGGGGTGCTTTGTCTCCTTCATTCCTTGTGAAAATGAAAAATTTTGAGCCAGAACTGCATTTTTGTGTAAAAAAATTAATTTTTCATTTTCACTGCCCAGTTGTACCACAATTGGTGAAACCCCTGGGGGTTTGAAATGTACACTATACCCCTAGATGAATTCCCTGAGGGGTGTAGTTTGCAAAATGGGGTCACTTGTGGGGGGGTTCCTAACTTTTAGCATCTTATGGTGCCTAGAAACCTACATGGTGCCTAAAAAATAATCTCATAAAAAGGAGGCTCCAAAATCAAGTAGGTGCTCCTTCTATTATGAAGCCTGTGGTTTGGTCAACGTGCACACTAGGGCCACATATAGGATATTTATGAAAACAAAAGAATTGGGGGAATCAATTTTTAGTCACATTTCTCTAGTAAAATCTACTGTGTTCCTTAGAAAAATGTATTAAAATTGCAAATCTGCAAAAAAAATGAAATTTTGAAATTTCACCTACACGTTTTTTTAATTCCTGTGAAACACCTAAAGGGTTAACAAACTTCCAAAATGCTTTTTTGAGTACTGTGAGGGGTGCAGTATTTGAAATGGCATCATTTATAGGGGTGTCTCACATACAAGTCCCTCAAAGTCACATCAGAACTGAACTGGTCCCTAAAAAAATCAGTGTTTGAAATTTCCTTGAAAATTTTAGAATTTGCTATTCATATTTTAAGCCTCCTAGTGTCCAAAAAAATTAAAAGGAGTTTGAAATAATGATGGCAACATAAAGTAGACATATGGTCTATGTTAGTTATTAACTATTTTGAGTGGTATGATTATTTGTCTCACAAGCAGAAAATTTAACATTTTGAAAATTGCTAAATTTTCCATTTTTTTACGACATTTTGGTATTTTTCACAAAAAAACACAGACTGTATCGACCCAAATTTACCACTAATTTGAAGTACAATGTGTCACGAGAAAACAATCTCAAAATCACTGGGATAAGTAAAAGCAAAAAAAAGTTATCCCCACTTAAGTGATACATGTCAGATTTGAAAAAAAGGGCTCTGTCAGGAAGGCAAAAACTGGCTGCGTCAGGGTTAAAAGTAAATAGAATATATGTTGTTTTGTTTGTTTCAGGTGTAAATGGGGACAGGTCAGCTTTTGGCAAGGCTACTATGTAATTAGATTTTTTATGTTATTATTACCTTGCGAAGCCTCCCTGATCCGTGATCCTGTCAGGGATTCACAATGACCTGTGAAGAAAGAAAAATCACATTTAAGCAAATGGACAGAGATACTTATCTGAAGATCCCACCTATTAATAAAAGTAACGTGAACGTGATGAAACGCGTTTAGGGAGTTTTTCAAGTTCTGTGCCACCTCCCGCAGAGTGACAGTGATTATAACTGTCTGCTGTAGAATTTCTGACCCAGCCATCTACTAAAGCTGTTTAGCCTCTCTCCAACGGACATCATTCCAGCGCAGCCGCATTCCGGTGTCTGATCTGCGACAGCCGGCAAATCACCTATTGCTTTCCAACTTTGGCCACCGGCTGTGTGAGATGGAGAACCACGGCATTACATGTGTCAGTGCTGGTAATCACCTGCCAGCTCAGTCCTGGCACTCACTGAAAGGAGAGCTAACCTCTGACACATGGACTGATGGCTCTATACCCGCCTGTTTAGCCACCGAGAGTTTAGACGAAAGGAATAGATTTGTCCACCATCACCCAAACAGTGAGCAAGTCACCAACGAGACCACTTTCCCACTCAAAGTCCTATGGTAGCAGGCCATTGTTGGATGGACAGATCGTTCCTTCAATTCGGGACTTAATGGTGAGGTCACCTTAAAAAGATGTATATATACTGTTTTTAAATTAATATTAGTATTTCTCTTGCAAGTCTGGTCCCCAGCTCCCCCCCCCCCCCCCTGTATTTCTGTAACCATGACTGGCCCAATAAGCCCGGGGCTGGTTATAACTGGGGCGGGGGACCTGTCCTGGTTACAGAAATACAGGAGGAGGGGGGAAGCTGGGGTCCCCCTGGATTTCTTTAACCAGAACCATGCTCTTCAGCCCAGTCCTGGTTCCCAATATACGGTGTCCCCTGTATTTTGGAAACCAGCACCGGGCTTAAACGGACAGCGGCGTTGCAATTGCCCTATACTGCAGGAAGGTTTGCGTGTTTGAAATGCAGGAAGCCAATGGGAATGGGAGATGGCATGCAAGTTTTCAGTTGGCGGAGCCTCAGACAGAAATTGGAAAGTATAAAGTAGTTCAGGAAAAAAATTTTTTACTGGCTGCAGCGATCAGAGCCGATGTCAGAGGGTCCAGCCATAGACCCCCTGGTACCTGCTGGGTCCTAGGTGTGCATCTAGGTTGCCTAGCAGTATACAGCCCTGGTCACAGGGACATACAGTAATGCAGTGAAACATGAATATACTGTACATATACATGTGTCAGGGCTAGATAGTGAAACACAGATGAGATCATAAGATACCAGCAGGAGATCAAGTGGTTCTATGTCCAGGGCCCTCCTTTCCACTGGGCTGGGTGGACTACAGCCAGAGGCCCAACAGCCACCTACAGCCGGGCAAATAAAAAAAAATAATTTTGCTTACAGGAACCCCATTAGCACTAGCCGGCATTGGCTGGTATCCCTCCTCCCCCTGCCTTCCCCCTCCAGTGGTGGCACGCCTGATATTATTAGTAATGAATGACAAGCAGTCAGGGCGGCGCGGGAAGCGCTAGTTATTTTCTATTCACTGCAGGGACCCCGTCGGCCGCCGCCAGCTTTATACACAATGACAGCGCCGCAGGTACCCCCGCGGCACGGACACCCCGGCCCGCTCCAGCACTGCAGGGAAGCCGGCACCGCAAGTTTTTTAAACAGTTAGCTAACCCTCCATGCTGTGGGTGAGGGTCGAACTGCCGCCCTCCAGGTGCCGGCGCCCTAGGCAAATGCCTAGAGCTGCCTAGTGGTGCAAGCAGAGCCATATTCATCATGGGCCTGGAGCTGAAATTTATGAAGGGCCTATTGTATGCTGGTGCAGGGGGTGTGGTCAGCATGGTGGGGGGTGTATACTGATGTAAGGGTTTCACCAATTATGTGGGTGTGTGGCCTATACTGTGGGTGTGGCTAGCACTATGTACGGCATAGCTACACACCTACCTTCAGCCATCTCAATCTCCCTCTCCTCTTTGCTTAAATGAAGCATACACCATCTGTTATACAGTATTATTGACCACTGAGTAAAAATACATTTAAAAAGACACAAGCTATGGTTTCTATTTAAAAAATGCAGAAAGCTTGCCAAAGCAATTCCAAATTCAAAGTAATGTTTATGTTTTCTTTGATTTGAAAGCTGATATTTTATTTAAAAAATGGGTAGCTGAAGGCTCAACATTGAATAAACATTACTTCAAAAATGTTCTAGAAACTTTTCAGGAACAATCAGAACAAAAAGGCCAGAGGTGTAGAAAAAAACACAGGTACCTGTTTAGTTTCACGAGGGCCGATATATCGGATGCGAAATCGGCCGATATATCGGCTGATCCAATGCAATCTGATGCAATTTTTTACCTATTCATAACCCCACTATCCACTACCCATGGAGTTGATTTAATTGTATATAGTGTGGTGAGCGTTGTAATTTGCGTCTGCTCGCCACGCTTCGGGCTCGGTGGCTCGCTGCGCTCCCCACACTATATACAATCAACTCCATGCCTAGTGGATAGTTGGGTTATGAACAGGTAAAACAATTGCATCGGATCGTATCGCTTCCCATATATCGGCCGCCCTGAAACTAAACATGTACCAAAACACAGTAGTGTCACATTACACCACACAGTAGTGCCACATATACACATTGTGCCATGTAGAGCAGTTAGACACACTCCACCATGATTCTGCACACCATAATGCCCATTACACATTATGTTGCACACTAATGCCCATTACACATTACTCCGCACATAGTAATGCCCATTATGTATTATGGCGCACAACGGAATGCTTATTACACATTATGTCATACATTGTAATGCCCATTACACATGCCACACACCGTAATGCCCATTATATATTATGCCACACACTGTAATTCCCATTACACATTATGCCACACTGTAATTACCACTACACATTATGCCACATACTGTAATGCCCATTATATATTATGCCTCTCACCGTTATGCCCATTACACATTGGGAGCCAATCGCAAACTCTGATAGGCTGGACTAGCACCATATTTGAATTGTCCGTGGCCCAAATGTGAGCCACTAAGAGCACACCACATACAGGATACAGGATGGGCGGCAGTGAGTAATCTTCTCTCCTCCCCTCCTAACTTCAACAGCACTTGGGGCATTATATAAGGGGCATTACTGGGTACACTATGTAAGGGGCACAACTGAGGGCATAGAAGCTGAGCACACTACATACAGGCCAGCGATGTGTGGTGGTATGTGGCCCTGTAGGTGGTGCTGCCAGATGGTGCGCACACAGTGTAAATACACTGTGGGCAAGACACCACTGGCACACAGCAAGTTACGGCCCTGAGCAGCAGTACCGCTTATACATATAATGCCCACAGTAGCAGCACGACTAACACACACATAATGCCCATGGTAGCAGTGCTGCTCACACACATTACACCCACGGTAGCAGTCCTGCTCGCACACATAACACCCGCAGTAGCATTTCCGCTCACACACATAACTCCACGATAGCAGCATATAAACAGGTTTGGCCATATACGACATGCAAGTCAGTCAGCCAATCAGATCCGTGCAATGATGCACTGTATAAAAAAAGAGAATATATACCCGTATATTCCGGCGTATAAGATGACTTTTTAGCCCATAAAAATTTTCCCTCTAGTGGGGGGTTGTCTTATACGCCGGGTGCACGGCGTGATGTCACCTTATATGCCGGGTACGGCATATGTTCACTAAAGGGTACCTCTCCTCGCCCCCCCCCCCCCCTTCTTATGCATAGGTACCGTACCTTAATAATAAAAGATAGCAGTACGGTATTTGTCTGCAGCTGAAGTAATGTAGAGGTTGAGTAGTGCGGCCAGTGCTATGGACACATGTCCCACCAAGCATTTCAGGTGTTGGAGAAAGGGAAGGGAGGCCCTGCCTATTTTGTCAGTCCCGGGCCCCACAATTTTGATGGCAGCCCTACCACTCAGGTCACCTTGGTGGGGGACGGACTGTAAGAGATGCTCATCACTCGGACGCAACAAACACACGCTGATCCCTCGCCATGTACATAAGCATACCACTGTACATGGTGGGTATGCAGCATCAGCTGAGAGAGCATCAGCAGGCGGGACATGGACAGTCACTACCATCTGCAGCAGCATGGCCTGCTCCTCACATTGCAGGAGACTGAGTTGTCCAGACTGAACCACAAAAGCTTGGTCACCACCCACACAGGGGTCACTGAACCCCGTCGCACCTTAGACTCAATCACATTTTTCACAATGCAACCAAAATTAAAGTGCTTATGCGTCATTGGGATCAGATTGGTAAAAATGGTGATCTGTGATTTTTGTTAAGCTAAGGGTCTAGTTAAAAGTAAATAGAATATATGTTGTTTTGTTTGTTTCAGGTGTAAATGGGGACAGGTCAGCTTTTGGCAAGGCTACTATGTAATTTGATTTTTTATCTTATTATTACCTGGCAAAGCCTCCCTGATCCGTGATCCTGATAGGGATTCACAATAACCTGTGAAGAAAGAAAAATCACATTTAAGCAAATGGACAGAGATACTTATCTGAAGATCCCACCTGTTAATAAAAGTTAAGTGAACGTGACTAAACGCGTTTAGGGAGTTTTTCAAGTTCTGTGCCACCTCCCGCAGAGTGACGGTGATTATAACTGTCTGCTAAAGAATTTCTGACCCAGCCTTTCACTAAGGCTGTTTAGCCTCTCTCCATCGGACATCATTCCAGCGCAGCCGCATTCCGGTGTCTGATCTGCGACAGCCGGCAAATCACCTATTGCTTTCCAACTTTGGCCACCGGCTGTGTGAGATGGAGAACCACGGCATTACATGTGTCAGTGCTGGTAATCACCTGCCAGCTCAGTCCTGGCACTCACTGAAAGGAGAGCTAACCTCTGACACATGGACTGATGGCTCTATACCCGCCTGTTTAGCCACCGAGAGTTTGGACGAAAGGAATAGATTTGTCCACATCACCCAAACAGTGAGCAAGTCACCAACGAGACCACTTTCCCACTCAAAGTCCTATGGTAGCAGGCCATTGTTGGATGGACAGATTTTTCCTTCAATTCGGGACTTAATGGTGAGGTCACCTTAAAAAGATGTATATATACTGTTTTTAAATTACCATATATACTCGAGTATAAGCCTACTTTTTCAGAACATTTTTTGTGCTGAAAAAGCCCCCCCTCGGCTTATACTCGAGTAAGGGTCCCCACTTGAGTCAATACGTTTTTTCCCAGTTTTTTGTTGTATAATTAGGTGCCTCGGCTTATATTCGGGTCGACTTATACTCGAGTATATACGGTAATATTAGTATTTCTCTTGCAAGTCTGGTCCCCAGCTCCCCCCCCCCCCCCTGTATTTCTGTAACCAGGACCGGCCCAATAAGCCCGGGGCTGGTTATAACTGGGGCGGGGGACCTGTCCTGGTTACAGAAATACAGGGGGAGGGGGGAAGCTGGGGTCCCCCTGTATTTCTTTAACCAGAATCATGCTCTTCAGCCCAGTCCTGGTTCCCAATATACGGTGTCCCCTGTATTTTGGAAACCAGCACCGGGCTTAAACGAACAGCGGTGTTGCAATTGCCCTATACTGCAGGAAGGTTTGCGTGTTTGAAATGCAGGAAGCCAATGGGAATGGGAGATGGCATCCAAGTTTTCAGTTGGCGGAGCCTCAGACAGAAATTGGAAAGTATAAAGTAGTTTAGGAAAAAAAAAAATTCCTGTCTACAGCGATCAGAGCCGATGTCAGAGGGTCCAGCCATAGACCCCCTGGTACCTGCTGGGTCCTAGGTGTGCATCTAGGTTGCCTAGCAGTATACAGCCCTGGTCAGTGCCAGATTAAGGTCTAAATGGGCCTGGAGCTGAAAATTATCAAGGGCCTATTATGCGCAATAATAGGGGTTGTGGCCAGCAACTAACAATTTGGGTGGCGTGACCAGTGTTTAGGTGATCTGCTCATGGGTCTCTATTTGTGTAAATACTTTCAACTAATTATATATGCCTGGAAAAAGAACGGGGCTAGCATAGGAAAATGCAGGGAGATATATTGGCGGGTGCCCTCCAAAGGTGCACCCGCAGGATGCCAATGTCCTTAGATACTTGCGGGGTGAGGTGGCACTCCAGTAATAAAAAAAATACTGAAAGCCAAAACTTGGTAGACAACATTTCATCACCTATTATGTGGTCACCTAAGTTTACCACACCATATACTCCTTATAGAAATCATACAACACAATAGTAACCCCCTTATACTGTACTTGCCTCTTACACATTATGCCACATGGAATGAGCCAAAATTCACACTATGGCACATGGATTGAGTCAAAATTCACGTTGTGTCATAAAGATTAAGGCAAAATTCACTTTTTGCCACATGGATTGAGCCAAAATATACACTATACCAAACATATTGAGCAATAATGCACAATATGCTTCATAAACAGGGGCATTACGCTTATTAAAAATTTACACCATAATGCCCATTACATGTTAAGCCACACACCATAATGTCCATTACGTATTATGCCAAACACCATAATGCCTAATTAAAAATATGCTACATAAGTGCTGCTTACCTACATGCTCATTCTCAGGGGTTCCATGCTCATTGCCATGTGGGATTGCATGCTCATTGTCAAAGGGGAATAAATGCTTGCGGTAACTGGGGGACAGCTGCCGCAGGGCAGAAATGAAAGCCATTGACAGCCGGGCAGAGAGCAGGGGGCTGCCCAGCTGCATTCAGAGCAATACAGGTCCTTGCTATTTGATATAATACCCCTTTCACACCAGAAAATGCAGAGATTTATCCTTGCATTTTCTGGTGTGAGGAGGAGAGAAAACTACCCCCCCCCCCCCCCCCCCCAGCTATATCTTCGGAACTAACTGACCCATTTACATGATTTTGGTCATGTAAAACTGTGCCATTTGGTTCCAGAGAATTTGTCCTCAAACAACATGAACAACAGTGGCTGTTTTTACCTTTGGGCTGCAGGGCTGTAGCCCTCCCACCAGGTAAAATCCACCGCTGTCTTTGTCTCTGAGACTGCACTGTGACTGACAGTGACTTCCTATTGGAAGTCTGACCTGACAGTCACTCAAGGCATCCCATCGGGAGGTGTTCCCTCCCTCCGGGATGCCTCTCTCTGCGCAAATGCGCGGCAGCACCCAAAACTGGTCCTGTGCATGTGCAGTACCGCGGACCATACTGCGCATGCTCCAGAACCCGATCAAGCTGCAAAGGCAGCCCACGGAGGTTTGGGCCAGCGCATGCGCAGTATGTATGAAGTTACTGCGCATGCGCTGGCCCCGTGCAGAGGACAGGGGTGCGCACCTGCACGGACTTCCGGGGATGGCGGCGGTGGCTGGGGACGGGGATGGCAATGGCAGTGGCAGTGGAGGGGAGAGCTGCATTGTGACAGCATCCCTCCTTTAGAATGGTAAGAGCTGCCACTGATGAACAGCCATGACATTTTCAGAAATGAAAAAAATCGGTTTACCCGCAATATCTCTAGATACAATGAACCCATATGGACCAGCCTGGTATCAGATTGAAGGACCAGCGATTTGGGTTAGATGGAATTCAACCTCAAGCTTCTGTGATGCTGTTGAGCCCGGGTGGGGGTCGGAATTAGCGGGTCCTATGTTATCCTATGGGGAAAATGTTCCAGGTTTGCCTGGTGGTATCTTCGGTTCCCGAAGGGCTAGTGATGCAGGGCTGGGCTCGTTGGAAAGCCCTGGCCATCTGCTACAAAATGGGCCTATTTGGAGAGTGGGCCTGGAGCTGTATCTCCATCAGGCCAATTGTTAATCCGGCCCTGGCCCTGGTCACAGGGACATACAGTAATGCAGTGAAACATGAATATACTGTACATATACATGTGTCAGGGCTAGATAGTGAAACACAGATGAGATCATAAGATACCAACAGGAGATCAAGTGGTTCTATGTCCAGGGCCCTCCTTTCCACTGGGCTGGGTGGGCTACAGCCAGAGGCCCCACAGCCACCTACAGCCGGGCAAATAAAAAAAATAATTTTGCTTACAGGAACCCCATTAGCACTAGCCGGCATTGGCTGGTATCCCTCCTCCCCCTGCCCTCCCCCTCCAGTGGTGGCACGCCTGATATTATTAGTAATGAATGACAAGCAGTCAGGGCGGTGCGGGAAGCGCTAGTTATTTTCTATTCACTGCAGGGACCCCGCCGGCAGCCGCCAGCTTTATACACAATGACAGTGCCGCAGGTACCCCCGCGGCACGGACACCCCGGCCCGCTCCAGCACTGCAGGGAAGCCGGCGCCGCAAGTTTTTTAAACAGTTAGCTAACCCTCCATGCTGTGGGTGAGGGTCGAACTGCCGCCCTCCAGGTGCCGGCGCCCTAGGCAAATGCCTAGAGCTGCCTAGTGGTGCAAGCTGTGCCATATTCATCATGGGCCTGGAGCTGAAATTTATAAAGGGCCTATTGTATGCTGGTGCAGGGGGTGTGGTCAGCATGGTGGGGGGTGTATACTGATGTAAGGGTTTCACCAATTATGTGGGTGTGTGGCCTATACTGTGGGTGTGGTTAGCACTATGTACGGCATAGCTAGACACCTACCATCAGCCATCTCAATCTCCCTCTCCTCTTTGCTCAAATGAAGCATACACCATCTGTTATACAGTATTATTGACCACTGAGTAAAAATGCATTTAAAAAGACACAAGCTATGGTTTTTATTTAAAAAATGCAGAAAGCTTGCCAAAGCAATTCCAAATTCAAAGTAATGTTTATGTTTTCTTTGATTTGAAAGCTGATATTTTATAAAAAAAAATGGGTAGCTGAAGGCTCAACATTGAATAAACATTACTTCAAAAATGTTCTAGAAACTTTTCAGGAACAATCAGAACAAAAAGGCCAGAGGTGTAGAAAAAAACACAGGTACCTGTTTAGTTTCACGGCGGCCGATATATCGGATGCGATATCGGCCGATATATCGGCTGATCCAATGCAATCTGATGCAATTTTTAACCTATTCATAACCCCACTATCCACTACCCATGGACTTGATTTTATTGTATATAGTGTGGTGAGCGTAGTAATTTGCGTCTGCTCGCCACGCTTCGGGCTCGGTGGCTCGCTGCGCTCCCCACACTATTTACAATCAACTCCATGCGTAGTGGATAGTTGGGTTATGAACAGGTAAAAAATTGCATCGGATCGTATCGCTTCCCATATATCGGCCGCCCTGAAACTAAACAAGTACCAAAACACAGTAGTGTCACATTACACCACACAGTAGTGCCACATATACACATTGTGCCATGGAGAGCACTTAGACACACTCCACCAGGATTATGCACACCGTAATGCCCATTACACATTACTCCGCACATAGTAATGCCCATTATGTATTATGGAGCACAACGTAATGCTTATTACACATTATGTCATACATTGTAATGCCCATTACACATGCCACACACCGTAATGCCCATTATATATTATGCCACACACTGTAATTCCCATTACACATTATGCCACACTGTAATTCCCACTACACATTATCCCACACACTGTAATGCCCATTATATATTATGCCTCTCACCGTTAAGCCCATTACACATTGGGAGCCAATCGCAAACTCTGATAGGCTGGACTTGCACCATATTTGAAATGTCCATGGCCCAAATGTGAGCCACTAAGAGCACACCACATACAGGATACATACAGATACTCTCCTCCCCTCCTACCTTCAGCAGCACTTGGGGCATTATATAAGGGGCATTACTGGGTACACTATCTAAGGGGCACAACTGAGGGCATAGAAGCTGAGCACACTACATACAGGCCAGCGATGTGTGGTGGTATGTGGCCCTATAGGTGGTGCTGCCAGATGGTGCGCACACAGTGTAAATTCACTGTGGGCAAGGCACCACTGGCACACAGCAAGTTACGGCCCTGAGCAGCAGTACCGCTTATACACATAATGCCCACAGTAGCAGCACCACTAACACACACATAATGCCCGTGGTAGCAGTGCTGCTCACACACATTACACCCACGGTAGCAGTCCTGCTCGCACACATAACACCAGCAGTAGCATTTCCGCTCACACACATAACTCCCACGATAGCAGCATATAAACAGGATTGGCCATATACGACATGCAAGTCAGTCAGTCAATCAGATCCGTGCAATGATGCACTGTATAAAAAAAGAGAATATATACCCGTATATTTTGGCGTATAAGACGACTTTTTAGCCCATAAAAATTTTCCCTCTAGTGGGGGGTTGTCTTATATGCCGGGTGCACGGCGTGATGTCGCCTTATATGCCGGGTACGGCATATATTCACTAAAGGGTACCTCTCCTCTGCCCCCCCCCCCCCTTCTTATGCATAGGTACCGTACCTTAATAATAAAAGATAGCAGTACGGTATTTGTGTGCATCTGAAGTAATGTAGAGGTTGAGTAGTGCGGCCAGTGCTATGGACACATGTCCCACCAGGCATTTCAGGTGTTGGAGAAAGGGAAGGGGGGCCCTGCCTATTTTGTCAGTCCCGGGCCCCACAATTTCGATGGCAGCCCTACCACTCAGGTCACCTTGGTGGGGGACGGACTGTAAGAGATGCTCATCACTCGGACGCAACAAACACACGCTGATCCCTCGCCATGTACATAAGCATACCACTGTACATGGTGGGTATGCAGCATCAGCTGAGAGAGCATCAGCAGGCGGGACATGGACAGTCACTACCATCTGCAGCAGCATGGCCTGCTCCTCACATTGCAGGAGACTGAGTTGTCCAGACTGAACCACAAAAGCTTGGTCACCACCCACACAGGGGTCACTGAACCCCGTCGCACCTTAGACTCAATCACATTTTTCACAATGCAACCAAAATTAAAGTGCTTATGCGTCAGTGGGATCAGATTGGTAAAAATGGCGATCTGTGATTTTTGTTAAGCTAAGGGTCTAGTTAAAAGTAAATAGAATATATGTTGTTTTGTTTGTTTCAGGTGTAAATGGGGACAGGTCAGCTTTTGGCAAGGCTACTATGTAATTAGATTTTTTATCTTATTATTACCTGGCGAAGCCTTCCTGATCAGTGTTCCTGTTAGGGATTCACAATAACCTGTGAAGAAAGAAAAATCACATTTAAGCAAATGGACAGAGATACTTATCTGAAGATCCCACCTATTAATAAAAGTAACGTGAACGTGACGAAACGAGTTTAGGGAGTTTTTCAAGTTCAGTGCCACCTCCCGCAGAGAGACGGTGATTATAACTGTCTGCTAAAAAATTTCTGACCCAGCCATCCACTAAGGCTGTTTAGCCTCTCTCCAACGGACATCATTCCAGCGCAGCCGCATTCCGGTGTCTGATCTGCGACAGCCGGCAAATCACCTATTGCTTTCCAACTTTGGCCACCGGCTGTGTGAGATGGAGAACCACGGCATTACATGTGTCAGTGCTGGTAATCACCTGCCAGCTCAGTCCTGGCACTCACTGAAAGGAGAGCTAACCTCTGACACATGGACTGATGGCTCTATACCCGCCTGTTTAGCCACCGAGAGTTTGGACCAAAGGAATAGATTTGTCCACCATCACCCAAACAGTGAGCAAGTCACCAACGAGACCACTTTCCCACTCAAAGTCCTATGGTAGCATGCCATTGTTGGATGGACAGATCTTTCCTTCAATTCGGGACTTAATGGTGAGGTCACCTTAAAAAGATGTATATATACTGTTTTTAAATTAATATTATTATTTCTCTTGCAAGTCTGGTCCCCAGCTCCCCGCCCCCCCCCCCCCCCCTGTCATTCTGTAACCAGGACCGGCCCAATAAGCCCGGGGCTGGTTATAACTGGGGCGGGGGACCTGTCCTGGTTACAGAAATACAGGGGGAGGGGGGAAGCTGGGGTCCCCCTGTATTTCTTTAACCAGAACCATGCTCCTCAGCCCAGTCCTGGTTCCCAATATACGGTGTCCCCTATATTTTGGAAACCAGCACCGGGCTTAAACGGACAGCGGTGTTGCAATTGCCCTATACTGCAGGAAGGTTTGCGTGTTTGAAATGCAGGAAGCCAGGGGAATGGGAGATGGCATCCAAGTTTTCAGTTGGCGGAGCCTCAGACAGAAATTGGAAAGTATAAAGTAGTTCAGGAAAAAAAAAATTACTGGCTGCAGCGATCAGAGCCGATGTCAGAGGGTCCAGCCATAGACCCCCTGGTACCTGCTGGGTCCTAGGTGTGCATCTAGGTTGCCTAGCAGTATACAGCCCTGGTCACAGGGACATACAGTAATGCAGTGAAACATGAATATACTGTACATATACATGTGTCAGGGCTAGATAGTGAAACACAGATGAGATCATAAGATACCAGCAGGAGATCAAGTGGTTCTATGTCCAGGGCCCTCCTTTCCACTGGGCTGGGTGGGCTACAGCCAGAGGCCCCACAGCCACCTACAGCCAGGCAAATAAAAAATAATAATTTTGCTTACAGGAACCCCATTAGCACTAGCCGGCATTGGCTGGTATCCCTCCTCCCCCTGCCCTCCCCCTCCAGTGGTGGCACTCCTGATATTATTAGTAATGAATGACAAGCAGTCAGGGCGGCGCGGGAAGCGCTAGTTATTTTCTATTCACTGCAGGGACCCCGCCGGCCCCCCGCCAGCTTTATACACAATGACAGCGCCGCAGGTACCCCCGCGGCACGGACACCCCGGCCCGCTCCAGCACTGCAGGGAAGCCGGCGCCGCAAGTTTTTTAAACAGTTAGCTAACCCTCCATGCTGTGGGTGAGGGTCGAACTGCCGCCCTCCAGGTGCCGGCGCCCTAGGCAAATGCCTAGAGCTGCCTAGTGGTGCAAGCAGTGCCATATTCATCATGGGCCTGGAGCTGAAATTTATGAAGGGCCTATTGTATGCTGGTGCAGGGGGTGTGGTCAGCATGGTGGGGGGGTGTATACTGATGTAAGGGTTTCACCAATTATGTGGGTGTGTGGCCTATACTGTGGGTGTGGCTAGCACTATGTACGGCATAGCTACACACCTACCTTCAGCCATCTCAATCTCTCTCTCCTCTTTGCTCAAATGAAGCATACACCATCTGTTATACAGTATTATTGACCACTGAGTAAAAATACATTTAAAAAGACACAAGCTATGGTTTTTATTTAAAAAATGCAGAAAGCTTGCCAAAGCAATTCCAAATTCAAAGTAATGTTTATGTTTTCTTTGATTTGAAAGCTGATATTTTATTTAAAAAATGGGTAGCTGAAGGCTCAACATTGAATAAACATTACTTCAAAAATGTTCTAGAAACTTTTCAGGAACAATCAGAACAAAAAGGCCAGAGGTGTAGAAAAAAACACAGGTACCTGTTTAGTTTCACGGCGGCCGATATATCAGATGCGATATCGGCTGATCCAATGCAATCTGATGCAATTTTTTACCTATTCATAACCCCACTATCCACTACCCATGGAGTTTATTTAATTGTATATAGTGTAGTGAGCGTAGTAATTTGCGTCTGCTCGCCACGCTTCGGGCTCGGTGGCTCGCTGCGCTCCCCACACTATATACAATCAACTCCATGCCTAGTGGATAGTTGGGTTATGAACAGGTAAAAAAATTGCATCGGATCGTATAGCTTCCGATATATCGTCCGCCCTGAAACTAAACAAGTACCAAAACAAAGTAGTGTCACATTACACCACACAGTAGTGCCACATATACACATTGTGCCATGTAGAGCAGTTAGACACACTCCACCATGATTATGCACACCGTAATGCCCATTACACATTATGCTGCACACTAATGCCCATTACACATTACTCCGCACATAGTAATGCCCATTATGTATTATGGCGCACAACGTAATGCTTATTACACATTATGCCATACATTGTAATGCCCATTACACATGACACACACCGTAATGCCCATTATATATTATGCCACACACTGTAATTCCCATTACACATTATGCCACACTGTAATTCCCACTACACATTATGCCACATACTGTAATGCCCATTATATATTATGCCTCTCACCGTTATGCCCATTACACATTGGGAGCCAATCGCAAACTCTGATAGGCTGGACTAGCACCATATTTGAATTGTCCGTGGCCCAAATGTGAGCCACTAAGAGCACACCACATACAGGATACAGGATGGGCGGCAGTGAGTAATCTACTCTCCTCCCCTCCTAACTTCAACAGCACTTGGGGCATTATATAAGGGGCATTACTGGGTACACTATGTAAGGGGCACAACTGAGGGCATAGAAGCTGAGCACACTACATACAGGCCAGCGATGTGTGGTGGTATGTGGCCCTGTAGGTGGTGCTGCCAGATGGTGCGCACACAGTGTAAATACACTGTGGGCAAGACACCACTGGCACACAGCAAGTTACGGCCCTGAGCAGCAGTACCGCTTATACATATAATGCCCACAGTAGCAGCACCACTAACACACACATAATGCCCGTTGTAGCAGTGCTGCTCACACACATTACACCCACGGTAGCAGTCCTGCTCGCACACATAACACCCGCAGTAGCATTTCCGCTCACACACATAACATCACGAAAGCAGCATATAAACAGGTTTGGCCATATACGACATGCAAGTCAGTCAGCCAATCAGATCCGTGCAATGATGCACTGTATAAAAAAAGAGAATATGTACCCGTATATTCCGGCGTATAAGACGAGTTTTTAGACCATAAAAATTTTCCCTCTAGTTGGGGGTCGTCTTATATGCTGGGTGCACGCCGTGATGTCGCCTTATATGCCAGGTACGGCATATATTCACTAAAGGGTACCTCTCCTTGCCCCCCCCCCCCCTTCTTATGCATAGGTACCGTACCTTAATAATAAAAGATAGCAGTACGGTATTTGTCTGCAGCTGAAGTAATGTAGAGGTTGAGTAGTGCGGCCAGTGCTATGGATACATGTCCCACCAGGCATTTCAGGTGTTGGAGAAAGGGAAGGGGGGCCCTGCCTATTTTGTCAGTCCCGGGCCCCACAATTTTGATGGCAGCCCTACCACTCAGGTCACCTTGGTGGGGGAGGGACTGTAAGAGATGCTCATCACTCGGACGCAACAAACACACGCTGATCGCTCGCCATGTACATAAGCATACCACTGTACATGGTGGGTATGCAGCATCAGCTGAGAGAGCATCAGCAGGCGGGACATGGACAGTCACTACCATCTGCAGCAGCATGGCCTGCTCCTCACATTGCAGGAGACTGAGTTGTCCAGACTGAAGCACAAAAGCTTGGTCACCACCCACACAGGGGTCACTGAACCCCGTCGCACCTTAGACTCAATCACATTTTTCACAATGCAACCAAAATTAAAGTGCTTATGCGTCAGTGGGATCAGATTGGTAAAAATGGTGATCTGTGATTTTTGTTAAGCTAAGGGTCTAGTTAAAAGTAAATAGAATATATGTTGTTTTGTTTGTTTCAGGTGTAAATGGGGACAGGTCAGCTTTTGGCAAGGCTACTATGTAATTTGATTTTTTATCTTATTATTACCTGGCAAAGCCTCCCTGGTCCGTGATCCTGTTAGGGATTCACAATAACCTGTGAAGAAAAAAAAATCACATTTAAGCAAATGGACAGAGATACTTATCTGAAGATCCCACCTATTAATAAAAGTAACGTGAACGTGACGAAACGCGTTTAGGGAGTTTTTCAAGTTCTGTGCCACCTCCCGCAGAGTGACGGTGATTATAACTGTCTGCTAAAGAATTTCTGACCCAGCCATCCACTAAGGCTGTTGAGCCTCTCTCCAACGGACATCATTCCAGCGCAGCCGCATTCCGGTGTCTGATCTGCGACAGCCGGCAAATCACCTATTGCTTTCTAACTTTGGCCACCGGCTGTGTGAGATGGAGAACCACGGCATTACCTGTGTCAGTGCTGGTAATCACCTGCCAGCTCAGTCCTGGAACTCACTGAAAGGAGAGCTAAACTCTGACACATGGACTGTTGGCTCTATACCCGCCTGTTTAGCCACCGAGAGTTTGGACCAAAGGAATAGATTTGTCCACCATCACCCAAACAGTGAGCAAGTCACCAACGAGACCACTTTCCCACTCAAAGTCCTATGGTAGCAGGCCATTGTTTAATGGACAGATCGTTCCTTCAATTCGGGACTTAATGGTGAGGTCACCTTAAAAAGATGTATATATACTGGTTTTAAATTAATATTAGTATTTCTCTTGCAAGTCTGGTCCCCAGCTCCCCCCCCCCCCCCCCCCCTGTATTTCTGTAACCAGGACCGGCCCAATAAGCCCGGGGCTGGTTATAACTGGGGCGGGGGACCTGTCCTGGTTACAGAAATACAGGGGAGGGGGGAAGCTGGGGTCCCCCTGTATTTCTTTAACCAGAACCATGTTCTTCAGCCCAGTACTGGTTCCCAATATACGGTGTCCCCTGTATATTGGAAACCAGCACCGGGCTTAAACGGACAGCGGTGTTGCAATTGTCCTATACTGCAGGAAGGTTTGCGTGTTTGAAATGCAGGAAGCCAATGGGAATGGGAGATGGCATCCAAGTTTTCAGTTGGCGGAGCCTCAGACAGAAATTGGAAAGTATAAAGTAGTTCAGGAAAAAAAAAATTCCTGTCTACAGCGATCAGAGCCGATGTCAGAGGGTCCAGCCATAGACCCCCTGGTACCTGCTGGGTCCTAGGTGTGCATCTAGGTTACCTAGCAGTATACAGCCCTGGTCACAGAGACATACAGTAATGCAGTGAAACATGAATATACTGTACATATACATGTGTCAGGGCTAGATAGTGAAACACAGATGAGATCATAAGATACCAACAGGAGATCAAGTGGTTTTATGTCCAGGGCCCTCCTTTCCACTGAGCTGGGTGGGCTACAGCCAGAGGCCCCACAGCCACCTACAGCCGGGCAAATAAAAAAATATAATTTTGCTTACAGGAACCCCATTAGCACTAGCCGGCATTGGCTGGTATCAGGGCCATCTTAACAGCAGTGTGGGCCCCTGGGCAACGCAATGCACTGGGGCCCTTACCCATTCTCCCCTCCTAGGAGTGGGGGGTGCTATCAGCAGCAGCTTTAATGTCCCACGGGTGGCAGGGGGTGCTCTATCTTCCATTCAACATGTAGGACCTGGAGCAGTAACTTCTGCTAATTACTCCTTTACTGCAGAGGTGGTGGGAGGGAGAACACTAACGTGTGGAAGGGGGCACTGAGCTGAATGAAGGGTCCCTTGTAAATGACTTCCAGGGAGGTAGGGGGTGTTTTATACGCAGGGGAGGGTTGGATAATGGAGTGGACATAATCTTCGTTATTTTCTGGTGGAAGGGCAGCTTGTTTGACTGCAGATATCGCCATTATCAGGAAATAGATTTCTTAGCCTTCAATAGTATAAAAACCTAGAGTCCCAACTTTCAGGAGGTGCTGGGAACTTGGGGATCAGAGATCAGGAGCCAGAGCAATCCATTGACAAAAATATAAAACTGTACACTAGACGTTTGGAGCTGGAGCAGGGACCGGCTGCTGGAAGGTTGATATCTCTGGTTCTGGGCATGACAGAGACAAGCCCCTAGTGTTGACAGAAAGGGGAGAGTCCCAGCTTTTGGAATATACTCTCAGAAAAACTCTAAGTCAGAGAGAACCTGAGAAATATGACTGGGAATTGCATTTAACAGGTCGGATGTGGACTGCTGCTTTGAAGTTGGATATCTCCAGTTCCCCAGGGCCGATTTTCAAAATTCTGGTATCCCTGGAAAAAGGGGATCCTCAGCTATCAGCATAGGGCCCTTATACACATGGGGCCCCTGGGCAAGTGCCCATTAAGCCCATACGAAAAGACGGCCCTGGCTGGTATCCCTCCTCCCCCTGCCCTCCCCCTCCAGTGGTGGCACGCCTGATATTATTAGTAATGAATGACAAGCAGTCAGGGCAGTGCGGGAAGCGCTAGTTATTTTCTATTCACTGCAGGGACCCCGCCAGCAGCCGCCAGCTTTATACACAATGACAGCGCCGCAGGTACCCCCGCGGCAAGGACACACGGCCCGCTCCAGCTCTGCAGGGAAGCCGGCGCCGCAAGTTTTTTAAACAGTTAGCTAACCCTCCATGCTGTGGGTGAGGGTCGAACTGCCGCCCTCCAGGTGCCGGCGCCCTAGGCAAATGCCTAGAGCTGCCTAGTGGTGCAAGCTGTGCCATATTCATCATGGTCCTGGAGCTGAAATTTATGAAGGGCCTATTGTATGCTGGTGCAGGGGGTGTGGTCAGCATGGTGGGGGGTGTATACTGATTTAAGGGTATGTGGGGGTGTGGCCTATACTGTGGGTGTGGTTAGCACTATGTACGGCATAGCTACACACCTACCTTCAGCCATCTCAATCTCCCTCTCCTCTTTGCTCAAATGAAGCATACACCATCTGTTATACAGTATTATTGACCACTGAGTAAAAATACATTTAAAAAGACACAAGCTATGGTTTTTATTTAAGAAATGCAGAAAGCTTGCCAAAGCAATTCCAAATTCAAAGTAATGTTTATGTTTTCTTTGATTTGAAAGCTGATATTTTATAAAAAAAATGGGTAGCTGAAGGCTCGACATTGAATAAACATTACTTCAAAAATGTTCTAGAAACTTTTCAGGAACAATCAGAACAAAAAGGCCAGAGGTGTAGAAAAAAACACAGGTACCTGTTTAGTTTCACGGCGGCCGATATATTGGATGCGATATCGGCCGATATATTGGCTGATTCAATGCAATCTGATGCAATTTTTTACCTATTCATAACCCCACTATCCACTACCCATGGAGTTTATATAATTGTATATAGTGTGGTGAGCGTAGTAATTTGCATCTGCTCGCGACGCTTCGGGCTCGGTGGCTCGCTGCGCTCCCCACACTATATACAATCAACTCCATGGGTAGTGGATAGTTGGGTTATGAACAGGTAAAAAAATTGCATCGGATCGTATAGCTTCCGATATATCGGCCGCCCTGAAACTAAACAAGTACCAAAACACAGTAGTGTCACATTACACCACACAGTAGTGCCACATATACACCTTGTGCCATGTAGAGCAGTTAGACACACTCCACCATGATTATGCACACCGTAATGCCCATTACACATTATGCTGCACACTAATGCCAATTACACATTACTCCGCACATAGTAATGCCCATTATGTATTATGGCGCACAACGTAATGCTTATTACACATTATGCCATACATTGTAATGCCCATTACACATGCCACACACCGTAATGTCCATTATATATTATGCCACACACTGTAATTCCCATTACACATTATGCCACACTGTAATTCCCACTACACATTATGCCACATACTGTAATGCCCATTATATATTATGCCTCTCACCGTTATGCCCATTACACATTGGGAGCCAATCGCAAACTCTGATAGGCTGGACTAGCACCATATTTGAATTGTCCGTGGCCCAAATGTGAGCCACTAAGAGCACACCACATACAGGATACAGGATGGGCGGCAGTGAGTAATCTACTCTCCTCCCCTCCTAACTTCAGCAGCACTTGGGGCATTATATAAGGGGCATTACTGGGTACACTATGTAAGGGGCACAACTGAGAGCATAGACGCTGAGCACACTACATACAGGCCAGCGATGTGTGGTGGTATGTGGCCCTGTAGGTGGTGCTGCCAGATGGTGCGCACACAGTGTAAATACACTGTGGGCAAGACACCACTGGCACACAGCAAGTTACGGCCCTGAGCAGCAGTACCGCTTATACACATAATGCCCACAGTAGCAGCACCACTAACAAACACATAATGCCCGTGGTAGCAGTGCTGCTCACACACATTACACCCATGGTAGCAGTCCTGCTCGCACACATAACACCCGCAGTAGCATTTCCGCTCACACACATAACTCCCACGATAGCAGCATATGAACAGTATTGGCCATATACGACATGCAAGTAAGTCAGCCAATCAGATCCGTGCATTGATGCACTGTATAAAAAAAGAGAATATATACCCGTATATTCCGGCGTATAAGACTTCTTTTTAGCCCCTAAAAATTTTCCCTCTAGTGGGGGGTCGTCTTATACGTTGGGTGCACGGCGTGATGTCGCCTTATATGCCGGGTACGGCATATGTTCACTAAAGTGTACCTCTCCTCTGCCCCCTTCTTATGCATAGGTACCGTACCTTAATAATAAAAGATAGCAGTACGGTATTTGTCTGCAGCTGAAGTAATGTAGAGGTTGAGTAGTGCGGCCAGTGCTATGGACACATGTCCCACCAGGCATTTCAGGTGTTGGAGAAAGGGAAGGGGGGCCCTGCCTATTTTGTCAGTCCCGGGCCCCACAATTTTGATGGCAGCCCTACCACTCAGGTCACCTTGGTGGGGGAGAGACTGTAAGAGATGCTCATCACTCGGACGCAACAAACACACGCTGATCCCTCGCCATGTACACAAGCATACCACTGTACATGGTGGGTATGCAGCATCAGCTGAGAGAGCATCAGCAGGCGGGACATGGACAGTCACTACCATCTGCAGCAGCATGGCCTGCTCCTCACATTGCAGGAGACTGAGTTGTCCAGACTGAAGCACAATAGCTTGGTCACCACCCACACAGGGGTCACTGAACCCCGTCGCACCTTAGACTCGATCACATTCATTCACAATGCAACCAAAATTAAAGTGCTTATGCGTCAGTGGGATCAGATTGGTAAAAGTGGTGATCTGTGATTTTTGTTAAGCTAAGGGTCTAGTTAAAAGTAAATAGAATATATGTTGTTTTGTTTGTTTCAGGTGTAAATGGGGACAGGTCAGCTTTTGGTAAGGCTACTATGTAATTAGATGTTTTATCTTATTATTACCTGACAAAGCCACCCTGATCCGTGATCCTGTTAGGGATTCACAATAACCTGTGAAGAAAGAAAAATCACATTTAAGCAAATGGACAGAGATACTTATCTGAAGATCCCACCTATTAATAAAAGTAACGTGAACGTGACGAAACGCGTTTAGGGAGTTTTTCAAGTTCTGTGCCACCTCCTGCAGATTGACGGTGATTATAACTGTCTGCTAAAGAATTTCTGACCCAGCCATCCACTAAAGCTGTTTAGCCTCTCTCCAACGGACATCATTCCAGCGCAGCCGCATTCCGGTGTCTGATCTGCGACAGCCGGCAAATCACCTATTGCTTTCCAACTTTGGCCACCGGCTGTGTGAGATTGAGAACCACGGCATTGCATGTGTCAGTGCTGGTAATCACCTGCCAGCTCAGTCCTGGCACTCACTGAAAGGAGAGCTAACCTCTGACACATGGACAGATGGCTCTATACCCGCCTGTTTAGCCACCGAGAGTTTGGACGAAAGGAATAGATTTGTCCACCATCACCCAAACAGTGAGCAAGTCACCAACGAGACCACTTTCCCACTCAAAGTCCTATGGTAGCAGGCCATTGTTGGATGGACAGATCTTTCCTTCAATTTGGGACTTAATGGTGAGGTCACCTTAAAAAGATGTATACAGTGGCGCCGGAACGGGGGGGCGAGGGGGCAGCTTGCCCCCCCCCAAAATTACTGAGGCGCTAAAGCAGCTGTGCGGGCGGGCGGCTGATTAATAAGTAATATAGGCGGGCGGTGGGCTGATTAAGCTTGATCCAGCTTCCCGCCCGTCCGCCTATATTACTGATTAATCGCAGCCGCCCGCCCGCACACAGTGGCGTCACTAGGCGGGTGCGGGGGGTGCGGACCGCACCGGGTGTCACCTGTCAGTGGGGTAACACCAAAATCAGCCGTGCTGCTGCACCCCACTGCCGCTCAGAGCTCTTCCCCACTGTCTGACCACCCGCCCGCCCGTAGGTAGCTGACAGCCGGGCAGACTGTATGTGCACTGCCCGGCTGTAGTCTCCGGCAGGAGTATCTGTATTTTAACAGATCTCCTGCTGAACTGCCGGGCTGCCAATCAGGAGTGGCTATCAATGCCGCCGCTCCTGATTGGCTGCCCGGCCATCCAGCGGGAGATATGAAAATACAGATTCTCCTGCCGGAGACTACAGCCATCGATTAAAGACGCAGCAGCACTGCCCTGCTCCTGAGTGGCGGGTGAGCTGGGGTGGTAGGCGCTGGTGGCTTCTCCGGAGTGAGTAGCGGGGAAAGCGGGAAGCGGTCTCCGCAGAGACGCGCTGCCGATATCCGCACGGTGGAGCCCTGCGCCATCTTGCCACGCTCGCCCATTCACTGGACTTTGGGGTGCTTTGAATCTTGCGACGGCTGGCTGATGCCGGAGAGACTTGGAGCTCCCTGTCTACTTTACAACATTTCTCGGTGAGGCTGACTGACGGGTCTTTAGTGGTGAGTGGTGCCTGATTCAATACACTTGGTGGGCCGGCAATGTTGTACCTGCTTGGATATTTGATTGGGACACTGCTGACAACACTGTGGGGGGAATACCTGGCACTGTGGGGGCATGTGTGGCACTGGGGGGCATATGGCTGGCACTGGGGGCATATGTATTGGACTGTGTGTGCATATCTGGCACTGGGGGCATATCTGGTTCTGTGTGGGCATGTGGGGCATATGTGTTTCTGGCACTGTGGGGGCATATGTTTAATGGATATCACATTGTGCGGTGTAATGGGCATCATTGTATGGGGTGTAATGGGCATTACGGTGTGGGGAGCATTGGGTAATTGCCATCACAGTGTGGGGTGTAATGGGTATCAAGGTGTGCGGCATAATGTGTAATTAGCATCACAGAGTGCGGTGTATCGTGTAATTAGCATTGCGGTGTGGGGCATAATGTGTAACTGGCATCACGTGTGCGGCATTATGTGTAATTGGCATTACTTCATGTGTAATGGGTATAGTTCGCTAAAATGTGCAATCTGCAGGTACACAATACAATCATGGTACAGACCATGCCCCCTTCTGATAGGCCACACCCCCAAGCATCCACTCTTCCAGGAAGTTGGCGGGGGGGGGGGTGACACCATGAGTTCCCACACTGGGTGACACCAACCCTAGTGACACCACTGCCCGCACAGCTGCTTTAGCGCCTCAGCAAGAATCCGATTCCTATTCGCAGCCGTCCGCCCACATGGATGACTGCTGCGGGGAGATGTTGAGAACCAGCGCCCGCCAATCACAGCTGTGGATGTGATGCGTCCACAGTGATTGGCGGGCCTGGAGCGGGCCGTAGGGAGGGAGACTGGTCGCGTGGATCAGTGCACGGGCGGGAGCCGCGGAAGCATCCTACAACAGCCGCAGCAGCAGCCATCACGCCATCACCACTGCTGCCACAACTAAAACTTAAAGGTAAATGCTGCTCCTCTCACCCTCCCTTCCCAAGTGACTGACAGATCCAGGGGTTGTCATTTACCCCTGGATTCACACCCAAACAGGTTTATGTAATTATGTCTGATTATCATAATCAGACATAATCACATAAATCTGTTTGGGGGTGACATTGCCACTTTTTCCACTTTTTACGAGTAAATGACAACCCCTGGATTAATGTCAGTCCTGGTGTCTCTGGCCACATGTATATGCCGCTGCCCGGTGTATAATGCCCACGTGTATATGCCGCTGCCCTGTGTATAATGCCCATGCGTAAATGCCGCTGCCTTGTGTATAATGCCCACGCATATATGCCGCTGCCCTGTGTATAATGCCCATGCATATATGCCGCTGCTCTGTGTATAATGCCCACGTGTATATGCCGCTGCCAGTGTGTATAGTGCCCGGGGGTAACATATAGCAATTTAGGGGGCGCCAAAATGAGATTATATCTTGCCCCCCCAACCTAAAAACGTTCCAGCGCCCCTGGATGTATATATACTGTTTTTAAATTAATATTAGTATTTCTCTTGCAAGTCTGGTCCCCAGCTCTCCCCCCCCCCCTATATTTCTGTAACCAGGACCGGCCCAATAAGCCCGGGGCTGGTTATAACTGGGGCGGGGGACCTGTCCTGGTTACAGAAATACAGGGGAGGGGGGAAGCTGGGGTCCCCTGTATTTCTTTAACCAGAACCATGCTCTTCAGCCCAGTCCTGGTTCCCAATATACGGTGTCCCCTGTATTTTGGAAACCAGCACCGGGCTTAAACGGACAGCGGTGTTGCAATTGCCCTATACTGCAGGAAGGTTTGCGTGTTTGAAATGCAAGAAGCCAATGGGAATGGGAGATGGCATCCAAGTTTTCAGTTGGCGGAGCCTCAGACAGAAATTGAAAAGTATAAAGTAGTTCAGGAAAAAAAAAAATTCCTGTCTACAGCGATCAGAGCCGATGTCAGAGGGTCCAGCCATAGACCCCCTGGTACCTGCTGGGTCCTAGGTGTGCATCTAGGTTGCCTAGCAGTATACAGCCCTGGTCACAGGGACATACAGTAATGCAGGGAAACATGAATATACTGTACATATACATGTGTCAGGTCTAGATAGTGAAACACAGATGAGATCATAAGATACCAACAGGAGATCAAGTGGTTTTATGTCCAGGGCCCTCCTTTCCACTGAGCTGGGTGGGCTACAGCCAGAGGCCCCACAGCCACCTACAGCCGGGCAAATAAAAAAATAAATTTTGCTTACAGGAACCCCATTAGCACTAGCCGGCATTGGCTGGTATCCCTCCTCCCCCTGCCCTCCCCCTCCAGTGGTGGCACGCCTGATATTATTAGTAATGAATGACAAGCAGTCAGGGCAGTGCGGGAAGCGCTAGTTATTTTCTATTCACTGCAGGGACCCCGCCGGCAGCCGCCAGCTTTATACACAATGACAGCGCCGCAGGTACCCCCGCGGCAAGGACACACGGCCCGCTCCAGCTCTGCAGGGAAGCCGGCGCCGCAAGTTTTTTAAACAGTTAGCTAACCCTCCATGCTGTGGGTGAGGGTCGAACTGCTGCCCTCCAGGTGTCGGCGCCCTAGGCAAATGCCTAGAGCTGCCTAGTGGTGCAAGCTGTGCCATATTCATCATGGGCCTGGAGCTGAAATTTATGAAGGGCCTATTGTATGCTGGTGCAGGGGGTGTGGTCAGCATGGTGGAGGGTGTATACTGATGTAAGGGTATGTGGGGGTGTGGCCTATACTGTGGGTGTGGTTAGCACTATGTACGGCATTGCTACACACCTACCTTCAGCCATCTCAATCTCCCTCTCCTCTTTGCTCAAATGAAGCATACACAATCTGTTATACAGTATGATTGACCACTGAGTAAAAATACATTTAAAAAGACACAAGCTATGGTTTTTATTTAACCCCTTCCCGACGGGGCGTTTTTTGTTAACTTTTCTTTTTTTTTTCCTCCTCGCGTTCAAATAAGCGTAACTTTTTTAATTTTCCGGCTATATAGACACATGAGGGCTTTTTTTTTGCGGGACAAGTTGTACTTTTTAATGGTACCATTTACTATACCGTATAATATTCTGGGGAATCAGGAAATAATTCAATGTGGGGTAAAAAGGAAAAAAAACGCCATTCCACAATTTTGCGCTGGTTACGTTTTTTTTTGGAGTTCATAGTTCGTTTAAAATGATGGGTTATCTTTATTCTATGGGTCGTTACGATTCCGGTGATACCAAACTTATATAGTTTTCGTTACGTTTTACCACTAAAAAAAAAAATAGAAAATTTTACGGTTTTTCTAATTTGCGTCGCGTCGCCATGTTCTGCGGCTTATAACTTTTTTATTTTTCCACCTACGGACCTGGGTGAGGGCTCATTTTTTGCGGGCTGAAGTGTACTTTTTAATTAATACCATTATGGGATATGTGCGACTTTCTGATCTCTTTTAGTTAAATTTTTTTGGGTAGGCGATGCAACCAAAAAACGTAGTTTTGGCGTTGGGAATTATTTTCCGTTTACGCCTTTAACCGTGTGGGATAACTAATGTTAAATTTTAATAGATCGGACTTTTAGGAATGCGGCGATACCAAATATGTTTATTTTTTTTATTTTTTATTTATTTTTATTTGTGAAATGGGGAAAGGGGGGTGATTTGAACTTTTAATATTTATTTATTTATTTTTTATTTTTTAACTTTATTTTTTTTTTTTTTTTACTTTTACTACAAGGCCCCCTAGTGTACTTGACCACTAGGGGGCGCGATCGCCTGTACTAGGTTCAGCCGTAGAGCTCTATGGCTGAACATAGTGATTTTCAGCACTTCCTATTACATCCTGCCTCAGGCAGGATGTAATAGGAATGCTGACATGGCCAGCACAGGGGTCTACATTAGACCCCTGGCTGCCATGGCAACCGATCGGCACCCTCCGATCTCGCCGCAGGGGGCCCCGATCGGCGCCGGAGTGGGGCGCCCCCTCTCCGATCAGCTATTTAAGCACTGCGGGCGCTTTGCCCGCGGTGTTTAAAGGGTTAAACGGCCACGATCGGCGAACTCGCCGCTCGTGTCCGTGAGAGCAGGTACCTGGCTGTAATATACAGCCATTACCTGCTCTCTTTCAAGCCAGCTCACTCCGTGAGCTGGCTTGATTCCCCCGCAACCGGCATATGACGTACATGTACGTCATATGTCGGGAAGGGGTTTAAAAATGCAGAAAGCTTGCCAACGCAATTCCAAATTCAAAGTAATGTTTATGTTTTCTTTGATTTGAAAGCTGATATTTTATAAAAAAAAATGGGTAGCTGAAGGCTCAACATTGAATAAACATTACTTCAAAAATGTTCTAGAAACTTTTCAGGAACAATCAGAACAAAAAGGCCAGAGGTGTAGAAAAAAACAAAGGTACCTATTTAGTTTCACGGCGGCCGATATATTGGATGCGATATCGGCCGATATATCGGCTGATCCAATGCAATCTGATGCAATTTTTTACCTATTCATAACCCCACTATCCACTACCCATGGAGTTTATTTAATTGTATATAGTGTGGTGAGCGTAGTGATTTGCATCTGCTCGCCACGCTTCGGGCTCGGTGGCTCGCTGCGCTCCCCACACTATATACAATCAACTCAATGCGTAGTGGATAGTTGGGTTATGAACAGGTAAAAAAATTGCATCGGATCGTATCGCTTCCGATATATCGGCCGCCCTGAAACTAAACAAGTACCAAAACACAGTAGTGTCACATTACACCACACAGTAGTGCCACATATACACATTGTGCCATGTAGAGCAGTTAGACACACTCCACCAGGATTATGCACACCGTAATGCCCATTACACATTATGCTGCACACTAATGCCCATTACACATTACTCCGCACATAGTAATGCCCATTATGTATTATGGAGCACAACGTAATGCTTATTACACATTATGCCATACATTGTAATGCCCATTACACATGCCACACACCGTAATGCCCATTATATATTATGCCACACACTGTAATTCCCATTACACATTATGCCACACTGTAATTCCCACTACACATTATCCCACACACTGTAATGCCCATTATATATTATGCCTCTCACCGTTATGCCCATTACACATTGGGAGCCAATCGCAAACTCTAATAGGCTGGACTTGCACCATATTTGAAATGTCCGTGGCCCAAATGTGAGCCACTAAGAGCACACCACATACAGGATACAGGATGGACGGCAGTGAGCAATCTACTATCCTCCCCTCCTACCTTCAGCAGCACTTGGGGCATTATATAAGGGGCATTACTGGGTACACTATGTAAGGGGCACAACTGAGGGCATAGAAGCTGAGCACGCTACATACAGGCCAGTGATGTGTAGTGGTATGTGGCCCTGTAGGTGGTGCTGCCAGATGGTGCGCACACAGTGTAAATACACTGTGGGCAAGGCACCACTGGCACACAGCAAGTTACGGCCCTGAGCAGCAGTACCGCTTATACATATAATGCCCACAGTAGCAGCACGACTAACACACACATAATGCCCGTGGTAGCAGTGCTGCTCACACACATTACACCCACGGCAGCAGTCCTGCTCGCACACATAACACCAGCAGTAGCATTTCCGCTCACACACATAACTCCACGATAGCAGCATATGAACAGGATTGGCCATATACGACATGCAAGTCAGTCAGCCAATCAGATCCATGCAATGATGAACTGTATAAAAAAAGACAATATACACCCGTATATTCCGGCGTATAAGACGACTTTTTAGCCCATAAAAATTATCCCTCTAGTGGGGGGTCGTCTTATACGCCGGGTGCACGGCGTGATGTCGCCTTATATGCCGGGTACGGCATATGTTCACTAAAGGGTACCTCTCCTCTGCCCCCCCCCCCTTCTTATGCATAGGTACCGTACCTTAATAATAAAAGATAGCAGTACGGTATTTGTCTGCAGCTGAAGTAATGTAGAGGTTGAGTAGTGCGGCCAGTGCTATGGACACATGTCCCACCAGGCATTTCAGGTGTTGGAGAAAGGGAAGGGGGGCCCTGCCTATTTTGTCAGTCACAGGCCCCACAATTTTGATGGCAGCCCTACCACTCAGGTCACCTTGGTGGGGGAGGGACTGTAAGAGATGCTCATCACTCGGACGCAACAAACACACGCTGATCCCTCGCCATGTACATAAGCAGCATACCACTGTACATGGTGGGTATGCAGCATCAGCTGAGAGAGCATCAGCAGGCGGGACATGGACAGTCACTACCATCTGCAGCAGCATGGCCTGCTCCTCACATTGCAGGAGACTGAGTTGTCCAGACTGAAGCACAATAGCTTGGTCACCACCCACACAGGGGTCACTGAACCCCGTCGCACCACATCGATCACATTTTTCACAATGCAACCAAAATTAAAGTGCTTATGCGTCATTGGGATCAGATTGGTAAAAATGGCGATCTGTGATTTTTGTTAAGCTAAGGGTCTAGTTAAAAGTAAATAGAATATATGTTGTTTTGTTTGTTTCAGGTGTAAATGGGGACAGGTCAGGTTTTGGTAAGGCTACTATGTAATTTGATTTTTTATCTTATTATTACCTGGCGAAGCCTTCCTGATCAGTGATTCTGTTAGGGATTCACAATAACCTGTGAAGAAAGAAAAATCACATTTAAGCAAATGGACAGAGATACTTATCTGAAGATCCCACCTATTAATAAAAGTAACTTGAACGTGACGAAACGCGTTTAGGGAGTTTTTCAAGTTCTGTGCCACCTCCCGCAGAGTGACGGTGATTATAACTGTCTGCTAAAAAATTTCTGACCCAGCCATCTACTAAGGCTGTTTAGCCTCTCTCCAACGGACATCATTCCAGCGCAGCCGCATTCCGGTGTCTGATCTGCGACAGCCGGCAAATCACCTATTGCTTTCCAACTTTGGCCCCCGGCTGTGTGAGATGGAGAACCACGGCATTACATGTGTCAGTGCTGGTAATCACCTGCCAGCTCAGTCCTGGCACTCACTGAAAGGAGAGCTAACCTCTGACACATGGACTGATGGCTCTATACCCGCCTGTTTAGCCACCGAGAGTTTGGACGAAAGGAATAGATTTGTCCACCATCACTCAAACAGTGAGCAAGTCACCAACGAGACCACTTTCCCACTCAAAGTCCTATGGTAGCATGCCATTGTTGGATGGACAGATCGTTCCTTCAATTCGGGACTTAATGGTGAGGTCACCTTAAAAAGATGTATTTATACTGTTTTTAAATTAATATTAGTATTTCTCTTGCAAGTCTGGTCCCCAGCTCCCCCCCCTTCCCTGTGTTTCTGTAACCAGGACCGGCCCAATAAGCCCGGGGCTGGTTATAACTGGGGCGGGGGACCTGTCCTGGTTACAGAAATACAGGGGAGGGGGGAAGCTGGGGTACCCCTGTATTTCTTTAACCAGAACCATGCTCTTCAGCCCAGTCCTGGTTCCCAATATACGGTGTCCCCTGTATTTTGGAAACCAGCACCGGGCTTAAACGAACAGCGGTGTTGCAATTGCCCTATACTGCAGGAAGGTTTGCGTGTTTGAAATGCAGGAAGCCAGGGGAATGGGAGATGGCATCCAAGTTTTCAGTTGTCGGAGCCTCAGACAGAAATTGGAAAGTATAAAGTAGTTCAGGAAAAAAAAAATTACTGGCTGCAGCGATCAGAGCCAATGTCAGAGGGTCCAGCCATAGACCCCCTGGTACCTGCTGGGTCCTAGGTGTGCATCTAGGTTGCCTAGCAGTATACAGCCCTGGTCACAGGGACATACAGTAATGCAGTGAAACATAAATATACTGTACATATACATGTGTCAGGTCTAGATAGTGAAACACAGATGAGATCATAAGATACCAGCAGGAGATCAAGTGGTTCTATGTCCAGGGCCCTCCTTTCCACTAAGCTGGGTGGACTACAGCCAGAGGCCCCACAGCCACCTACAGCCGGGCAAATAAAAAAAATAAGTTTGCTTACAGGAACCCCATTAGCACTAGCCAGCATTGGCTGGTATCCCTCCTCCCCCTGCCCTCCCCCTCCAGTGGTGGCACGCCTGATATTATTAGTAATGAATGACAAGCAGTCAGGGCGGCGCGGGAAGCGCTAGTTATTTTCTATTCACTGCAGGGACCCCGCTGGCCGCCGCCAGTTTTATACACAATGACAGCGCCGCAGGTACCCCCGCGGCACGGACACCCCGGCCCGCTCCAGCACTGCAGGGAAGCCGGCGCCGCAAGTTTTTTAAACAGTTCGCTAACCCTCCAAGCTGTGGGTGAGGGTCGAACTGCCGCCCTCCAGGTGCCGGCGCCCTAGGCAAATGCCTAGAGCTGCCTAGTGGTGGCGCCGGCCCTGCAAGCTGTGCCATATTCATCATGGGCCTGAAGCTGAAATTTATGAAGGGCCTATTGTATGCTGGTGCAGGAGGTGTGGTCAGCATGGTGGGGGGGGTGTATACTGATGTAAGGGTTTCACCAATTATGTGGGGGTGTGGCCTATACTGTGGGTGTGGCTAGCACTATGTACGGCATAGCTACACACCTACCTTCAGCCATTTCAATCTCCCTCTCCTCTTTGCTCAAATGAAGCATACACCATCTGTTATACAGTATTATTGACCACTGAGTAAAAATACATTTAAAAAGACACAAGCTATGGTTTTTTAAAAAAAATGCAGAAAGCTTGCCAAAGCAATTCCAAATTCAAAGTAATGTTTATGTTTTCTTTGATTTGAAAGCTGATATTTTATAAAAAAAAATGGGTAGCTGAAGGCTCAACATTGAATAAACATTACTTCAAAAATGTTCTAGAAACTTTTCAGGAACAATCAGAACAAAAAGGCCAGAGGTGTAGAAAAAAACACAGGTACCTGTTTAGTTTCACGGCGGCTGATATATCGGATGCGATATCGGCCGATATATCGGCTGATCCAATGCAATCTGATGCAATTTTTTACCTATTCATAACCCCACTATCCAGTAAACATGGAGTTGATTTTATTGTATATAGTGTGGTGAGCGTAGTAATTTGCGTCTGCTCGCCACGCTTCGGGCTCGGTGGCTCGCTGCGCTCCCCACACTATATACAATCAACTCCATGCGTAGTGGATAGTTGGGTTATGAACAGGTAAAAAAATTGCATCGGATCGTATCGCTTCCGATATATCGGCCGCCCTGAAACTAAACAAGTACCAAAACACAGTAGTGTCACATTACACCACACAGTAGTGCCACATATACACATTGTGCCATGTAGAGCAGTTAGACACACTCCACCATGATTATGCACACCGTAATGCCCATTACACATTATGCTGCACACTAATGCCCATTACACATTACTCTGCACATAGTAATGCCCATTATGTATTATGGCGCACAACGTAATGCTTATTACACATTATGCCATACATTGTAATGCCCATTACACATGCCACACACCGTAATGCCCATTATATATTATGCCACACACTGTAATTCCAATTACACATTATGCCACACTATAATTCCCACTACACATTATGCCACACACTGTAATGCCCATTATATATTATGCCTCTCACCGTTATGCCCATTACACATTGGGAGCCAATCGCAAACTCTGATAGGCTGGACTGGCACCATATTTGAAATGTCAGTGGCCCAAATGTGAGCCACTAAGAGCACACCAAATACAGGTTACAGGATGGACGTCAGTGAGCAATCTACTCTCCTCCCCTCCTACCTTCAGCAGCACTTGGGGCATTATATAAGGGGCATTACTGGATACACTATGTAAGGGGAACAACTGAGAGCATTGAAGCTGAGCACACTACATACAGTCCAGCGATGTGTGGTGGTATGTGGCCATGTAGGTGGTGCTGCCAGATGGTGCGCACACAGTGTAAATTCACTGTGGGCAAGGCACCACTGGCACACAGCAAGTTACGGCCCTGAGCAGCAGTACCGCTTATACACATAATGCCCACAGTAGCAGCACCACTAACACACACATAATGCCCGTGGTAGCAGTGCTGCTCACACACATTACACCCACGGTAGCAGTCCTGCTCGCACACATAACACCAGCAGTAGCATTTCCGCTCACACACATAACTCCCACGATAGCAGCATATGAACAGGATTGGCCATATACGACATGCAAGTCAGTCAGCCAATCAGATCCGTGCAATGATGCACTGTATAAAAAAAGAGAATATATACCCGTATATTCCGGCGTATAAGACGACTTTTTAGCCCATAAAAATGTTCCCTCTAGTGGGGGGTCGTCTTATACGCCGGGTGCACGGCGTGATGTCGCCTTATATGCTGGGTACGGCATATATTCACTAAAGGGTACCTCTCCTCGCCCCCCCCCCCCACCCCTTCTTATGCATAGGTACCGTACCTTAATAATAAAAGATAGCAGTACGGTATTTGTCTGCAGCTGAAGTAATGTAGAGGTTGAGTAGTGCGGCCAGTGCTATGGACACATGTCCCACCAGGCATTTCAGGTGTTGGAGAAAGGGAAGGGGGGCCCTGCCTATTTTGTCAGTCCCGGGCCCCACAATTTTGATGGCAGCCCTACCACTCAGGTCACCTTGGTGGGGGAGGGACTGTAAGAGATGCTCATCACTCGGACGCAACAAACACACGCTGATCCCTCGCCATGTACATAAGCATACCACTGTACATGGTGGGTATGCAGCATCAGCTGAGAGAGCATCAGCAGGCGGGACATGGACAGTCACTACCATCTGCAGCAGCATGGCCTGCTCCTCACATTGCAGAAGACTGAGTTGTCCAGACTGAACCACAAAAGCTCGGTCACCACCCACACAGGGGTCACTGAACCCCGTCGCACCTTAGACTCAATCACATTTTTCACAATGCAACCAAAATTAAAGTGCTTATGCGTCAGTGGGATCAGATTGGTAAAAATGGCGATCTGTGATTTTTGTTAAGCTAAGGGTCTAGTTAAAAGTAAATAGAATATATGTTGTTTTGTTTGTTTCAGGTGTAAATGGGGACAGGTCAGCTTTTGGCAAGGCTACTATGTAATTTGATTTTTTATCTTATTATTACCTGGCAAAGCCTTCTTGATCGGTGATCCTGTTAGGGATTCACAATAACCTGTGAAGAAAGAAAAATCACATTTAAGCAAATGGACAGAGATACTTATCTGAAGATCCCACCTATTAATAAAAGTAACGTGAACCTGACGAAACGCGTTTAGGGAGTTTTTCAAGTTCAGTGCCACCTCCCGCAGAGTGACGGTGATTATAACTGTCTGCTAAAGAATTTCTGACCCAGCCATCCACTAAGGCTGTTTAGCCTCTCTCCAACGGACATCATTCCAGCGCAGCCGCATTCCGGTGTCTGATCTGCGACAGCCGGCAAACCACCTATTGCTTTCCAACTTTGGCCCCCGGCTGTGTGAGATGGAGAACCACGGCATTACCTCTGTCAGTGCTGGTAATCACCTGCCAGCTCAGTCCTGGCCCTTACTGAAAGGAGAGCTAACCTCTGACACATGGACTGATGGCTCTATACCCGCCTGTTTAGCCACCGAGAGTTTGGACCAAAGGAATAGATTTGTCCACCATCACCCAAACAGTGAGCAAGTCACCAACGAGACCACTTTCCCACTCAAAGTCCTATGGTAGCATGCCATTGTTGGATGGACAGATCGTTCCTTCAATTCGGGACTTAATGGTGAGGTCACCTTAAAAAGATGTATTTATACTGTTTTTAAATTAATATTAGTATATCTCTTGCAAGTCTGGTCCCCAGCTCCCCCCCCCCCTGTGTTTCTGTAACCAGGACCGGCCCAATAAGCCCGGGGCTGGTTATAACTGGGGCGGGGGACCTGTCCTGGTTACAGAAATACAGGGGGAGGGGAGAAGCTGGGGTCCCCCTGTATTTCTTTAACCAGAACCATGCTCTTCAGCCCAGTCCTGGTTCCCAATATACGGTGTCCCCTGTATTTTGGAAACCAGCACCGGGCTTAAACGGACAGCGGTGTTGCAATTGCCCTATACTGCAGGAAGGTTTGCGTGTTTGAAATGCAGGAAGCCAGGGGAATGGGAGATGGCATCCAAGTTTTCAGTTGGCGGAGCCTCAGACAGAAATTGGAAAGTATAAAGTAGTTCAGGAAAAAAAAAATCCTGTCTACAGCGATCAGAGCCGATGTCAGAGGGTCCAGCCATAGACCCCCTGGTACCTGCTGGGTCCTAGGTGTGCATCTAGGTTGCCTAGCAGTATACAGCCCTGGTCACAGGGACATACAGTAATGCAGTGAAACATGAATATACTGTACATATACATGTGTCAGGGCTAGATAGTGAAACACAGATGAGATCATAAGATACCAACAGGAGATCAAGTGGTTCTATGTCCAGGGCCCTCCTTTCCACTGGGCTGGGTGGGCTACAGCCAGAGGCCCCACAGCCACCTACAGCCGGACAAATAAAAAAATTAATTTTGCTTACAGGAACCCCATTAGCACTAGCCGGCATTGGCTGGTATCCCTCCTCCCCCTGCCCTCCCCCTCCAGTGGTGGCACGCCTGATATTATTAGTAATGAATGACAAGCAGTCAGGGCGGCGCCAGAATCGCTATTTATTTTCTATTCACTGCAGGGACCCCGTCGGCAGCCGCCAGCTTTATACACAATGACAGCGCCGCAGGTACCCCCGCGGCACGGACACCCCGGCCCGCTCCAGCACTGCAGGGAAGCCGGCGCCTCAAGTTTTTTAAACAGTTCGCTAACCCTCCATGCTGTGGGTGAGGGTCGAACTGCCGCCCTCCAGGTGCCGGCGCCCTAGGCAAATGCCTAGAGCTGCCTAGTGGTGGCGCCGGCCCTGGAAGCTGTGCCATATTCATCATGGGCCTGGAGCTGAAATTTATGAAGGGAATATTGTATGCTTGTGCAGGGGGTGTGGTCAGCATGGTGGGGGGGGGGTGTATACTGATGTAAGGGTTTTACCAATTATGTGGGGGTGTGGCCTATTCTGTGGGTGTGGCTAGCACTATGTACGGCATAGCTATACACCTACCTTCAGCCATCTCAATCTCCCTCTCCTCTTTGCTCAAATGAAGCATACACCATCTGTTATACAGTATTATTGACCACTGAGTAAAAATACATTTAAAAAGACACAAGCTATGTTTTTTTTTTAAAAAATGCAGAAAGCTTGCTAAAGCAATTCCATATTCAAAGTAATGTTTATGTTTTCTTTGATTTGAAAGCTGATATTTTATAAAAAAAATGGGTAGCTGAAGGCTCAACATTGAATAAACATTACTTCAAAAATGTTCTAGAAACTTTTCAGGAACAATCCGAACAAAAAGGCCAGAGGTGTAGAAAAAAACACAGGTACCTGTTTAGTTTCACGGTGGCCGATATATCGGCTGATCCAATGCAATCTGATGCAATTTTTTACCTATTCATAACCCCACTATCCACTACCCATGGAGTTGATTTTATTGTATATAGTGTGGTGAGCGTAGTAATTTGCATCTGCTCGCCATGCTTCGGGCACGGTGGCTCGCTGCGCTCCACACACTATATACAATCAACTCCATGCGTAGTGGATAGTTGGGTTATGAACAGGTAAAAAAATTGCATCAGATTGCATTGGATCAGCCGATATATCGGCCGCCGTGAAACTAAACAAGTACCAAAACACAGTAGTGTCACATTACACCACACAGTAGTGCCACATATACACATTGTGCCAAGTAGAGCAGTTAGACACACTCCACCATGATTATGCACACCGTAATGCCCATTACACATTATGCTGCACACTAATGCCCATTACACATTACTCCGCACATAGTAATGCCCATTATGTATTATGGCGCACAACGTAATGCTTATTACACATTATGCCATACATTGTAATGCCCATTACACATGCCACACACCGTAATGCCCATTATATATTATGCCACACACTGTAATTCCCATTACACATTATGCCACACTGTAATTCCCACTACACATTATGCCACACACTGTAATGCCCATTATATATTATGCCTCTCACCGTTATGCCCATTCCACATTGGGAGCCAATCGCAAACTCTGATAGGCTGGACTGGCACCATATTTGAATTGTCCGTGGCCTAAATGTGAGCCACTAAGAGCACACCACATACAGGATACAGGATGGGCGGCAGTGAGCAATCTACTCTCCTCCCCTCCTACCTTCAACAGCACTTGGGGCATTATATAAGGGGCATTACTGGGTACACTATGTAAGGGGCACAACTGAGGGCATAGAAGCTGAGCACACTACATATAGGCCAGCGATGTGTAGTGGTATGTGGCCCTGTAGGTGGTGCTGCCAGATGGTGCGCACACAGTGTAAATACACTGTGGGCAAGGCACCACTGGCACACAGCAAGTTACGGCCCTGAGCAGCAGTACCGCTTATACACATAATGCCCACAGTAGCAGCACCACTAACACACACATAATGCCCGTGGTAGCAGTGCTGCTCACACACATTACACCCACGGTAGCAGTCCTGCTCGCACACATAACACCCGCAGTAGCATTTCCGCTCACACACATAACTCCCCGATAGCAGCATATAAACAGGTTCCGCCATATACGACATGCAAGTCAGTCAGCCAATCAGATACGTGCAATGATGCACTGTATAAAAAAAGAGAATATATACCCGTATATTCCGGCGTATAAGACGACTTTTTAGCCCATAAAAATTTTCCCTCTAGTGGGGGGTCGTCTTATACGCCGGGTGCACGGCATGATGTCGCCTTATATGCCGGGTACGGCATATATTCACTAAAGGGTACCTCTCCTCGGCCCCCCCCTTCTTATGCATAGGTACCGTACCTTAATAATAAAAGATAGAAGTACGGTATTTGTCTGCAGCTGCGTTTTCTTCAGCCTAACGGCCTGTCAGTTTGCGCATTTGATGTCGGCGGAAGGCTCGGGTGTTTTCGGCGGGGCCCGGGGGGACTCGGGAGCGCTCAGGCACACGAGTTCCCCCGAGCCGCACCGAAAACACCCGAGCCTACCGCCGACATCAAATGCGCAATCTGACAGGCCGTTAGGCTGAAGAAAACACTGCTGCAGACAAATACCGTTCTTCTATCTTTTATTATTAAGGTACGGTACCTATGCATAAGAAGGGGGGGCCGAGGAGAGGTACCCTTTAGTGAATACCGAGGTACCCTTTAATGAGGACAGCGGCATCACTGCAGGGAAGCTGTAGATGAGGGGCTATTAAAACTTTATGTGGTGGGTTATGCTGGGGCAGGACAAACCTGCCCTGATACTGTAGGTTTGTCCTGCCCCAGCAAAACCCACCACTCAAGGGACCAGACAGCTGCTAGTGACAGGGAGACAGGGAGGACAGACAGGGAGCAGGGACCAATCCAATCAGGCTTTGTATACAGCCAACAGCCAACCACAGTACTGCACCATTGTACAGTACAGTATAGCAAAATGTCAAGCAGTCAAAACTCTATCATGGAGGCAGCAAAAAAAAAGAAATATGATGCAAGTTTTAAACTTAAAGTTGTAAACTTTGCCATGGAGCATAATAATTGTGCTGCTGCAAGACAGTATGGAGTAACAGAAAAGATGGTTTGGGACTGGAAATCAAATGAAAAAGTATTAAAGAGTATGCCAAGGGGTAAGTGTGCATTAAGAAGAGGCACCCCACACTGGCCAGAACTAGAAAAACATGTAGCAGACATGGTAACCCAGTGTCGCCAAAACGGTTATGTGGTGACACGAAATGCAATACGCTTGTTTGCACTTCAGTGGGCCAAATCTAACCCAGATCACAGCGACAATTTTAAGGCCACTGTATCCTGGTGTAGTAGATTCATGGCAAGGCATGATCTGGTACTAAGGCAAAAGCAAAAATTTCCCCAAAATTACATGCAGATCTGGACAACAAAGTGGATAGTTTCCATCGATACGTAATAAAACATGGCTATGCGTTAACTGTCCATCAAAAAGGTGAAAAAACAATTTTGATAAAAACAACAGGACATGAGAAGTCAAGTTTTACAGTGGTACTAGCATGCACAGCTGATGGCAACAGGCTGAAACCTATGATTATTTTTAAAAGGAAAACAATGCCAAAACTCAAGTTCCCTGCTGGTTGTTTTGTGCACGTGCATGAAAAAGGCTGGATGGATGAGGATGGTGTGAAACTTTGGCTAGATAATGTATGGAGCAGACGACCAGGTGGTCTACTTCAAAACTGTAGTCTACTTGTGTGGGATATGTTCAGGGCTCATTTAACTCCCACCACCAAGGAAAGGCTTGCGAGAATAAAAACAGATGCAGCAGTTATTCCTGCAAGATTGACATCATTGGTACAGGCCCTGGATGTGTGCCTAAACAAGCCGTTTAAAGATCGCATTCGGGAACAGTGGAATGAATGGATGCTTAGCGGCGATAAGTCATACAAGAAAGGAGGAAACATGCGTGCTCCACAGTTGGATGTTTTGTGCCAATTTGTCATAAAAGCCTGGAATGATATTGATGCACAAACAGTAATCAAGTCTTTCAAGAAGTGTGGCATATCAAATTCATTAGATGGTATGGAGGATGAGTACTTGTGGCAAGATGAAGAGGAAGCTGAGGCCACATCATCTGGCTCGGAATTAGATCCATATGATGACTGCCTTGCAACTGTATCACAAGATGTCATTGATGAACTTTTAATATCAGATGACGAACAGGAGTTTGAAGGCTTTTAACCCCTTCCCGACATTTGACGTATATATACGTCATGGCCGGGATGTACTTCCCGACACATGACGTATATATACGTCATGGCTTTAAACTGTCACCGCGTCTATAGACGCGGTGACAGTTTGGAGATGTCTGCTGTCCCTGACAGCAGACATCCCCCCTCGCCGCCCAGGGGGGGCAGGGGTGCCCCCCCCCCGGTCGGCGATCGCTGCGATTGGCTGTTCAAAAGTGAACAGCCAATTGCAGCGTTTTCTGTGTTACCGGCGGCTAAGCCGCTCGGTAACACAGAGATCGGTGGTGATCGTTGCTGTTAAGTACAGAACCGATCACCACCGAGCGGCAAACCGCCCTCCCACCCGCCCTTCCACCCGCCCGGCAGCCCGCCCTCCCTCCCGGCAGCCTCCCTCCAGCCTCCCTCCCACCCAGCCAGCAGCCGCAGCGCCAGCCCCCCTACCACCCCCCCGCCAGCAGCAGCACAGTTAAATCTTTGATTTTTGGTTAAATTTATTTATATGACCTATATATATATATAAATGTATATATAGATATATATATATATATATATGTGTATATATGTATATATATATATATATATATATATATATATATACACATATATATATGTGTGTATATATATACTGTATATATATACATATATATATATATATATATATATACACACACATATATATATATATATATATATATATATATATATATATACAGTGATCGGTGCTGTTAAGTACAGCACCGATCACCACCGATCGCCAGCCCCCCCCCCCCCCCCCCTCCCACCCGGCAGCCCCCCCTCCCACCCACCCGGCTGCCGCAGCGCCAGCACCCCTCCCACCCCCCCACCAGCCGCAGCGCCAGCCCCCCTCCCAAAGCTGGTGAGCAAAATGGGGTCACATGTGGGGGGGTTCCACTGTATTGGTGCTTCGGGGGTCTTGCTAATGCGACATAGCACCCACCTTTCATTCCACCTCCAAAAATCACTCCTTCCCTTCTGAGTCCTGCCATGCACCCAAATGGTATTTTTGGGTCACATATGAGGCATTGCCGTACTCGGCAGAAATTGGGGCACAGATTTTGGGGTGCTTTGTCTCCTTCATTCCTTGCGAAAATGAAAAATTTTGAGCCAGAACTGCATTTTTGTGTAAAAAATTACATTTTTTTACACAAAAATGCAGATCTGGCTCAAATTTTTTCATTTTCACAAGGAATGAAGGAGACAAAGCACCCCAAAATCTGTGCCCCAATTTCTCCCGAGTATGGCAATGCCTCACATGTGACCAAAAAATACCAGTTGGGTGCATGGCAGGACTCAGAAGGGAAGGAGTGATTTTTGGATTTTGCAGCACAGATTCTGGTTGAATGACCCCTGAAGCACCCATACAGTTGAACCCCCCCACAAGTGACCCCATTTTGCAAACTACACCCTTCAGGGAATTCATCAGGGGGTATAGTGTACATTTCAAACCCCCAGGGGTTTCACCAATTTTGATACAACTGAGCTGTGAAAATGAAAAATTATTTTTTTTTCATTTTCACAGCCCAGTTGTATCAAAATTGGTGAAACCCCTGGGGGTTTGAAATGTACACTATACCCCTAAATGAATTCCCTGAAGGGTGTAGTTTGCAAAATGGGGTGACTTGTGGGGGAGGTTCCTAACTTTTAGCACTTATGGTGCCTAGAAACCTACATGGTGCCTAAAAAAAAATCTCATAAAAAGGAGGCTCCAAAATCAAGTAGGTGCTCCTTCTATTATGAAGCCTGTGGTTTGGTCAACGTGCACACTAGGGCCACATATAGGATATTTATGAAAACAAAAGAATTGGGGGAATCAATTTTTAGTCACATTTCTCTAGTAAAATCTACTGTATTCGTTAGAAAAATGTATTAAAATTGAAACTCTGCAAAAAAAAAGAAATTTTGAAATTTCACCTACACTTTGTTTTAATTCCTGTGAAACACATAAAGGGTTAACAAACTTCCAAAATGCTGTTTTGAATACTGTGAGGGGTGCAGTTTTTGAAATGGCATCATTTATGGGGGTGTCTCACATACAAGTCCCTCAAAGTCACATCAGAACTGAACTGGTCCCTAAAAAAATCAGTGTTTGAAATTTTCTTGAAAATTTGAGAATTTGCTATTCATATTTGAAGCCTCTTGTGTCCAAAAAAATGAAAAGGAGGTTGAAATAATGATTGCAACATAAAGTAGACATATGGTCTTTGTTAGTTATTAACTATTTTGAGTGGTATGTTTATTTGTCTCACAAGCAGAAAATGTGACATTTTGCAAATTGCAAAATTTTCCATTTTTTCACGACATTTTGGTATTTTTCACAAAAAAACACAGACTGTATCGACCCAAATTTACCACTAACTTGAAGTACAATGTGTCACGAGAAAACAATCTCAAAATCACTGGGATAAGTAAAAGCAAAAAAAAGTTATCCCCACTTAAGTGAAACATGTCAGATTTGAAAAAAATGGCTCTGTCAGGAACGCAAAAACTGGCTGTGTCAGGAAGGGGTTAAAGGGAAACTGTTACGCCAGCAAACTTGCTAGGGACTTACCCGGCACTTGCTCTCTCCCTCTATTTGTTAGCTTCCTTCTATCATTGACAGTTCCAGTTTGGTTAACAGCTTAGAAAACAAACAGCATGGCAGCTCACATAGGTTTATTGTTCCATTCAGCTTTAGTTAATTAGCCTCTGGCATTTATGGTACTATTGGCTGGTATAATACAGGATGGGGAGGGGTCTTAGCCACCCTCACACTATTATGAATATTCATTTGGGAGCTCAGCAAGGTCCCCAGAAACATGTTACCTATCCCGTGTTTTTGTTGATCCAGTGTTTATACGCTTGATGTTTGTGAGTATCATTTTCATCTCTGTTTTACGGATCTATTAAAAGTTTTTACACGAGGAGGTGGCGCCCGCTGTTTTTCTTCTAGTCTTCTACAGTGTGATGTTCTTTTACGTTTTATTTGGTGTGTGGAAGGTGTGCGGAAGAGGGGGTAGTCTTATATGGCGAGTATATAACAAACTCTACATTTTGGGTGGAAATGTTGGGGGGTCATCTTAGACGCCCAGTCGTCTTATACGCCGGCAAATACGGTATATAAATAAATAATGTTAAGAAAAATATAGATTCAGGGGGACAAAAATGGGGGGGCCCCCCATTTTTTTTAGAACCAGTACCAAGTTCATGGGCCAGTTCTGGTTCCCAAAATGTGGGGGACAAAATTAATAGGGGTCCTCCATATTTTAGCAACCAGCACCGGGCCCAAACAGTCAGTAGGGTAGTGCCACAGCCAGGGGAAACGTTTTATGCAAGCTCACTCTGGCCAAAGCATTAACCCCCTCACTGGTCAACCTGGGCTGGGACCCTGGGGGAGTGGGGTCCCCGCAAAAAAAGGAGTCCGCCCTCTAGGATAACCCCATCCAAGACTGAAGTGGGGGAGCTCCTCAGCTGATTGGCTAATCGTGACTTCATAGGAATCTCATATTAAAGTTTAATCTGGGCGTCTATGGGGGATGCAGTTACCAGAATCCCGACGCCGGAATCCCGACCGCTGAAATGCCAACACATTCTCCCTCCTGGGGTGTCCATGACACCCCTGGAGGGAGAATAAATTAGTGTGCCGAGCGTAGCGAGGCACCGGGCCCGCTGCGTGGCTAGCGCAGCGAGCCCGCAAGGGGGGGCGATCCACGTCCCCCCTTGTCGGCATTTCGGCTGTCGGGATTCCGGCGTCGGGATTCTGAACGCCGGGATCCCGACCACCGGGATTCAATACTGAATCCGTCTATGGGCAGTTCCCTTCATAGACACCTACTGTATGTTAAATATTTAACATGGGTGTCTATGATGGGAACCGCTGCTGATTGGCTTCGGGAGGAGCCGGTGTCTAACGTCACCAGCAAATCCCTCAGCTTGGGGGTGGAGCACAAAGTGTAAACACATTTGCACAGGGCTAGGGGGGGGGGCGCTTTGCGATGCGGCCACCGTGCTGCTACAGAGATGATGCGGTCACCTCGGTCGCTCCACAGGGGGCACTAGGGTCGCGGGTTGGGTTGCCATCACTCCACAGCGGGGTTGGGGGGCGGGCGGGGGTGATGCCGCCGGCGCTATCATTCCATGGGGGGAGGGGGTGATGTGGCGGCAGCTGCTGAGGTTGCTGGGGGTAGGGGGGAAGCCTCTCCCATGCATCCAGAGGGGTTCCTGGATCGAGGTTGCTGGGAGGGAGTGACAGGCAGCCACTCATCTCCATCCAGAGGGTTTCCCTGCTCCCGACTACCACCCTCCAGTGGTCGGCACCCTAGGCAAATGCCTAAATCTGCCTAGTGGTGGCGCCGGCCCTGCATTTGCAGCTCCTCCAGTTCGGCTTGGTATGAGGACCCCTCGGTTTGTTATTTTAACCCTGTGAATGCTACATGGAACGAAGAGGACGCGATCTATGGCAGATTGGTCGGTGAGTATAATTTCCTTCCACAAGTACCCTATTGTATTCTGATGGACAAGATTACGGGCCTATGATGGAAGCCATAGCTAAGTATGTATGAGTGAATGTAGTATAAATTAAAGTTTTATTTTTCTAATGTGTTTGTGTGATTTATGTCACTATTGGTTAATCTGTAGAACTGCAAGTATCAGCGGGACCTTTGATGCCCCACATGCTGGGATTTGTTGTTCTCCAAGTTCCTGCATATGGAGAAGGTTTGCTGTGACTTGTAGTTCCACTGCTTAACCCAATAGTTAAAACTCAAATTTTACACCAAAAAAAATCAGCCTAGTGGCCACCACCCAGGGGCTTTGGCTGGGGCTGGTATTATTCTGAAGGTGGGACCCCTTTATTGGGGGGGTCTCCACTCCCCCAGGATCCCGGCCCATTCTGACCAGTCAGAAGGATGAATGCTTTGGCCAGGGGGAGCTTGTATAAAAAGTCTCCCCCGGCTGTGTCATTACCCTGCTGTTTGGGACCAGTGCTGGTTGTCAAAATACAGAGGGACCCCTATTCCATTTTTCCCCCATATTTTGGAAATCAGGACCGATAAAATTTTTGTCCCCCTGAATTTCTAAAACCAGGACTGGTTCAGTAAGCCCAGGGCTGGTTATACACAGTGTTTTTTTTTACACTCTGATGATCCATACAGGCTCAGCAAAACTCGCCGCAAAAACATGTTCTATTTATCATTCGTATTTACTGGTGAATGAATTTTTGAATTCACCAGTACGAATAATAGTAAATTTGCCAATCACATGCGTCCATAGTGGTCTATCCATGGCGTATGCATCCGACCATATTACATATGGCCACAGCCGCATTTGGCTTATTGTAAAATGGCAGATGCACAATACCCGGCCGTATAACACATCTACAGGGGAGGCCTGTAGAGAGTCTACTAAAAGGGAGGTGGGTACGAGGAAGTTAGGAAGGAATACAAATAAGTCCAGAGGGGAAATTCAACACAATGTTAGGGACGCAAATAAAAATAAACATACATTAAAATGCTTACTGGCTAATGCAAGAAGCTTAGCAGGTAAAATCGGGGAACTTGAAACTGTGGTCACTAGAGACGATTATGACATTATTGGTATTACAGAAACATGGTGTAACGAGTCGCACAATTGGGCATTATGCATAGAGGGATATACACTCTACAGAAAAGACAGGGAAAATAGAAAGGGCGGGGGGTGTGCCTATATGTAAAAAATAACTTAACATCGTGTGAGAAAGAAATGAGCACAGGCACAGAGGAAGACTACACGGAGGCCGTGTGGGCAGAGATAACCGACAATAACAAAAACCTAATAACATGATTTTAATAGGGGTATGCTATAGAACACTGAACATAAACGAAGGGGACGAGTCTCTTCTTTAAAACCAAATCAAACAATCATCAGATCAGGGTCAGGTATTAATTATGGGGGATTTTAATTTACCTGATATTGATTGGAAAAATTTAACATGTAAAACAGCAAGAAGCAGTGGGTTCCTAAGCTTACTTAAAGACCAGTTTATCACACAAACGGTAGAAGCTCCAACTATTAATAAGGCATTATAGGATTTGGTTTTAACAAATAATATTACAAATAATATAGATTTAGGGCCTTATTCAGATTTCATCGAATGATGTGGGCGGACACCCCAGCAAAGCGAATGGATGTTTATGCAAAACATCCATTTGCTGCTGTGCGGGCGAAGCGGTGGGGGGGCGTGCGTTCGCCGGGCGGGTTTTGGTGGACTCGCAAGGCTGCGAATTCGCAGCCTTGCGAATCAACCTAAATAACCCCCTTAGTTTCAAACACAAAAGTAATTGAACACCTAGGGAACAGTGACCACAATATGGTTTCACTGGAAATCAACTTCAGTAAATTACATCATAAAGGATCGACAAAAATACTAAACTTCAGAAAAGCTAACTTCCAATTATTCAGAGAAGCCCTAAAAAGAATTGTGTGGGAAACAGTTTTTGAGGGGATAAATGCTGAGGAAATGTGGGATACTCTAAAAAATATACTTGTATCATTAACTATTAAATACATTCCTAAAGTAACTAAGGGTAAATTCAATAAAAAAAAAAGCCACCATGGTTGGACAAAAAAGTTAGGTCAGCAATCAACAATAAAACAAGAGCATTTAAATTCTATAAAATTAACTTAAATGAGGAGGCGTTCACCAAATACAAAGAATCAAACAAAATTTGCAAAGAGGCAATCAAAGTAGCTAAAAGGGATTATGAAGAGTGCATAGCCACTGAAAGTGAAACTAACCCCAAGAAGTTTTTCAAATACATAAATAGTAAACGTATAATTAAGGACAACATAGGCCCACTAACCGATATTAATGGAAAAAGTTTTACGGAGGACAAGGGAAAGCAGAACTGTTAAATGAGTTCTTCTCATCAGTGTTTACTAAGGGAGAGCAGACTGTGGAATGCACACATACCACAAATGGGATGAACAAGCCAGACCTCATTGAATATTGAATATTGAATTCTCTACTAAGGAAATAATATTGAGGCTCAGCCAAATCAAAACATATAAATCACCAGGGCCAGATGGGATTCATCCTAGAGTACTAATGGAATTAAGGGAGGAATAAGCTTCCCCTCTACATTATATCTTTGATAATTCACTATCATCAGGAAAGGTACCAAAAGACTGGAGAATAGCAGAGGTAGTGCCATTGTTCAAAAAAGGAAAAAAGGAGGATCCTGCTAATCACAGACCTGTTAGTTTAACATCAATAGTGGGTAAACTATTTGAAGGATTTTTAAGAGATATCCAGGAATATTTAGACCTTCATAGTTTACTCAGTAATAACCAGCATTGGTTCGTGAAAAATCGTTCATGCCAAACTAATCTACTTGGTTTCTATGAAGAGGTTAGCAAAAACCTTGATAATGGAAACGCTGTAGATGTGATTTTCCTAGATTTTGCTAAAGCCTTCGATACAGTAGCACACAAGAGGTTGATAAATAAAATGGAGGACATGGGATTAGGGAACTGACTGTAGATGGGTCGGGAACTGACTGTGTAATAGAGAACAAAGAGTGGTCGTGAACAGTGCCGTATCTAATATGATACCAGTACTAAGTGGAGTGCCACAGGGTTCGGTTCTTGGGCCCATTTTATTTAACATCTTTATTAACAATATTGGGATGGGGTTACTCAGCAATGTATCCATCTTTGCGGATGATACAAAACTGAGCAGAGTTATTAAATCATCAGAAGATGTCACCACACTTCAAAATGATCTTGACAATCTAGATGAGTGGGCAAAAAAGTGGAAGATAAGGTTCAATGTGAACAAATGCAAGGTCATGCACCTTGGGAGACATAACCAGTGTGCTAGTTATTACCTAAGTGGGGATGAATTGGGTAAATCAGTACTCGAAAAGGATCTAGGAGTCCAAATAGACAACAAACTGGGGTGTAGTGCTCAATGTAATATAGCAACAAAAAAGGCCAAAAAAAATCTCGCATGGATTAAAAGGGGCATGGAAACTAGGGACTCAAAAGTACTTATGCCTCTGTACAAATCATTGGTTAGACCGCACCTCGAATACGCAGTGCAGTTCTGGGCCCCGCACTATAAAAAAGGACATCATAGAATTAGAAAAAATCCAAAGAAGAGCAACAAAGCTTATTAGGGGAATGGGGAATTTAAACTATGAGGAAAGATTAAACAATTTGGGACTATTTACACTAGAGAAGAGACATTTAAGGGGGGATATGCTCAACATGTATAAATATATTAGGGGCCAATATAAGGAACTGTCAAACACCCTTTTTTCTACTAGAAAGGAATCTAGGACGCGAGGGCATGAGTTTAGATTAGAAGAAAAAAGATTTTGTTCATCTATAAGAAAAAAATTATTTACAGTCAGAACAGTCAAACTTTGGAACTCTCTTCCTGGAGAAGTGGTGTCGGCAGACACTATAAATATGTTTAAAATAAGGTTGGATAAACATTTATTAGTTAAAAACATCCACGGATACGAATAAGTAACAAAATCTGTCTTTAAAATATCATAACATACTATACAACAAGGGATAAGCTACTTTAAACATAGGTTGAACTAGATGGACGCAAGTCTTTATTCAGCCTCACCTATTATGTAACTATGTAACATCAAAGGGGTACGAATGAGTCCATTTGTACCAATTCGATCTATATTTACCCTATAATCCCTGCAGACGCAGCGCCGCTCACTTGCATAACGCCCTCAGTAGCAGCGCTGCTCGCTCACATAATGTCCTTGGTGTGAGGAGATGTTACAGTGTATTTCCCAGTCCGGGGATAGAGCAGTAATACTGACCGGTGTCTGCAGCAGGCGTCATGTTTCCTCCCTCTCCAGCACTGGAAAATAGGGGGTGATAACTGGTAGTATCCATCTCTGCTGCTGCAGAGCAGGATCTCAGCTGTTAGACTGCAGTGTGTGGCTGGAGACTGCAGTGATTATATTATATACTGGGCGTAGGCAGGGACTTTGGAAGTCTCTATTCCTGATTAATATGTAACAGACTTCAACTGAATCCTTTTTCTGTTAAACATCATGTGGTACCAAAGCATAGAGGACCTTGCAGCCAGGGACGTAAGTTCATACCAGATGCCTGGTGGCAACATAGATGGTAGTGCCCCCCCTTCCCAACACACACACAGCATCGGTGACCCATACCTCCCAACATGACCCTCTCCAGGAGGGACACATTGCTCTGCTCCTGCACTTCTACTTAATGTATGATTTCCATCACCTGTATTGAAGCACCTTTCTTATCAATTAACCTGTTCAACACAGGTGATGGTAGACATACATTAATGCCCCTTTCAGGTCTGAAAGGTGCAAAGTGATTTTACCCGTTTCCCGTTTCTGACCTGTTTTTTTTTACGTCACAACGGATCTGAAACGGGATTCCTCCCCTTCCTCCCCCTGGGCAGCGCAGGGAAGGGAACAATCGCGCTGGGGGCAGGGGTCCCTACAGTGTATGTTATATCAGTGGCGGGATCCCTGCAGCGTATGGGAACTAGTAGCTGCACTGATATAACACGACGGAGGGAGTCGAAGAGCAGCATCCAGCCCCACAACCCCACAGCACGGATCCTACCTGGGCAGCTAAACTCAGGGAAGGGAATAATCGCGCTGGTGGCAGGGGGTCCCAACATAGGTCGACATGGACACTGTCCTTTTTTTCATTATTATATCTGAGTCGTGTTTAACTCAGTCTTATCACTATCAATGTGCGGCTGGTTCCGCTTTACATTGTCTTAATCACTTTTGTTTGTATTTCACAGTGTGGGCAGTTCCAGTTTGCCCTTCGCGGCTTCAGCGTCGTTCCGTCAGGAATGACGTCATGTTACTGCGCCGGGCGGGACGCCGGGGGAGCCCGCGAACGGAGATGGAGTCTGCATAAAGGTATGTGTGTCACTTTTGTTCAGTTGTCTTCTGCACCTTGAAAAAGGGCCCGCAAGGGCTTGAAACGTTGGGATACCCCTGGCAGTTTGTGTCATTTATTCGAGTGCCGCCGTCACCACGCTGTTATACCTGCTTTATTGCTTTGAACTTTGGGAGGGCACCGGCTATTCTACATTGGTTTCCGACACACCATTGGAGTGCAGCACACATCCAAAACACGGTATATGTACATGGGACATTTGCCTCATTACTGTGTCAGCACCCAGAAGGTCGACTTTTCTGTTCCACATTGGAAATTAGTTGTTTCACTTTGACAAGCTTAAGAAGTCCACACTTGCTCTTTGCACCTGCACCAGCACTGTTTCATCATCTTTCAGGCAGCAGCCTGAATCAGAGCAAAGAATCTATGGAGCCCTCCAACATGGAAGCAACATCATTTGCCGTGGGATTAGCAGCCACAGCGCAGTCCCGGGTGGACCTTATTCCAGGGGCAACCTTCAGTTTTTCCGACGCAGACTATGATAAACTTCTTTTCAAGGAGGATGCAGTGGCCAGTCAAACGGCCCCTGAAAATATTCAACTGTACCATGAACTCCTGAATTTAAAACGTAAAGAGACAGATCTCTTTTATCATGGACTGACCTTGTCGGACTATATCAGGGATAAAAAAATCCCTAGAGGATTTAGGATCAAGAATGTCCCGACTTTGGGCTGCTACAGCATTCCCTTTTGCCGTACCTGGACATCGATTTTGAACAAATGTTCTTTCGATCTGATGTTGGCGGTCATCGAAGAGGTGTCCAGGGAATTGGCTATCACCAAAGGGAAAATTACGAATTTCAAAGCCATCAACCTACCGACATTATCAACAGATTCCAACACCAACTGGGCTGAAAAGCTATCGGGGCAACTCGACAAGTATAAGAAAGAATTATTGGCTTACAAAAAGAACAAAAAAGACCGTGTAAATAATGATTACGAGAAGCACCTCGTTTATCCCTGGCTCACAGGTGGGGACACTACAGGAAGACCATATCGGAGGCGACAATTTCGCCGATTCCAACAAAACATTCGGGACACCGATTCATCTCAAGAAAGGGGGTTCTTCTGCCAGCGAGGGCGAACCGGCAAAAAACTCTCAGGGGCGCATCCCAGCCGGGGTGCGCACAAGAAATCAGATTGCCCGCGGCGACGAACCTACACCAGGCGTGGAGGCCAAAACAAAAGGTTACAGAAAACCAGGCCGTTCCCAGTCCAAGAACAAGTAGATGATGCTATCTTCAATTTATCGTCTCGTACGTTGTCACCTACAGAGAGACAGGTATTGGCCAAAGGCCTTAATTTTGTTCCTACGAATAAAGTGGACCCTTTTCAATTGAAGATTGAACACTATAAATTACATCGTCATCTAAAACTTAAAGAATTCTTTCAGGACAGAGAGCAACCAGTCACTGGTCCTATTCCCATACCTCCAGCCATTCGTAAAAAATCTAAATTTGACCCCTTGTCTTCCAGTCCCTCGATTAAAACATTCTCTCGCATGATTGAACATGACACGGAGAAAATCTTATCATCTACCACACAGTCGGGCTCTAACTTCTTAGCTTCAGATTGGAAGGCTTTGAAAGCATTAAGTTCTGATTCCACCATCACCATCCGCTCGGCGGATAAAGGGGGCGGTTTAGTGGTGCAGAACACCACGGACTATCTGCGGGAAATTAAATGCCAATTGTCTGATGTCAAAGTGTATTTACTCCTCCCCAGTGACCCCACTTTGGTTTACAAACGTGAACTTGACAATATTCTTGAAACGGCAGTTCGGGACTCTATGATTGATGTAAACATCAAAGATGCTTTAATCACCCAGCACCCTATTATCCCGTTACTATACACGATCCCTAAAGTCCACAAGAGTCTGGTGGACCCCCCGGGTAGACCCATCATCTCTGCCCGGGGGTCTCTGTTCCAGCCAGTCTCAATCTTCTTGGACAGTTTTCTCCAACCGTGCGTTCAGGACCGCACGACCTACTTGAAGGACACCACTACGCTGCTGTTAAAATTGCAGGGGTTGGGACAAGTTCCCCCAGATTGTATTTTGTGTACCGTGGACGTCTCGAGTCTCTACACGTGCATTCCGCACGAGGGGGGACTCAAGGCGGTACGGTCTTTGATTACTGACAACCCATTGTACAAGGGACCCAACATTGAATTATTTTTGCAGCTCTTGGGGTTAACCTTAGAAAGAAATTTCTTTATGTCCAATAACAAATTCTACCTTCAGCGCTGTGGGTGTGCGATGGGGTCCTCAGTGGCCCCATCGCTCGCCAACAGCTATATGTTTGTAGTTGAGCACCAATTGCTCATTGATGTACCGGAGATCAGCAGGCATCTTGTGCTATACACACGGTACATAGATGACCTGCTGATCTTATGGTCTGGTCCGCAACAATTACTTGAACAGGTGTTTGATGAACATAATCTAACAGCTTCGCCAATTAAATTTACATACTCCATGAGTAGAGAAAACATCAACTTTCTTGATGTCAACATCAAAATCTCTGACGGTACCATCTCCACAGGGCTGTTTTGTAAGCCCACAGACCGCAACAATTTGTTGAGGGCCAATAGCCACCACCCACTTCCACTGAAAGCAGGGCTACCATACTCACAAATGCTGCGAGTGCGCAGGATAGTGAGTAATCCAAGTGAAGTAGAACCTGCCCTTACAGTTATGATTAAAAAATTCAGCGAGCGTGGCTATCCGTTGACAGAGTTATTGAAATCTAAACAGAGAGTTCTTGCAATCCCTCGTGAGCAGGCATTGGCACCGGCCTCCAGAGTCAGTGAGGAGAAGGTTGTCTGGGTCAATGCCTACCATCCCAAGAGCACAGCCATTAATCGGATGGCTAAGGCTCATTGGCCAATTGTCAGTTCTGACAAAGCATTGAAAGCATTACATCAGAAGAAGCTCATGTGCACCTACACCAGGGGTAGAAACCTCAAGGACTACCTTGTTAAAAATGATATAGTGGACCCAGTCCAGACCCCCACTTATTTCTTTGGGACCCCAAGAGTTGGCTGCTACAAATGCAGCGGCTGCACAACTTGCAGCCACATGGTCACAGGAGACCAATTTTGTCATCCATATTCGGGGAAACCCTTCAAGATCAGACAGCGGGTGTCTTGCACATCCACCCATGTTGTTTATTTGATTGGGTGCCCGTGTGGTCGTCATTATGTCGGCAAAACCACACGGGCATTCAAGGAGAGAGCTGCAGCACATCGCTCAGCAATCAAACTAGCACTCCTCTCAGGGGTTGGGGACCAACCAGTGTCCCGTCACTTTGCCTCAGCCAGGCATCCTCTGGCATCTTTGAGGTATAGAATTATTGAACAGATCCCCAAACCCAAAAGGGGTGGGGATAGAGATCTGTTGTTGTGTCGTGCGGAAAGCAGGTGGATATACCGGCTCGACACATTGGCTCCTAAGGGCCTGAATGAACACGCTGGGTACTCATATTTTTTATGAGATTACCCCAAGTTCAAATAGTCCATTGGTATATGGCACCTGCTCTCCAGCTTCTATTTTAAAATTGAGGTGTTGCATTCAGTGTTATATATACACATGCCTGTAATGTCCACACGTTTGAATTGCCCGTTATTTAACTGTGTTACCATGGTGACCTATTATGCAGCTGTCACCATTCATTATGCTGAAGCCGTCATTAGGTGGGCGGTTACTTTGGGCGGATTCCATATTTGTTTGCTATTTTAAAAGTATTATGTCTGCGTTAATATATTTTTTCTCCTTTTTTTCATTATTATATCTGAGTCGTGTTTAACTCAGTCTTATCACTATCAATGTGCGGCTGGTTCCGCTTTACATTGTCTTAATCACTTTTGTTTGTATTTCACAGTGTGGGCAGTTCCAGTTTGCCCTTCGCGGCTTCAGCGTCGTTCCGTCAGGAATGACGTCATGTTACTGCGCCGGGCGGGACGCCGGGGGAGCCCGCGAACGGAGATGGAGTCTGCATAAAGGTATGTGTGTCACTTTTGTTCAGTTGTCTTCTGCACCTTGATAAAGGGCCCGCAAGGGCTTGAAACGTTGGGATACCCCTGGCAGTTTGTGTCATTTATTCGAGTGCCGCCGTCACCACGCTGTTATACCTGCTTTATTGCTTTGAACTTTGGGAGGGCACCGGCTATTCTACATTGGTTTCCGACACACCATTGGAGTGCAGCACACATCCAAAACACGGTATATATATATATATATATATATATATATATATATATATATATATATAGACACTTATATAACTATATATATGACACATTTATCTATACATACATGCATACATACTACATGGAAAGCCTGATTTTTGCCCTATACCCTTTACTCTGTAGAACACCTCACAGTCATACTGCTCCTTCTCAATCCAAACCCACCCATGACTAAGCTCTGAGAAGCATGTCACGCGCTGCACCAATCACAATTCTGCAAACAAAGTTCAGTGTCTGTTATATGATGGAGCCTGGCAGGGGAGTTACACAACTCTCAGGAATGCACAGTACATTGGTGCAATCAAGCATGGCTTGCCTGCTGATGGTCTGCTCCAGAAATCATTGTCATAATGCCAGTTAGGGGAAGCTGCAGCACTAACCCACTCCCATGCTCAAAAGCATTACTAACACCAAATCAACACACAATTATGGTGCAAAACATACATGCAGACCGCAGGGGGTGGTTAGCTAGAGGAGTGCCCAGGGGCACTGACCACTTGTTACTCCAGTCTAAGCCACGCCTGTCCATACTCCATTTATGCCATACTGAATCTAGTTTACAAAGATCAATCACCAGTAAACTCTACTCACCTATATGAGGCTTTCTTCCAGGATACAGATTAACTACACAGGTTCAGTGGCACTTAAAATCGACATGAAAGCCATCCGCACAACCTGTGTCATTAATATGTGTCCAGGATGAAAGGGATGGTTTGCCCACCCTATCTAACCCCTAAGTGTGTCTGTTGCTACCCAGTTTGTTTTATCACTTTATAGTATTGAAAAAAACAATTGAATCACCAGTGCTACAAAGCAAATAGAAGATGACAAAAGGAATAATGAATCTTTATCTATACATACCAATTTCTGTTGCCTGCACCACCTCACAGGCCTCCTCTTCTCCTGGGGACTCCACATGTGGCACCTCCTCCTCTTCTGCCACCTCGTCCTCCACTGCCACCACCTTCGCTGCCCAGACCTCCTCCTCCACTTCCTCCCTTTCCTCTTCCTCCCTTTCCTCTTCCTCCACTTCCTCCGCCACCCCTTCTTGAATGGCAACCTCCTCCGCCATTACTGCCTCCACATCCTCCTGGGCCTGGGAGGCCTCTGAGTCTTCTCGGGCCTGTCTTGCTCGTTCCTGTGCTGTGTTTGGGAAAAGACAAAAAAGTGCCAATTAGTGGTAATTTGTATTAAGCCTTATCAACCTATAAATGCAAAGGTTATAAGTACTGATAATTGTACAGCCAAACAGCTCCTTAGTGGCCTTTACAAAACACAGCCTGTAACATGGCAGGTATGCTGTGACATTTGGGCCATTGTAAGCATCACAAACATTAATCCTACTCAATGACATATTTTATCACCATTACAGGGTGTCAAACAGGAAGTAGCACACATATAGTGTATGCCATGTTTCACTCATGATCAGGCTGGTGACCTTATTGCCTTAAATAAGGTCATGTAAGCAATCATGTACAAATGGCCATTTAATGTATAAACACTCACATCTCGCTATGCTGGCCCTGATTTGCTGGAGCAAATCAGGCTGGCGACGTCTCAAGTCGGACCACCGCCGCTCCAGCTGTGCTATGGTCCGCCGCACCTGCGTACGTGCGAATATGCGGCGGCGGGCCACCGCATAAGCATTCCGCTTCTGGCGGTTCGTTACAAATGGGCCCGCCCGCCCCAGCCTGGTCTCCATAACGGAGACCAGTGTTCTCAGCTCCGCTGGCGAGAAAGGTGCTGCTCTGCCATAGGCCGCCATCTTAGCAATGGCACAAATCAAACAATCATGTGCTGTCATTGGTTGATCAGAGTGATATTTGGTATTAACTTTATTGTTCATTTTTACACTAACAGCGTGTATGCGCCCGAACAGACGGCTAACCCATTGCATCGCACACCCATCCTAAACAGACAGTGTAAAATAAGATGGAAACACATTATATATAATCTATAACATTCACCAAACATGGGTATAAGCAACAGGTGAAATAGTCTGCATCACTAGACACTTACACCTAACTCAACAAGGTACTAAACAGCTATTTTATAATGAAAGCTATGCAGCAGAAACATATCAAATAGTGGCAGACCTTTTCCCAAAATTAGGCCATGCTGCCATGTGTACACTTACCTTCTACTGGTCCATACTACAGAGGTGGAATGAAAAGTAGCTAGCATCCAGCCTGAATTTGGAGTGCTTTCACATGTGATTTGGATGCTAGCACTGATTACTTGTGGCTAAGTGGTGGACTGGATTTACATATGGAATGGGTAGTGTCAGTTGTACTACATACCAAATAAGTGCACAGTACAGATGTACAATCAAATATACATTTCATGTGTGACCTCAGTTTTATTTGGTCTTTGGTGTTGGAATCTGCATTTAGCTACTAAATCAGACTTACTCAGTTTGCCAGGTTTTTGAGAAATATTTATCCACACCAAGGGGCGTCCCGTATGCGCCGCACGGTTGACGCTGCCGTACGGAACACGGCCGTACGGAACGCAGGTTGCAGCTGATTAACGCCAATTACAGAAATAGTATTTAAAGTTGTCCTAGAAAGGCAAACAGTTGTTGCAAACATGGCTGGCTCAGAGTCAGAGGAAGAACAGGTGGTGCAGAATCTCTTGTCCCGCATGGAGGCCAACACCACCTATGTCCCCCTCAACCCAGAGCAGCCAGATGGGCCATCAACATCAGGCCAATCAGCAGCTGGCCCATCCTCAGCATCAGCAGAATCATTGGGAACACAGTAGGTGGCTTCCCAACAGACTAGCCAGGCCAGCACTTCAAGTACAGCAACCGGTGGCCGTGGCCGTGGCAGTGGCAGTGGCGGTGCCAGTGGTCGGGCAACAGAGGAACCAACCACAAGAAACATGGCATTTGAACCACAGGAGCTTGACATCCTGGTGACCCGGGCACGTGATTTGATAGAGTGCCCAGCGGTAAAGTTGACACACACAAGGAGATGGAAGATCTGGGAGGAGATAACGGCGGAGATTAATGCAGTGGCTCCACAAGTTCGTGAGGCGGAGCACGTTAAGAAGAGGCAAGTACATGTGTGTTACATTTGAGCAGTACAAGTCCAGTAATGTTTACATTCAATATTAGATGGAGTTGGTCAATGGGTGGTCACGTTGCTTGGAGGCACAGACATGTTTGCCATGACATTGAATTGATAGTTATTGGAGGGTGACTGTGGTTGTATCTTCTAAGGGTTGGTTATAAAAATGAATATAATCTAAGTTTGGTGTCAGTAGGCACATGTTGTATTATGTTTCAGATTGCAATGGGTGCTACAGCAAACATGAGGAGTTACATGTATTAATATGTACACTTTGATTGCAGGTGGCACGACTTCAAAGGAAACCTCAAGAAGAAATTGACCCAGCGGTGGGAACACAGCCACACCTCTGGGGCTGGCCCCATGCCTGGCAAGCTGAAGCTCACCCCCTGGAAGAGATGGCACAGTGCTGCATTGCAGTGGAGGAGGTCCGGGGGGTGAGCACCATAGACAGCGAGTCCCCAGCGGAAGTGATGGCTTCTACGCTTGAAGGTAATTATTTGCCAGGCCATAAGTAGATGTTTTGAATTTTGCATGGAATGTGTGGTAATTGGTATTTTCTCGTTCAACAGCATCCCCACCGCTTGGTCAAGAATCTCTTGAGGAGGTTGTGGAGTCTGTGCCACCTGGCCCCAGTAGCAGGCCCGTGCAGCAGCAGCCGGAAATGTCCGCGGCTAAATTGTCCACGTGGGGGCGTGTGCTAGAAAGTATTGTGCAGCAGGGAGACTCGGCATCAGAGCGGGTGCGTAGGGCCGAGGAGGTGCTGCAGGGTTTGACCACCAGCCAGCAGAGTATTGCTGCCAGCATGCAGGCTATTGCTGCTAGCCTGCAGGTGCTGGCTGATCAAGCCCTGCAGCAAAATGAACTCCTCCTCCGCCGTAATGAACTTATGGTGGAGCTAGTTACCACCAATAGGGTCCTAATGTCACCCGCTTCTGGTGCATTACCACCATCATCACTCCCTGCTGCCAGAGGGGGAAGAACATCCACCCCCTCCCCAGCATGTGCTCCACGTGACCCACCATCTGACTGTGGCCGTGGGCGAGGCCGAAAAGCTGCTGCACGTGGCAAGGAGCCTGCCAGGGGCAAACGTGCCCGCAAATGAACTTGTGTCCCCATTAATCTCCACCGTTATGTCTTCCCAAATCTTCCATTGAGCTGTGTGTGTCAGCATCCTGTGTCAAAATCCGTGCCCGCGGTTCAAATGTCATGTTTGGTTCCCCTGTTGCCCTGTTTCGGCTTGCATAACTGTGTGCTGTACTTGAAGTGTTGGTGCTCTACTTTTGTTGTGAAGCCACCTGATGTGTTCCTAATGATTCTGCTGTGGCTATTTATTATATATTATTTACTTTTAGTCCTGTTATGGTACCATTTATTTTGTGATGGTTTTGACATTTTTTTCAAAGTTGCTTTAATAAATGTTAGTTTGGCCCCACAAATGTCTGTATTAATTGATACATGCAGAAGTGACATGTCTATTAGTATTATTAATATTAAGTTGTGTGCATTATTTGCAGTGTAAAAGTGTGTGACAAGTGCAGCATGTAATGTTCCCTTTAAGCTGCAATGCTTCCAATTGTAGCAGTGAGAAGCGTGTAATTAACAAGTAATGAGTACAGTAGGTGATTGTATTGTATTCAGCTGACATTGGTTGAGGTGCGTCCGTCCTCATTAGGCGTTCCGATTGCCTAGCGCATGACCGAGTGGTGTCCGCTAAGCAATACTAGCCTTTTGGACACCGCACATTTCTTGCCTTTTTGTTCGCGTGCATTCGGCGTGCTGTCCGAATGCACGCCTACCAAAATATGTGTACTCCCCCGTGTCCGCCCATGTTTCCGCCCAGTTTAGCCCACTTTGAAACTACGCCCCTGTGTCATTCCGCATGACGCCCATAACACACCTATATTGCCCGAGTGATTGCGGTGCACATTTCTGTACGGTATTAGTGAGAACAAGTACGGAGACCATGCGTGGCACATGCGCATGGCGTTCCCCACGCATGCGCAGACGGCTACAAAACGCCATCCGAAAGAATTCGGGAAAGTACGCACCGATCAGAATAAGGGCCTTAGTGCTTCTCAGCTATTATGTTGGATACAAATCAAAGTTGTTCTCTGCCCTTATATCTCTGCTGATTGTTGCTCTAAAAGCAAACTGACACTTTGTTGTTTGATACTTTGTACAATGTTCATGCAATAAATTGGATGGATTTCCTGTGTGTCATTCTGTACACAATAAAGCAAAGTACAGTGCTGCGGATGTCTCGCTGATATAACCTTTATTATTATCAGATGAATAGGTCTGCTCATGGGTATGTCTCTATTTGTGTAAATACTTTCAACTAATATATATATATAGGCTTAAATGCATTGATCAATTCATGAACCAAATCTCCACTATTTATTATCAGTTAATTTAGTGTGTGCAGAGCCCCTCCAATGTCTTTTTAAACAATGTGGTCACAAGCCATAGGGAACCCCAAAACTAGGAAAGGTGAGTGCCAATGTTAAGTGTATATATTGTTTATTAGATTAATTTTTTTAATTAGTCTTATTGTGGTCACATTCTCTCATGCACCATGTTTTAACTAAGATTCTATAGCTTATGTTAGCCATTTCCCTAGATGATTAGTGACAGGTGTGTTGGTAGCTGCTCACCTATAAAAGCACAGTCTGCTGTGAGCTTCAGACCTGATAGCATGCCTGGATTCAAACATTGATGTGATAGCTATGTGTATTGTAGCCATATTGAGCGATAGTGGTAGGACCTGCAGAACAGTGGGGTCCCTTGACGGGGGCTGCAGGCTTAAATGCATTGATCAATTCATGAACCAAATCTCCACTATTTATTATCAGTTAATTTAGTGTGTGCAGAGCCCCTCCAATGTCTGTTTAAACAATGTGGTCACAAGCCATAGGGCACCCCAAAACTAGGAAAGGTGAGTGCCGATGTTAAGTGTATATATTGTGTGTGTATATATATATATATATATATATATATATATATATATATATAGCAATGTCTGATTCAGGATCCTCTTTTGCAGGGACCACAAAGGAACAGGCGGCACTCCAACAGCTTTGAGGAATAGAATCCAATTTTATATCATATGCAGAAAGAGTACAAGCATAGGTCGACATTTCTAGGCCGGGGCGGCCTTGTCATCAGGACTTGTGCTGTGTGCAAAAAGTGTACAGCGCCCTTTTGATATCTTTAGATCTTAACAACAAGGGATGATCTCTAATTGCACTGTAATATGATACAGCATTTACAATAAGAAAGTAGGATAAAATATGACCATGCTCTCCTTTTTAACAACACATTGCAGACACTGTAATTAACTACTTCTATAAATAAGTGACTGATTTGCCAGGTACTGTAAATGGTCACACAAAGTACAGATTTTAAAAGTGAAAGTTTGCTTAAGTTTAGAGGTGAGCGGGTTTGGTTCACATCGAGATAAAATGGGGGGTGGGTACTAATTACCCGGGCCCAGGCCAGTTGAAGGGGCCAGGCTTGAGCCCTGGTCTGCTGCACCTGCGCCCTCCCTCCTGGGCAGCAGTACAGCACATGCTGGAGTGTGCTGCACTACAGAGGGATGTGGGTCATTGGGTCAACAGCACAAAGATCAACATGCAATGGATCTATCACTGAAAGTCAACATGAAGCTAGGTCTACAAATGGGAAGGTTGACATGGGTTTAGGTTGACACAAGCAATAGGCTGACATGGGCTAGGTCGACAGTAAAAATGTCAACATGGGGTTTTTCACATTTTTTTGTCCTGAATGTTGAAATGGACACTAAAAAAGTGCACAGCTGTGCTTGCCATGCTTTGGGCAGGGTGCCTTGCTATGCTTGACTCTATTTTATTCTCGCTTCAGGATTTAGTGGATGGTAGTACATGAAATATGTCGGCAAATGTCGGCTTCCAAAAAAGTGAAAAACCCCATGTCGACCTATTGACTGTCGACCTAGTCCACGTCAACACAATACTTGTGTCGACCTAAGCCCATGTTGACCATAACATGTGTTGACCTAGCAGCATGTCAACCTTCAGTGGTCGACCCAATGCATATCGACCTTAGTGCTGTTGACCTAAGGACCGCATACCCTGCAGAGAAGCTTCTGAGCTGAATTGCCCCTGGCTGAGAGGCTCTGCGGATCCCCTGCTCTATGGCTGCACCAAAACTTTTTTAACCTCAATTTACCCTATGGGGCTGTGGCCTTGCTGCTCTTTAGGCCACGACCCAGAATTTTTAACGGGGCCTGACCTAACGCTCAGCAGCGCTGCTCAGGACCCCACATGATTCATCGTATTCATGTCACCTGTGGATGTGTAAAGTGTCAATATTGAAGGGGGGGGGGAAGGGGTAAGGGGAGTTTGGGAGAGTTGGATCCACACTGGTCAGTGGTAATCAGCCACTGTTGAAGTTGTTGTAGTGTCAAGTCTTTGAAAAACTGGCGACAAATCCTGTTATGGACAAATGGGTCCTGAACACCAATAACTTAGTAGGTATGTGGTGTCCTTTTTATTGGACCACCAGTGGTGCTCCCCTGAGTATATGAAGTATTAAGGAAACTTTTATTCCAAGGGAGGAGGAGAAAAAAGAAGTACTCTGGGTGGGGGCACCCTTGTATCACAGACTATGGGCTTGCTGGTATTGCTAATGTCTAAAACATAGGATTTTTATTAGGGAAATTCTTAAAAAGGATTTTTGTAATGTTTTTCCTAGTCTCAAAATAGCGCTATGCAAAAATATAAGGTTGATGGTATGGGCTTTCTTGTTGCCTGGCAGCTAGTCACACAAATCTATGTCGCTTTCTGTGTGGCTGTTTTTATCCTCATATATCCCCAATAGATTATACCAATGTGCAGGTAAGTTGTTTTTGGGGGGTTATAATCATGGGTCACGTCTGGAGAGGCAGTTGGATAGAATAACCAGTTGCACGTGTGTTATTGCAGAATCTATGTGTGCCTGTCTTACTGCTGTTTGGCCAACAACAGAGTTTGGTACAGATCTGCCGGTGTGTATGATTAAACTGGCTAGGTGGTTGAGCAGAGGCAATATGTGTGGGCTGATGGCACAAAAAACACTAATGAAAAAATATCTGGGGGGTCCACTGGACGAGTCCAGCGGTTACCTTGTCCCGTTGCTGTAGCGTGTGCACGGAGCTCCTGACAGCCGCTGTACTGCTCCCTTCCTGGTGTGTAACTGGCTCTAAGCTGCGCGCCGGTCACGTGTGTACACCACGTGGTCGGGGAATCCCGAGGTACGTTTCGCTGGGGCGCTTGGTCACAGGAGGTGTGGCTGTCTGCTGGGGGAACCCTGTTAAATATTGTGATTTGCAGCCTATCATCTGCTTGTTTGCGTGATTGGCGGCGGGATCTGTCCTATTGGATCTTGGTAGTGCTAGCCAATCTTTGTTGCCCTGACCAATCAGGCTCCGGAATGATGTTCCTTGGGTTTATTATGATTGTGTAATGGAGATCTGAGTTATATGATGAAAACCTAGTGATTACTAGATTTATTGCACCGATAGGAAGTTTTTCAGAAATCTCTTGTGTCTTTGTATGTTGCCTATTTCTTGCATGTTGGCAGCATGCTGCTTTGGGTTACTCTCCGCAATTGGCCACAAGTTGTCAGATGTGGATATCTGAGGTTTTTCTTAAAAAAATGATGTGTAAAGTGTGACAGTTGGTTATACACAGTGAACCTGCCAGGTGACCTGAGAAATGTGACCTTTGTGGGGTCCCGATCAGGGCAATCTTTTCGTATGGGCTTAATGGGCATTTGCCCAGGGGTCCTAGCTGTATAAGGGCCCTATGCTGATAGCAGAGGATTCCCTTTTTCCAGGGATACCAGAATTTTGAAAATCGGCCCTGGGGAACTGGAGATATACAATAGCACCCCCTACCCCTAGGAGGGGAGAATGGGTAAGGGCCCCAGTGCATTGCTTTGCCCAGGGGCCCACACTGCTGTTAAGACGGCCCTGGTCCCAAGGACAGAGCAGAGGTTTAGTTGGTGCAATAGATTTGTATAGTTGCCAGCTTGTTACTGTGCATAACACAGACCTCCCAACATGACCCTCTCCAGGGGGGACACATTGCTCTGACGCTGCACTTACCTCTTAATGTATGAATGCCATCACCTGTAGTGGAGCACCTTTCCTAGCAATTTACCTGTTCAACACAGATAAGGGTAATCATACATTATGAGGAAAGTCCAGGAGCAGAACATTGTTCTCTTCCTGGCGAGAGTCATGTTGGGAGGTGTGATAACATGTTGCAAAGTTTTTACTAAATTTGTGCTTTAACCCTTGGTTAATGTTCAGTTGTTTCCTCTATACAGTATCACTGAGCTAGTTTATACCACTGAGAGCACGTATTATAACAACAGATCATTTATTACCAAGTGCGGTAACAGTTGCTCTGTAAATGATTTACACAATTACACAATCTAAAGGTGTGTACATATGGGGGCGATATTGGCTGAAGTCGCTGGCAATATGGTCGCTGAGCGACCATATTGCCAGTGATTTGGACTGTTGCTGGCGATAAATTTTCGGATCTTACATGCTGCATTAAACATCAGAAGATTTAACAAAAGATCCATAGGAACGCACACAGGATCTTAAGAGAAATCTTTGGTAAAGATGTGCGCTTGCCTGAAATCATTTGTCCAAGACGGACAAAAGATTTCAAGGCTAATTTATGCGCACATCTTAAGATCGCAGATCTTTCTAATGTGTGGGCACCTTAAGTCCTAAACCCCGGTAGTTTTGGCCTGGGGAAACTGAACAAATGTGTCCTGTTCGGCAAACATCCAGGGAGGCATTCGGCCCGGGAAAGGTCCGCAAGAAGCCCACGCGGGGGTGTCGCGGTAATGAGAGGGGGGGGGGTGTCACAGTAATGAGCGGGGGGTCACGCTAATGAGCGGTTGGGTGTCATGGTAATGAGCGGGGGTTGTCACGGTAATTAGCGGGGGTGGGCAGTGGTCACGGCAATGAGCACGGGGGAGTTTCGCCATGGTAATGGCTGTGGTAGTGCAGTACGAGGCCCAGCCAGGGGAAAGTGGCGGCCCATACAAGGAAAAAGCAGCAAAATTAGTACCGGGCCACCAGGAAATGGCCTGGTCTCCCGGTGGGCCATTCCGCCCCTGGCATCCGGACAGGACTGCCACACATCCTCCAACTAAGCTTAGAGCCTATGTTTGAAGACGAGTCCTTCTTTGGTGCTAATCTCAGCAGGTGCAATCCTTTTCAGGTCTGTTTCTCCCCAAGCCCATCTCCCCCTCAGCTTCACACTACAGGGCTCTGCAGCTTCTGAGGAGAGGAACTTCCTCAACATCTTCAGGAACTGACTCTGCAGAGGTAAGTATCAACAAGCGCTTGAATTGGCCATGCTGAGATCTGGAGGGTCACCTGAAATTGGGAGGGCAAAGAGGAACCCATGCTTCTGATACAGGCTGGTTGTCCTGATTTTCCTATTCTGCACTCCATAGGCTCAGGCTGTTTGGTACAGTCATTTCATATGTGGCCCTGTTCCCCACACTCATAGCAGATGACCAGATTAGTATGGGCACCCATTTCTGAAAATAGACAGGTCTGAGGTCTTCGAACTAGTCTCTTGCTCTAAGGGCTTAGCCATATTCCCCAGTGCAGAATATCTCTTCATATTGTCAGCTAGGTCTATATTCCATATTTTTGGGGTCAGCCTGGAGAACCCACCTCTGCATGCCTCTGTCTAAAACCCGCACACAGAGGTCTCCCTCACTTGGGTGGCAATGTTCTTCTTAAGCTGAAGCCAAGACCTAGCCATTTTTAGAAGTTCAGCCAGCTGAATTAGAAAAATCTCCGTCGTACTCCAACACCAGTTCTGGAATTGTTTTTAGGCATTGGATGCACTGATGTCACCCAGTATGGCAGCTTTAAGCTGTTGATAGCGCAAAGATTTGTTTGATAAGATTAGATATGATTGATAACCCAAACTTGTATATATTTACTTTATTACCTTTAACTATAACGGCAACGCTGAAATGATTGCACACCCACACAACCTTGTTATAAAATGTATGACAATGCTTTACTTAAAGAACAGCTTCATTACAGGTATTTGCAAATGCAGACTAACACAAGAAACATAAAATTGATTATCTAATACTTAAACAGTAATTTGAAATCAAATCAAAATGGACACCTTTCAAGGACAGTGATCAGCCATGATTAAACCTCCTTCATAGTTACCTCCAGCCCCCTGTGCTTGCTTGTTCTTCCTCAACTGCCTGCCTCCTCCTTCTCTAACTCTGATATTTAAACCTTAATCACATTAATTAATTACTCATAAGCATTGAGTCTTATTGGCAAGCTCTGCTTTTAATCATGATGTCATAATTAACCCAACACCCAACGTCCTTGTTACTTAGGGAGAGATTTAGTGGCCTTGGGGTCTACGCATGTGTGGCCCTGTTCCCATATAATTGATGTTTGTGGAGTCTAGGTGTCTGTCCTTGCTCCATTATACTGTCAACATCACATTCTTAAGCTTCTAAAACCAAAAAAATTCTCTATAAGAAATCACTTTTACAGCACTGTTCTGAATGATCAGCCATTTTATAATGTTATTATGCAAGTCATGCCTAACAAAATGGCCGCCGTTTCTGACATTTTGGGGGAAATTTACTACAGGAAATGTGTAAAAAATAGGTGTAAAAATAGGTGTATTTGTATCCAGAAATACACTTATTTTTGACATTTTCTATCCTGAAAATACGGCAATTCGTATTGATGTGCTATCAATACGAATTGCCGTATTTTCGGGATAGAAAATATCAAAAATAAGTGTATTTCTGGATACAAATACACCTATTTTTACACCTATTTTTTACACATTTCCTTTAGTAAATTTCCCCCATTATCACTGTTCAGCGCAAAGGGAAGGTCTCATACGTAGTGAATAGTACATTGTGCAACAAGCTAAAGTCATCTGCAGCAATAATAGCAGCAGTCAGGAAAACAGAATATGATAAAAGCATAGATTTATTGATTCGTTGATTTTCTGTATTAACAGTTCCATCCTCAGAACTTTTTGCATATCTCCGAAGAAAGTTCATATCTCTCGTTCTGTGCATCATTTGTTTCTCTCTTAATACATCGGAAAACCTTCTAGAAGCATTTCACTAGTATACAGAAAAATCAATAATATTATCTTGGCAAAAACATCAAACTTCTTAAAGCGTATATAACATTGACTTATGCAAACCAGTTATTGGGGTTCAACCACATAAACCAACTGTAGGGAATCACATCACTCACACCTGTTTAATAAACGAATTTTTAACCCAAATAATTTCATTCAACTTTCCTTTTAATGTCACCATCCGTTTAGTATTTGTGATGCTTTTACCATATTTTAATTATATTCACAAATTCAAATACAATTTTATAAACTTGGGATAATGTAAATAAGTGTGTTTCTTTAATATACCATGTGATACTTTCAGGGCCGGCGCTACCCACTCAGCAGCTCCTGCAAAGCAGGGAGGCGCCATGCTGAAAAGGCGCTGTCTCCCTCCCTGCTCTGCTAAAGATGCCTCATCCCTCACTGTCACTGCCTCCTGCACACCGCCCGCAGCGCCTGTCTGACAGCGGCTGGCAGTATGGAGAGGCTGAGCAGCTCCCTGCACCGCGCACACACTGTCCTCCTCCTGTGACCTGCCCCCTCTTCCTCACGGACACTTGTGCTGAGGCATGTAGCGCTGTCTGTGAATGCCTGGATGACGTGTCATGTCCGGATCCGCCCCCTACCCATTGCTACCTGCGCCTGTCAGCTGTCAATCAAATGATGAACAGGCAGCAGCGCCGCCTCCCCTTCCTTCCCTCTTCTCAGTGTGCTGTGCCAGTGCCACTGCCAGTCCTCAACACTCCGCCACCTCTATCTCCTCCCCTCTTGCATGCCATGCGATGCGATGCAATCTAGCCCATAACATATGCGATTCTCTTAGCGTGTATGGGCATCTTTAGTGCCTACAACATTTTGTGGACACAGCACTGAGATGGTGTATGCATACATGTACATGCACCCGAGATCCTCTATAGGAGCGCATGTTGCATACACAATGGGGCTGCAACTTGTTGCAATGGCAATGTGAAAGGGCGCAAAATGTATGGTTTGCAGTAGGGCGCCGGACACCCTAGCACCGGCCCTGGTTACTTTCAAATCTTCATGTTGAATCACCACTGTATTAATTAGTAAAAGTAAAATTTATTACAATAGATCTTGTTTGTAACCATTTAGAAACCTTAAGTTTGTAAATATAATATAACTTGTGGTAATGTCCATGGCTTATGAGACAGTATGTTTGAGAAAACATCATAAGAAACAATTCAATGAGTACCCTTTTTTATCTAGATGTTATACTAGCACACCCAACTCTGTCACATGATAACTACATGTTTTGTTGTACTCCAAAATATCTCTTGTCATTACACTCTTTACCAATTTTAAACCTGGGTAGAGTCAGTAACCTCATAAGATTCACTTGTGTAAATCCTACATAGAAAATGAAGTGTTGTTTGATTTGACTGCAAATATAAGTAGCCATTAACCCAACATTACCGGAGTGATACCGTAGATGACAATATAACCAACAATCAGTTTACCTTATTGTTCTTTTTATCAGCTCATGATGAGCGTCTGAAAGAAGAAATGTCAGTTTGCATATAGATATTATGTTTGCACCATTGTTACCATCCTTATTTAGAATGCCTCTTCTTTACTGATACCTCAACTAGATGTATTTTATCAATGTTTCTGGTGTGGGAGTTCTTAGTTACTTTTATGTTATTACTCATATATTTATTTTAAACCTTCTAATTAGTTTAACATATTGGCTATCAGTATTTTTTTTACCATCCTCTGATGCATACCGAAACCTGGGAGCATCAGTAGTATGATGTATATGTGTGTCTGTTATGGGATTAAAATTAAAATCAGAAGTAGAATACACCACCATGACTCTAGCAATACCTCTTTGATAACTATACACACTGTCCTTGCCAGCAACCAATCCCTGGTAACCCTCATTCACTATAAAAAAATGAAAACTTAAAAAAAAAAAAAATGACTTCTTCAGTTAGTTAGCGTATGGGAAACTTGGTCACTCATGGGAATCATTCTTTTACACCTTGTCCACAACCCGCAGGGACACCACTAAGGGTATCCCCCGATTCCGTGAACCTCTTCTTGCCCACAACCCGCAGGGACATCACAAAGGATGCCCCCAGATTCCGTGGACCTTGTCTTGGTCTGTGTGGGGGCCCTGGACAGGCCCATCGTCAAATAAGTTTATTAAGTTAAAATCAAAGTCACAATATTTATCTGCATCAGTATCTTTTTCCTTCAACTGATATCACCACCAGGTCGGAAACCTTCTTGCAGTGAGACGCATTAATTCAATCGGTTTGTTTCACAGGGACGGGACTTGCCTTTGATCTACGAGACATTTAATTGTAAGAATTTTCTCACCATTGCATAGTCTCCAGGCTGGACTTAATAACAACATCCCTTCATAAGCTTGTTTGCTTTTCTGGTAAAGTCTTTAGATGATGTGAGAATTAGAGTGACAAGTCTGCTGCTGGATGTTGAATAGGGTTTGCTGGTCTCCCAAAAAATGTATATATCAATTAAAATAATGATCTTATAAGAGGACAGGTTCAGTGGCTGCTGAGGAGTAGTGTGAATGTTATACAAAACCGAAGACAAAACTTCAAGTCAACTCATGGTAATTTTCACACCCACCCTAAATAATGTGTTCTCAATGTGCATTTGTTAACATGTTCAATTTTGACTAAAACCTTTTAGTGTGTGGTGAGTGCAACCAAATTTTCATACCCATATATTGACTTATTCCTTAGAATACCCTTCCTGTCAAATATGTACCTCTATGATTTTTTATTACCATATACCTTATGGGATAACATATCTGAACAATAAATTCCGTTGCTGTAAGATAACATATCAGATACCATTTAAATATAATGACAATTTTGTATGCATGTAAATTCAATACATTTATTTTTAACCTTAGGAATGGACCAGTGGTGGGAGGGATGTGAGATGGTTCTATAGGAATAATTTTCCTGAGTTCATTGTTCTGCAGATGAGTTTGGGACTCCTTTTCTGCATAAGATGAAATCAACATACATGCCCTCTCTCTCCTTACTTGGGTCATCCCATGGGCAGCTTCTGTATATGCCAGGAGGAGGGGTTTGGGGAGCTACTGGTCTGCCCCCACCATTTTTACATAGGCCTTTAGCCTTTTGACTGCATCCATTCATCATCCATTGGCACATTCCTTTTAAATACACAACTCTTGATGCTTTATGAGCTTCTGCTAAAAAAAAACCATTAAATTGTATAGTGGTGTGATTCACAACAGTGGCCATCTTATTTTTGTTACCAAGTGCAACAAGATCACTTTATAACATGTGAGCTTGACACTTAACAACTACTGCCTTTGCAGGGAGTTGCACAGCCTCAATTAGCTCCTTTACTTGCTGTGATATTAGCGTATTACATCATAGCAAAATCACGATGGAAAATGAGGATCTCTAAATCCAATACTACCGCATATCCCGTATATGGCAATCCTGAGTCTCCTTGTTGGTGACAACTACAATCCTTGTAGATGTAGTGGCGTGTCAGAGATATCAGGTCTAATTGGAGAAATTTTGCTTTAAATATTCCTCACAATCATGTTCTAAATCCTGCATCTCATCCATCCTCTGGGACTCCCGGGTCCCACCAGGTAGCAGAGTAGCAGGATTTAGCATACCACACCTGACAATGGTCAGGCCATGTGGCGCTGGGAGCAAAAGTTCCCAACGAGAGAACCATGCACTGGAAATGTGTCTTGTCCGTGAAGAGTTCATTAGGAAAGATGTAGCATTAGAGACACAGGGCATTATTCTGGTCGGTGCGTACTTTCCCGAATTCTTGCGGAGCGGTCCGCACGCCACGCTGTGCGGACATCGTCCGTAGAAACGCCCACCGAGCCTACGCATTCGGACGGACTCACTCTTTAAGAAGAGGGCGTGTTTACGGACGACATACAAACCTTGCGTGTGCGGTGGACACGTACAGATTCTGCACAGTCTCACAGCGTAAGCACGGTCTTACCGCGTCAGAACGGACGGGAAACTGGCCGTACCCACCGATGCGGTGTATTTACGCAAAATTCAACACTACTATCTGAACACAGAAATCGATCACATGACCCACTTATGCAATTAGGCAATCTCATTAAAAAGTGCTTGTTTTCTATTGGAATCAATTAAATTCTAATACATACTGAAACACATTACTACTACTACATTCATTACAGACATTAACCCTTACATCATGTGAACAAAACATACATCTATATACAGTTTGTACATTTTGCTAATTTAAAAGAGTATAAACAATTTACACATATACTGTTTAAAGTAAACCAAAATACACAGACAAATTCGAACTGTAATAAACAATTTATTAAACATGTAACAATAATTTTTACTGAAAAAAAAATTCACAAAATAAAATCTATAAGGTCCTGCAAATCGGCCATCACCAGCCGCATGGGGTCCCTCATTCTCAAGAGGGCCCCACATATACCCTTGTCTGCTTGGGCTGGCTCATCTGTGGAAATGTTTAAAAGGGTCAAATTAGTAATGATATTCATGCATACATTTAACATAGTCATACATAAATTAAATAAATGCAAGGTGACAGGTGTGTGTGTGTATGTGTATCTCCTATATATTTGGCTACATCTGTCACTCAAAGTGGGTGTCTGTGTCTATAACGCTCTGTTCCTGGACTTTCCTCTTAATGTGTGATTGCCTTCATCTGTGCTGAACACCTTTCTGAGAAATTAACCTGTTTAAAACAGGTGATGGCAATCATACATTAAGGGGAAGTCTAGAAACAGAGCATTGTGTCCCTCCTGGAGAGGGTCATGTTGGGAGGTATGTGACAGAGAACCAGCCCAGTGAGCCCACAGACAGTGCCAGACACCCACTGCCTTCCCATGTTGCCCAGCACTGCTACTCCACAGCCACCAGGTGAGCGCCCCCCTCCCGCGATTTGCAGCAAAACCTTCCCACCCCCCGCGCCCCCCCCCCCCCTCCCGCGATTCGCGGCAAAAACACCCCCCCCCCCGCGACCTCCCTCCCGCGATTCGCAGCAAAAAGAACACCCTGCGACCCCCCCTTGCACGATTGGCGGCACCCCCCCGCGACCCCCCTCCCGCGATTCGCGGCACCCCCCCCCCTGCAATTCGCAGCAGCCCCAGGATTAAATGGCACATGCAAAACACTGACATGGCTATGGTCGACAATGAAAAAGGTTGACATGAGTTTTTGAAGATTTATTTTTAATTTTTTAAATTTTTTCATATTCATTGTCATGTGTCGACATGGACACCAATGAAGTGGCACACTTATGTCAACATTTACATGTGTTGACCTTTCTGTGTTGATTTTTTCTTGTGGCGATTCGCGTCACACCCCCCCGCAACCCCCCCTCCCACGATTCGCGGCACCCCCCGTGACCCCCCACCTCCCGCAATTTGCGGCAACCCCCCACCGGAACCCCTGTGAACCCCACCCTCCCGCGATTTGCGTCACCCACCCCCGCGACCCCCCCTCCCGCAATTCGCGGCACCCCCCCCCCCCGTGATTCGCGGCAGCTCCAGAATAAAATTGCACATGGAAAACACTGACATGGCTATGGTCGACAATGAAAAAGGTTGACATGAGTTTTTGAAGTTTTTTTGTCATTTTTTGAATATTTTCATATTCATTCTCATGTGTCGACATGGACACCAATGAAGTGCCACACTTATGTCAACATTTACATGTGTTGACCTTTCTGTGTTGATTTTTTTCTTGTGGCGATTCGCGTCACACCCCCCGCAACCCCCCCTCCGGCGATTCGCAGCACCCCCCCGCGACCCCCCCTCCCGCAATTCGCGGCAACCCCCCATCGGAACCCCCATGAACCCCGCTCTCCCGCGATTCGCAGCACCCACCCCCCGCAACCCCCCCTCCCGCAAATCGCGGCACCCCCCCGCGATTCGCGGCAGCCCCAGGATTAAATGGCACATGGAAAACACTGACATGGCTATGGTCGACAATGAAAAAGGTTGACATGAGTTTTTGAAGTTTTTTTTTATTTTTGTAATATTTTCATATTCATTCTCATGTGTCGACATGGACACCAATGAAGTGCCACACTTATGTCAACATTTACATGTGTTGACCTTTCTGTGTTGATTTTTTCTTGTAGCGATTTGCGTCACACCCACCCACCCCCCCCCACTCCCGCGATTCACGGCACACACACACACACCTCCCCCGCGATTCTCGGCACCCCACCCCGTGACCCCCCCTCCCGTGATTCACGGCACACCCCCGCGACCCCCCCTCCTATGATTCGCCGCAACCCCCCCTTCCGCGATTCGCGGCACCCACCCCCGCGACCCCCCCTCCCGCAATTCGCGGCACCCCCCCGCGATTCGCGGCAGCTCCAGAATTAAATTGCACATGGAAAACACTGACATGGCTATGGTCGACAATGAAAAAGGTTGACATGAGTTTTTGAAGTTTTTTTTTTCATTTTTGGAATGTTTTCATATTCATTCTCATGTGTCGACATGGACACCAATGAAGTGCCACACTTATGTCAACATTTACATGTGTTGACCTTTCTGTGTTGATTTTTTCTTGTGGCGATTCGCGTCACACCCCCCCCCCCCACAACCCCCACTCCCGCGATTCACGGCACACACACACCCCCCCGCGATTCTCGGCACCCCACCCCGTGACCCCCCCTACCATGATTCGCCGCAACCCCCGCCCCCGTAACCCCCCTCCCGCGATTTGCGGCAACCCACCCCGCGACCCCCCTCCCGCGATTCTCTGCAATCCCTCCCCTCCCGCGATTCGCAACATCCACCCCCCCACAACCCCCCCTCCTGCAATTCGCGGCACCCCCCGCGTCCCCCCCTCCTGCAATTCGCGGCACCCTCCGCGACCCCCCCTCCCGCGATTCGCGGACACCTAAGTTGCAATACAGGGCATCTGTCATACAATTCTAACCATATTTCTCATATACAAACGTTCACAAATTAAGGGGGCGCAGCCCCTTACGACGGTGTGAAGAGCGCCCGTAGGGCGCGATGAATCACCTAGTGTATATATATATATATATATATATATATATATATATGTGTATATAGAGACATATATAACTATATATATGACACATACATCTATACATACATCTATACTATATATATAAACATACATCTATACTATATATATGACACATACATCTATACATACATGGAAAGCCTGTTTTTTTCCCTCTACCCTTTACTCTGTAGAACACCTCACAGTCATAGTGCTCCTTCTGAATCCAAACCCACCCATGACTAAGCTCTGAGAAACATGTCATGAGCTCCTCCAATACCAACTCATCAAAAAGCGCTCAGTGTCTGTTATATTATGGAGGGTGGCATGGGACTTAGTCAACTCTCAGGAACGCACAGTACATTTGTGCAATCAAGCATGGCTTGCCTGCTGATGGTCTGTTCCATAAATCATTGTCATAATGGCAGTTAGGTAAAGCTGCAGCACTAACCCACTCCCATGCACAAAATCATTACTAAGACCAAATCAACACACAATTATGGTGCCAACAATACATGCAGACCGCAGGGGGTGTTTAGCTAGAGGAGGGCCCAGGGGCACTGACCACTTGTTACTCCATTCTAAGCCACGCCTGTCCATACTCCATTTATGCCATACTTAATCTAGTTTAGAAAGACAATCACCTGTAAACTCTATTTACCTACATGAGGCTACAGATTGTACGCTTGCAGCAGGGACATGTAACCCTTAGATGAGCACGTCATCCCTTTCTTCCAGGATACAGATTAACTACACAGGTTCAGTGGCACTTAACATCGACCTGAAAGCCATCCTCACAACCTGTGTCATTAATATGTGTCCAGGATGAAAGGGATGGTTTGGGCACCCTATCTAAGTGTGTCTGTTGCTACCCTGTTTGTTATATGAATTTATAGTATTTGAAAACACAATTGAATCACCAGTGCTACATAGCAAATAGTAGATGAGAAAAGGATTAATGATTCTTTATGTATACATACCAATTTCGGGCGCCTGCACCACCTCACAGGCCTCCTCATCCTCCTCTTCTTCCGGGGCCTCTTCAGCTGGCACCTCCTCCTCCTCCACTGGCACCACCTCCGCCTCCACTGCCAACACCTCCTCCTCCACTTCCTCCCTTTCCTCTGGCACCTCCTCCGCCTCCACTTCCTCTGCCACCCCTTCCTCCAACACCACCTCCTCGTCCATCGCTTCTGCGACCTCCTCCTGGGCCTGGGCCACCTCTGCCTCCTCCCGGGCCTGTCTTGCTCGTTCCCCTGCTGTGTTTGAGGGAAAAAAAGTGCCACTTAGGGGTCATTTGGACAGATGTATTAAGCCTTAACAAGCTATAAATCCAAAGGTGATAAGTAGAGATAAATGTACAGCCAATCAGCTCCTTACTGGCTTTTATAAAACACAGGCTGTAACATGGCAGTTATGATGTGACATTTGGACCATTGTAAGCATCACAAACAATAATCCTACACAGTTACATATTTTATCATCTTTACAGGGTGTCAAACAGGAAGTACCACACATATAGTGTATGCCATGTTTAACTCATGGATCAGGCAGGTTACCTTATTTGTTTAAAAAAGGTCATGTAAGCAATATTGTACAATTGGGCATTTAATGGGTAAACACTTACATCGAGCAATGCTGGCCCGTATTAGCTGGAGCTTTTCTGGCTGCCGGCGCCTCAGATCTGACCATCGCCGATCCAGCTGTGCGATGGTCCTGCGCACCTGGGTGCGCGCGAATATGCACCTGCGGGCTGCGGCATACGCCTGGCGCTTTTGCCTATTGCTAATGAAGGGCCCCGCACGCCCCAGCCTGGTCTCCATAACGGAGACCAGTGTCCTAAGCTCGCGGGTGAGAAGGGTGCTGCTCTCCCATAGGCCGCCATCTTAGCAATGGCACAATTCAAGAAGCAATCATGTCCTGTCATTGGTTGATCAGAGTGATATTTGGTATTAACTTTATTGTTCATTTTGTCATTAACAGCGTGTATGCGCCACAACAGACGGCTAACCCATTGCATCGCAAACCCACACTTGCTGTACCTTTGCATAGTTGAGCAGACCATGCCATTACTTACTATCTTCTAAACAGACAGTGTGAAATAAGTTGGCAACCCATTATATATAATCTATTACATTCACCAAACATGGTTAAAAGCAACAGGTGAAATAGTCTGCATCACTAGCCAGTTATACCTAACTCTACAAGGTACTAAACTGCTTTATTAAAGTGAAAGCTATACAGCAGAAAGATAGCAAATAGTGCCAGACCTTTTCCCAATATTAGGCCATGGTGCCATGTGTACACTTACCTTCTACTGGCCCACACTAGAGATGTTGAATGAAATGTAGCTAGCATCAAGCCAGAATTTGGAGACCTTTCACATGTGATTTGGATGCTAGCACTGATTACTATTGCCTAAGTGGTGGACTGGATTTACTTATGGAATGGTTAGTGTCATTTGTACTACATACCAAACAAGTGCACAGTACAGATGTACATTCACATATACATTTCATGTGTGACCTCAGTTTTATTTGGTCATTGGAGTACAAATCTGCAATTAGCTAATAAATCAGACTTACTGGGGGAAATTTACTAAAGGAAATTTGTAAAAAAACAAATAGGTGTATTTGTATCCAGAAATACACTTATTTTTGACATTTACTATCCAGAAAATACAGCAATTCGTATTCGTATTGATAGCACATCAATACTAATACGAATTGCCGTATTTTCGGGATAGTAAATGTCAAAAATAAGTGTATTTCTGGATACAAATAAACCTATTTTTTACAAATTTCCTTTAGTAAATTTCCCCCACTATGTTTGCCAGGTTTTTTATTTTATTTTTTCGCAGCTAGGGGCGTGGTCTATGCGCCGCACGGTCTACGCTGCCGTACGGAACGCTGCCGTACGGAACGCAGGGTGTCACTGATATACGCCAATTACAGAAATAGGATATAAAGGTGTGTTAGAAAACTGCAATGTTGCTGCAAACATGGCTGGCTCAGAATCTGAGAAAGACCAGGTGTTGCAGGACCTGTTTGGCCACATGGACTCCAGCACCAGCTATGTCCCCCTCAACCCAGACCAGCCATTGGGAGAACAGCAGCCAGATGGGCCATCTACATCAGGCCAATCGGCAGTTGGCCCATCTTCAGCCTCAGCAGAATCATTGGGAACACAACAGGTGGCTTCCCAACAGAGTAGCCTGGCCAGCACTTCGAGTACAGCGACAGGTGGCCGCGACGGTGACAGTGGCGGTGGCAGTGGCGGTGGCAGTGGCCGTGGCAGTGCCAGTGGCCGAAATAGGGCAACAGAGGAACCAAGCAGCAGAAACATGGCATTCGAAGCGCAGGAGCTTGCCATCCTGGTACCCCGCGCACGGGATTGGATCGAGTGTCCACAGGACAGGTTGACACACACAAGGAGATGGAAGATCTGGGAGGACATAACGGTGGAGGTTAATGCGGTGGCTCCACAAGTTCGTGAGGCGGAGCACGTTAAGAAGAGGCAAGTTCATGTGTGTTACATTTGAGCACTACTAGACCAGTAATGTTTACATTAGATGTTAGATGGAGTTGGTCAATGGCCGGTCACGTTGCTTGGAGGCACAGACATGTTTGCCATGTCATTTAATTGATAGTTATTGTAGGGTGAGTGTGAGTGTATCTTCTAAGGGTTGGTTTTCGAATTTAATATAATGTAAGTTTGGTGTTTAATGAAGCACATGTTGTAATCTGTTGCAGATTGCAATGGGTGCTACAGCAAACATGAAGAGTGACATGTATTAATATGTAAACTTTGATTGCAGGTGGCACGACTTCAAAACCAACCTCAAGAAGAAATTGACCCAGCGGTGGGAACACAGCCAACCCTCTGGGGCTGGCCCCATGCCATCAAAGCTGAAGCTCACCCCCCTGGAGGAGATGGCAGAGTGCTGCATTGCAGTCGAGGAGGTCCGGGGGGTGAGCACCATCGACAGCGAGGCCCCAGCGGAAGTCATGGCTTCTTTTCTTGAAGGTAATTATTTGCCATGCCATAAGTAGCTGGTCCTAATTTTGCATGGAATGTGTTGTAATTGTAATGTTCTCTTTCACCAGCATCCCCACCGCTTGGGCCAGAATCTCTTGAGGTTGAGGAGTCTGTGCCACCTGCCACCAGTACCAGGCCCGTGCAGCAGCAGCAGCCACCGGCCAAGGCTGAATTCGACAGGTGGGTGCAGGTGCTTTCCCATATTCAGCAGCAGGTTGAGTCGGCATCAGAGCGGGTGCGTAGGACCGAGGAGGTCTTGCAGGGTTTGGTCAGCAACCAGCAGACTATCGCTGGGAGCCTGCAGGCTATGGCTGCCACCCAGCAATCAATTGCTGCTAGCCTGCAGGTGCTGGCTGATCAAGCCCTGCGGCAAAATGACCTCCTCCTCCACCATAATGAGCTTATGGTGGAGCTAGTTGCCAGCAATAGGGTCCTATTGTCATCCGTTTCTGGTGCATTCCCACCATCAGCACTCCCTGCTGCCAGAGGGGGAACGCCATCCCCCCCCTCACCAGCATCTGCTCCACCTGGGCCATCATCTGAACGTGGCCGTGGCCAAAGAGCTGCTGCACGTGGCAAGGAGCCTGACAGGGGCAAACGTGCCCACAGATGAACTTGTGTCCGCATTAATCTCCACCCTTATGTCTTCCCAAATCTTTCATTGAGCTGTGTGTGTCAGCTTCCTGTGTCCAATTCCGTGCAGAGGGTACCCACATTTGCCCTCGTTTTGAATGTCATGTTTGGTTCCCCTGTTGCCCTCTTTCGGCTACCATTACGGTCTGCTGTACTTGAAGTGTTGGTGCTATACTTTTGTTGTGAAGCCACCTGATGTGTTCCTAATGATTCTGCTGTGGCAATGTATGTCAAAAAATCATGTCTTTATTATATATTATTTAATTTTATTCCTGCCATGGTACCTTTTAATTTGTTACGGTTTCCAGTTTATTTTATAAGTTCTGGTAATAAATGTTTATTTTTTTTCCACCAAATGTGTGGTTTAATTGATACATGTAGAAGTGACATGTGTATTTCTAATATTAATATTAAGTTGTGTCCATTATTTGCAGTGTAAAAGTGTGTGAAAAGTGCAGCATATATGTGTGTGTTTAGTAATGGTCCATTTAAGCTGCAATGGTTGCAATTAAAGCACTGACAAGCGTGTAATTAACAAGTAATGAGTAAAAGAGTGGATTGTATTGTGTTCAGCTGACATTGGTTTTAGTGATTAGGCGTTCCGATTGCCTAGCGCATGAACGAGTGGTGTCCGCAAAGCAATACTTGCTTATGGACACTGCATATTTCTTGCCTTTTTGTTCGCGTGCATTCAGTGTGCTGTCCGAATGCACACCTACCAAAATGAGTGCACACCCTCGTGTCCGCCCATGTTTCCGCCCAGTTTAGCCCACTTTGAAAGTACGCCCCTGTGTAGTTCCGAATGACGCCCATAATATGCCCATATTTCACGAGTGATTGCGGTGCACATTTCTGTACGGTATTAGTGAGTACAAGTACGGAGACCATGCGTGGCACATGCGCATAGTGTTCCCCACGCATGCGCAGACGGCTAAAAAACGCCATCCGAAAGTATTCGGAAATGTACGCACCGACCAGAATAATGCCCACAGTGTGCGGTGTTCTGTAATTTCTATACAAAGGCTGCAGCAGCCGCCACAGTCCTTAAACATGTTGGTGAAGCAGATGCCACTTGGTCAAGTGTGCAACTGTAGCACCTGATGGGTCTATGTGAACCCCAATGTATATGTGTTCAAACTCCCAAGGCCGCTGCTTGTTGTTCATTACAGCAAAGACAGGTATATGATAAATCTGATATATCCAGTGCTGTGGTTTCTGTCAGTGCGTGTATCAGAGCATTAAATGAAGCAATTATGTCAGTATATTGTACTTTGTCAGCTCTGTGTCAGATTTAGTAGTAGTAATAGAAAAGGTGTCAGTAAGAGAATCCTGTAAAGAATTTAAACACATCATTAGATCATAAACATATTGAATCAGCATTGTGGTAGGAATCATGCAACTCATTGTGGGACATAGTGGGGCTGTCCATAAAACTTTGGCTTAATTGAGTCCACGTATATTGGACTGTGCTGTAAATAAATGTAGTAAGTCCTGACTATCTGCTATTTGATAGTAAGAGATATGCAGATCATAAATCAATGATTAGATGACTGTAATACTTCCATAACTGTAAAGTCAATTGATTTACACTAAAAAAAATAATAAGAATAATCACATTGGGCAGATAACCAAATACTATGGGTTTTAGATAATATGCTTTGTTGTAAAATTTGAAAAAAAAAAAAAAACTATTTCTTGTGGTCCATAGATGTTTAGAAACTTGTGACAGGATGAGTAGTTGAAAACTCATCAAATTACTAATTGCTTAATGCCCTATGAGCATCACTCGTATCCTCTAACCCCATGAGGGTCCTCATATCCGTTAGTGCCTTCTAACAGCAGTCTCTCATGGATTCCTGTTAATAATACACAATTTATTCCAAACCACTCTGAGAAAAAACAATCATTAAATCATTACAAATATTTGAGAGAATATTATGATTAGTTGTGCAGCAAATGCGATTACTAGTAGCAGTACCCAGTTGTGCTGCACCTAATTGTTACCTCCATTCCTTATTTGTGGGCTCATATGCATGACCAATGGATCTAGTAAAGTGGCAACATGCAATCAGATAACTCAACTCAATATGCATCTTATAATAATCACTATAAAATCTGTATTTTTCAATAAGGGCTTTAATAAGGATTCTGCAGCATTACCTGCAGACTCAATATTTTTTCTAAATAATTTCTAGTGGCTCAGTAATAATAATAATAATATTTTTTTTAAAACACTTGCTTTTTCTGTGCAAAATTAAATGCCTCAATTTGTAAATTAATCTTTTCTCTGGAATGGTCACACCTCTATTGGCTGGGATTTAATTTAAATAAAACAAGCAAAAGGAATAGCATTATTAAGCTCAGACATCATATTAGCATTTGTCATTTGGAAAAAAATATGGCAGTTTTTAAACAGATGTTGATAAAACAACATTATCACATGAGGGAAGCAAAGGGGAGGGGCTGGAGGTCATCCTTGGGTATGGCTGATCACTGTCCCATACAAACATTGCAATAACTTTAATCTATTCATTGTGCTTTTTCAAAAGGGTAAACAATATCTTCAATTCTAAGATCTTTCAACACATAATTGTTTAAATGTCCTTGTTATGGAAAACAGTTCTGTAACACTCCTTGGATATTTGACATCATTTAGGAATAAAACGTTACTTTCTTATCAATCTCATTAACCATTTCCTGCCTTTAATCTCCTACAGAGTTATTTCTGATGTTACTCTCACCTCATCACTGAAAAAAACTTCTTCCCTTCTGCTTTTTCAAAAATAAACAAAATTTTCATAATTATTCATTTTTTTCCCCATTTTTCTTTTTCTTCCCTAGGGCTCTAAAAGAGATATCACCTCTCCTCACTTCTCACTGAACAGAATTAACCCCTCAGTGGGACAGTACAATCTTTCCAAACATATGTGGGTTAGTGGGATATACTATCTCAATTCTTGGAGCTTTCACCACCTGTCACCAGACCATTGCGCATTCACTTTCATCAAATAATCATTACCTCGCAGGTGCATCATCATCGCCAATTCCAACTGTCAATGACCAGCATAGTATTTTCTATACCTTCTCACTTGCTCACACCAGTCACATACTCATGAAAAATGTCCTCAAAAACCTAACCTAGCGTTACAGTATGTGTCACCCAATGTTATCACACCTACGCTTCGTTATGTGTCACCCAATGTTATCACACCTACGCTTTCCACGCTGTGTTATGTGTCACCCAATGTTATCACACCTACGCTTCCACGTGTCCCGCCCCCTCCCTGTCTTGTTATTTTTCCCCATATATTCTACCTTGTACGTAGGTGGCAGATACCCCCTGTGAATCTCGCTACCGGTCAGCACTCTCACAGGAAAAAATCAACTCGTTAAAAATATTATATGCAATATGTCATTCTTTGTTACCATATCTGCACATTGTGTAAGCGATCATTACATGTTTAGATCACTATCTCCCCTGGTTATCTAGCTAACTGTGGCCACAGTATTAACCCCTTAAGATACTCTATCAATTTAGTACCCTCCCCCTTTCAAAACAAATAAAATTAAATGAACACAAATAAACAAATAAACAAAAAATAGCTTAAAAAAAAACAACCCAGGACTTATCTGCGCATTAAGGCCCCCATACACTAGGGCGACTTGTCCTTAGGACAAGTCGCCCCCGACTTCCCCCTGAGCTTCCCCGGCTGCTCCCCGGGGGAGCTTGATTAGACTGGCACTTGATGTGCCATTTTTTACATGTGATAAATCGTCTCGATTTATCACATGTAAAAAAAAACGGGGAGCAGGGGGGGGGGGGGCTGGGGACTCTGTGTCCCCCGCTGCTGGGGACGCTGCGGGGGACAGCATCTGTGTCCCCCCAGCGTCTGTGCGGCGAGGCGGTAGAGGGAGCAGGGGGGCTGGGGACGCTGCGGGTGACACGTCTGTGTCCCCCCAGCGTCTGTGCAGCGAGGCGGTAGAGGGAGCTGGGGACGCTGCGGGTGACACGTCTGTGTCCCCCCAGCGTCTGTGCGGCGAGGCGGTAGAGGGAGCGGGGGTGGCTGGGGACGCTGCGGGGGACACAGGCGGCATAGAGCCGGGCAGGGGGAGCCGGCGGGACTCAGAGCTGTCAATGGTAGAAAAAAAAAGCCTATACAATGAATGGGCTGCCTGTGATTGGCTGAGCGCTCTCTCAGCCAATTGCTGACTGGCTGAGAGAGCGCTCAGCCAATCACAGGCCGCCCATGCATTGTATGGGCTTTTTTTTTTTTTTATTCAATACTGACAGCTCCCGCCGTCTCCCCCTGCGCGGCTCTATGCCGCCTGTGTCCCCCGCAGCGTCCCCAGCCCCCCCTGCTCCCTCTACCGCCGCACTAGGTCCCAAGTCGGGTGGTCGGACGTGCAGCAGGTCCGACCACCCGACGCAGATCCGATGCGCACGGGACCGCGCATCGGATCTGAGGGGACATCCAAACTAGCCGATTTTGGTCCGATTTCTGCCAGATCCGACTGATCTGGCAGAAATCTGACCAAAATCGGCTAGTGTATGGGGGCCTTTACTCAAGGTATATCTGATTCAATATATGTATCCAGATCAAGCAAATAAGCAATAGAAATTGCCAACAGAAAACACGGTCTAATATGTCAAAATGAACCTTTAAGAATAGATGTTATATTGGACTTATATCTCCTCGATATATATATATATATATATATCACTTTTCTTATCCAAAATGTATTACTCATTAAATAAAAAAACATTGGATTCACATTATCATTTCCTGTTTCTTCACCTAACCTGGACAACTCCTTATCTCGCATTATATCAACTGAATCCATCACTTTAGAGTTTCCAACTCACAGCTGCTTTGTTTAATAAACCAAAAAAATTAAATCAATCAAAAACCCATAGCAGAAAAACATCAGTCCTACTTCATCTCCGCAAGACAAGAGACCAAAAAAAACTTTACAATGAGATAAACTCGATCTTACTTTCTTTGTTATAAACAATATTCCAATTAACTTTATTTATTCTGGTGGTAAAAATGAACTGTTACTTGGCTTACAATATTAGCATCTACTCCTTTAAACTCTGTATTTTAACGGACCTCTGTCTATGGATATAAAGAAATTAGCTCAAACTGTTCCATTGTAATCAAACTACTTGCTGAATCTAACACTGCAAAGTATAGTGCAAGTGCATATACAGTAGATATGTTTAACTGGTCCTTTCCAATCCCCCTCCAATCCGGGGGTTTCCAAACAATACAGGGTATGGATAAATCATGCATTCCATTTCTTCCACATGTTGCTGGCCAGTCAACCAGAAAGAAATGTAAATGCACAACCTCCTATCTCTAATCACCAAATTATAAGCACGGGAAAACCTACAACAAATATATGCAACTTCTTTAAAATTTATAGATTGGACAAACAAAGAAACTCTAATTATCAAAATAACCGCTACAGATTAGTTACTTCAGCAATATCCTCAGCAGACAATATACACCAAACAATCCAACCGCGGTCAAAAAATAAAAACAAACCAAAAATACTGTTATTTAAAGATTTTTTTTTTTAAAAAGTAGAAAATCATTACCAGCATAACCTTTAAATCAATATGCTTGCTATAGTCTGCACGCTTTGCAAATAAACGAAATAAATATTCTTCCTATTTCAAACAAGGTTATTTAATACTTCTTAATTCATTCCTAATTCAAGCAAGGTTGTTTAAAACTTCTTGACATGTTTTTCGCACTCCTTATCTATTCTCTGACACAGAGAAGAAATGGGCGGTGCGGGGGGGGGTTTAGTAAGCTGACAGCCTGCAAAATGCAGCGTTGTCTTTGCATGCCTTAAATTACGATCTATTTGTTTTATAATTAAAGAGCAAAGTTGCTTCAAGTAATCTGGATTACCACACTTTAACAGACATTTAAAAGAAAGATAAGGGGAGAAAAACTGCACCGACTTATTATTATTATTTTTTTAAATAGCTATTTTTTTTTTTTTTAAACTTTGATTTTCTCAATTACTGATAAAATGCGGACACCAATATTATTGATCTCGCTGGGGCCTCCAATTGATAGCGCAAAGATTTGTTTGATAAGATTAGATATGATTGATAAACCAAACTTGTATATATTTACTTTATTAACTTTAAATATAACGGCAACACTGAAATGATTGTACACCCACACAACCTTGTTATAAAATGTATGACAATGCTTTACTTGAAGAATAGCTTCATTACAGGTATTTGAAAATGCAGACTAACACAAGAAACATAAAATTGATTATCTAATACTTAAACAGTAATTCTAAATCAAATCAAAATGGACACCTTTTAAGGACAGTGATCAGCCATGATTAAACCTCCTTCATAGTTACCTCCAGCCCCCTGTGCCTGCTTGTTCTTCTTCAACTGCCTTCCTTCCTCCTTCTCTAACTCTGATATTTAAACCTTAATCACATTAATTAATTAATTACTCATAAGCATTGAGTCTTATTGGCAAGCTCTGCTTTCAATCATGATGTCATAATTAACCCAACACCCAACGTCCTTGTTAATTAGGGAGAGATTTAGTGGCCTTGGGGTCTACGCATGTGTGGCCCTGTTCCCATTTAATTGATGTTTGTGGAGTCTAGGTGTCTGTCCTTGCTCCATTATACTGTCAACATCACATTCTTAAGCTTCTAAAACCAAAAACAATTCTCTATAAGAAATCACTTTTACAGCACTGTTCTGAATGATCAGCCATTTTATAATGTTATTATGCAAGTCATGCCTAACAAAATGGCCACCGTTTCTGACATATTATCACTGTTCAGCGCAAAGGGAAGGCCTCATACGTAGTGAATAGTACATTGTGCAACAAGCTAAAGTCATCTGCAGCAATAATAGCAGCAGTCAGGAAAACAGAATATGATAAAAGCATAGATTTATTGATTCGTTGATTTTCTGTATTAACATACAGAATAGGTAAATGTCTGGTCCGCAGGGAAGTCATGGTACAGTATGTTTTCTGGGGATCCCCTGTCAAATTATTTGCCCAGGTATCCGCTGGTCATCCCAGGCATCTGGCCATGTGCACAAAGGTCCCCAGGTAGGCTTCTACGTTGTCTGAAGGACACATGTTTTGCAATGGCCTAGTCCTGGTGATGCTGTCACAGGAGATCCACTTCATCATGAATCAGGTGCAGGGTTTCCTGCTGAGCCTGTACATGTGTTTGTAAAAGCTGCATCTGGGATTGTTGCTCTGCATCCACAATAGTTATGGCGCTTAACAATTCCTCCATGGTGGATTGAACGTGTGTTATATGCGTCTCCGACAATGGGGATCCCGACAGTCAGAATCCCGAAGTCGGGATCCCGACTGCTGGTGCTCTGACAGGGGGGCAAGTGCAAAGATTCCCCTTGCGGGCTTGCTGCCATGCTGCGTGCTCAGTGGCTCTCTACGCTCGCCATAGGTTCTATACTCCCTCTATGGGGGTCATGGACCCCCACAAGGGAGAATAGCCCCTGTGAGTCAGGATCCCCCCTGTCGTAGCACCAGCAGTCAGGATCTTGATGTCGGATACTGACTGTCAGGATCCCCATCCGGAGCATCATCTGGCACCTGGATGGAAGGGATGGATGATATATCAACCCCAGAGTTGTCAACAGTGGTTTTGGGCCGAGTCTCTGAATGTCTCTCTGCCATCTCATCTTGGATGTCTTCTTCAAAAAGACATATAATACTGGCAACAGTTCACCACAACCCAAAGTGATTATGCATCAATGTAAACAATATGGCATGGCATAACTTAATGCTTATGAACACAGACCCGACGGTTTCTGACAATGCCGCTTGACTCCATGCCTTAAAGGCTTTGTGGGGAATAAGACAATACAGTGCTAAGGAGGTCACGGCATGGTCACCCAGGGCCGGCGCTACCACTAGGCAGATCTAGCAATTGCCTAGGGTGCCGGAGAGGTGAGTGGCACCGGCGGCGGCCAACTCCCCCCCCCTGGGAAATAACGCAGCGGCCTTCCGACGCATCACATTGGGCATCACCCTACATACCATGCCAACCCCCCGCAACCACCCCACCCCGGAATGCGGCCGCAATCCCCGGCACCCCCACCCCCCACTCCCGTGTACAGCAGCCAGAGGCAGGTGAGCACCGGAGGTTCCCCCCCCTCTCGGAATGCCGCATCACACTGGGCATCACCCTACACCCCCTGCCAACCCCCCACTCCACCCTGGAACGCTGCGGGAGCTAGCCGCAGCAATCACCTGCACCCCCCTCTGTACAGCGGCCGTGGGGCGGGTGAGCACCGGAGCGCCCCACCCCCGTCTGGGGCGCTCCGGTATTCTACCACTATTACTACGGTAAATACTTTGCAACATCAATATTTCTTTATCACACTTACATCAATACCAGGCATATATCTAGGCAATATTAGTAGAACAGGCCTAAAGGTTACCAGTAACCCCTGAGGCATAAACAAACCCTAAACTTACAATCGCCTTTAAACCCATGAGTGGTGGGCTTTGCTAGGGCAGGTTTGTCCTACCCCAGAAAAACCCACCATAGGACATAGGAAGGGCCCCCCCTCACCTCCGCTCTGGCGTACATTGTACACCGGAGCTTCCCTGCTGCCCAGCCACCAGTCACTGTAGGCATTGTCCACAGGCCGCAGGCTCGGGGATGTTTGCGGCGACCTCGGGAGGACTCGGGCGCCTGAACTCCTGAGCGCTCCTGAGTCCCCCAAGGCCACCTCGAACATTCCCGAGTCTGCCGCTTTTATCACTGCTGTAAAGTGAATGACGGATGGAGCTGGGGAAGCGGCAGGGGTCAGGGGGGATCCGGCGTATGATTTCTGAAATGGAGGTGAGAGGGGGACAGAAGCGATGGGGGTGTGACACAGAAGTGATGGGGGGCCCTAGAGATGGTGCGACAGTGGTGCACAGCTAGATTAATTACTCATAAGCATTGAGTCTTATTGGCAAGCTCTGCTTTCAATCATGATGTCATAATTAACCCAACACCCAACGTCCTTGTTACTTAGGGAGAGGTTTAGTGGCCTTGGGGTCTACGCATGTGTGGCCCTGTTCCCATATAATTGATGTTTGTGGAGTCTAGGTGTCTGTCCTTGCTCCATTATACTGTCAACATCACATTCTTAAGCTTCTAAAACCAAAAACAATTCTCTATAAGAAATCACTTTTACAGCACTGTTCTGAATGATCAGCCATTTTATAATGTTATTATGCAAGTCACGTCTAACAAAATGGACGCCGTTTCTGACATATTATCACTGTTCAGCGCAAAGGGAAGGCCTCATACGTAGTGAATAGTACATTGTGCAACAAGCTAAAGTCATCTGCAGCAATAATAGCAGCAGTCAGGAAAACAGAATATGATAAAAGCATAGATTTATTGATTTGTTGATTTTCTGTATTAACATACAGAATAGGTAAATGTCTGGTCCGCAAGGATGTCATGGTACAGTATGTTTTCTGGGGATCCCCTGTCAAATTATTTGCCCAGGTATCCGCTGGTCATCCCAGGCATCTGGCCATGGGCACAAAGGTCCCCAGGTAGGCTTCTACGTTGTCTGAAGGACACATCTTTTGCAATGGCCTAGTCCCGGTGATGCTGTCACAGGAGATCCACTGGTGCAGGGTTTCCTGCTGAGCCTGCACGGGGAGAATATACAAACTCTGCACAGTTAGAGCCATGGTGGGGATCGAACCCATGACCTCAGCGCTGTGAGGCAGTAATGCTAACCCTTACACCATCCGTGCTGCCCGTTGGGCTATAAGCTTCCCCCTCCCCCCTGTATTTCTGTAACCAGGACCGGCTCAATAAGCCCAGGTCTGGTTATAGCCGGGCGGGGGGACCCCACACAGGTTTTTTATAATTATTTATTTTTCTATTTTATTACAGCGAGAAGCCTGCACAGATCTGACTGATCTGACCGATCTGACCGATCTGACTGCTCCATGCAGGCTTCAGCCAAATACGCCTGGAAAATGAGGAGTATTTTCCAATCGTATTTTCTGCTGAATAATCAGCCAAATCCAGCAGTACAGCTGATACAATGTGCGAATGGGTACAACCATCAGTTAAAAATATGAATGGAGATTACAGCACATTCACTAAGCTACCATATTCTCCAGGTTCATATTTACGGCGCTGTGATGGCCCTCCCTCCCAAAACCGGGGCAATGCCTGTGTTTTCGCTGGCTTTGTGCACATGCGCGGCTGAAGGATAATCAATCGTTACTGTGAGTTTTTAGACCGAACACGTCTGAATCAGCCCCATAGGTCAGGTAACTACTAGCCTCTTCTACATAGCTTTTAAACATCCTAGCATCTGATGTTCAACCTTTGAACCAATCTTTTCCGTGCAGACTTCAGTCTAAAAAAAAAATTAAAATAAATAAATAAATTTGAAAAATGTCGATGGGGTCCCCCCACGGACGTCACCAGCAAAAGGCTGAAAAATCTGGGGCTGGTTCTAAAAAAAACAGGAAACCATTGAAATAGGGGTTCCCTGTATTTTTTAAAACCAGTCCCAGGCTCCAGGGCCAGGGCTGATTCCCAAAATACAGTATGGGGAACAAAATGACTAGGGGTCCCCTGTATTTTAAGAACCAGGCCCAACCAGCCAGCAGGGTAATGCCACAGCCGGGGGGAGACTTTTTATGCAAGTCCCCCCAGCCAAAGCATACATCCCTGGCCAGGGGTCCTGGGGGAGTGGGGACCACCCCAATAAAGGGTCCCCTCCTCCAGGACTTACCTGGCCAGGCTGAAGCCTCGTGCTGTTTACGGTGGCCCTGGAGCAGTGGCCACCAGGCTTATAAGGTGGGAAAAAAAAGATAGAATAAACGATTGGGTTTTGTTGTGGAACTATGAGTCCCAGTAAGCCTGGAATGCATACCGCAACTTGGAGAACCACAAGTTCCAGCATGCGGCCCATTAATGGGCTTGCTGGGACTCTTAGTTCCACAAGAAACCAATAGTTAAATAAAAGCACACCTGGTCCGGTGTCCTAGTCCTGGTCCTGGTCCGGTGTCCGAAGAAATCCACAGAGGACCTGTGGAAGGAAATTATACTCACAATCCCCTCCGCTGTAGATCACGTCCTCTTCTTTCCTGCAGTAGTCCACCGTTACTTGGCAAAATAACAAACCGACACCCAAATCCATCGCACAGTGACAAGCACTGCATGTTTACATTCAGCGCTTGTCACTCCGAATGCTGCTATTGGCCGCCAGGCAGCCATTCAGGAGCTGGGTGTCAGAAACCCGGCTTCTGATTGGCCGCCTTGCCGGGTATACGAAACCGGGCTCCTGATATGCCACCTAGCAATCCAATAGTGGCATTCTGAGTGACAAGCGCTGAATGTAAACGTTCAGCGCTTGTCACTGTGCGATGGATTCGGGTGTCGGTTTGTTATTTTGCCAAGTTCCGGTGGACTACTGCAGGAAAGAAGAGGATGTGATCTTTGCCGGAGTGGACCGTGAGTATAATTTCCTTCCACAGGTCCTCTACGGATTTCTTCGGACACCGGACCCGGACCAGGATGCCAACACCGGACCATGACAGCGACACCGGACCCGGAGCAGTACACCGGACCAGGACACCGGACCAGGACCAAGGGCTACCTACGGGCTCAAGATAGGTAAGTATGTATGAATGGGCTCTGTGTGTATTAAAGTTTTATTTTTATTATGTGTCAGTGTACTTTTATTTAACTATTGGTTTTGTTGTTGGAACTAAGAGTCCCAGCAAGCCCAATAATGGGCCGCATGCTGGGACATGTGGTTCTCCAAGTCCCAGTATGCGTTCCAGGCTTGCTGGGACTCGTAGTTTCACAACAAAACCCAATGGTTTATTTGTATTTTTTTACACTTCATCAGACTGAGAAGAACTTGGAGACAACTGTGAAGAATTGAAGACAACTGTGAATAACTTGGAGACAACTGTAAAGAATTTGTAAATGGCTGTGGAATATACTGTGACCTTGGAGACGACTGTGGAGAACTTGAAGAAGACTGTGAAGAACTTGGAGACACTATGAAGACTTTGTATATGACTCTGTAATATACTGTAACCTTGGAGAGGAATGTGAAGAACTTGGAGATGACTCTGAAGAACTTGCGAAGAACTTGGAGACGACTGTGAAGAATTTGGAAACAACATCTTGAGAAAGGTCCACTGACCGAAACGCGTTGATGCCACTGGAGAGAAGTGAACAGCCATAAACCCTTGGATGTATGTATTGGACTCTTTTAAAAAAAAAAATGTTTTTGTTTTTATTATATTGTTTTTTTTACACAATTGTTCACTTTGGTACTTATGTAGTATCTGGGCTGCCGATTTTTTGATTGTATGCCTTAAGTTAAGGCATACAATCAGATGCGATGCGATGCGATATCGCATCGCATCGCATACGATGCGATACGATGCGATGCGATGCGATGACCCGATTTTTCCATAGGATTCAATGTTAAAATGGACTGAGTCCATTTTAACATGGAATTCAATGGGAAAAAGGGGTCCTTTTCATACCCCTACTATCCAAGTGGGCATGGAGTTGGATATAAACCTGTGGCGAGCGTAGCGAGCCACCGAGCCCGAAGCGTGGCGAGCGAAGCGAGCCCCGCGAGGGGACGGTATTCTGTGTCCCCTCGCGGGGCTCGCTACGCTCGCCACGCTTCGGGCTCGGTGGCTCGCTACGCTCGCCACAGGTTTATATCCAACTCCATGCCCACTTGGATAGTAGGGGTATGAAAAGGACCCCTTTTCCCATTGAATTCCATGTTAAAATGGACTCAGTCCATTTTAACATTGAATCCTATGGAAAAATCGGGTCCATCGCATCGCATCGCATCGCATCGCATCGCATGCGATTTGGTCGGGTGCGATGCGATGCGATGGACCCGATTTCAAAATCGGCAGCCCAGTTACTACATAAGTACCTTCACTTTTATATGGAATTTGCTGTATATTGCTGATGCCCTGGATGGGATATTTTTATCTTGTGGATTGTCTGGATTAAAAACTGTATTTTGATACTTTTTCTAAAAAATACCGACTGGGTTACAAGTTCTTCCATGTGAGATTCCTGGATGAAAACCGCAATATGCTTTCTGTCGCCGTGCTAAGCGGTGAGTAAGGTGCGCCATTTAACTTTTGGCGTACCCAACACTTAGATTAGTGCCCAAAAGTTTATCCATTCATTCGGCATATCTTTTCTTTACATGTAAATTGGACGTGGGGAACCTATCTGAGAGGATCCTAGGGCTCTATCCCTATAAAGAAACCTTGATGAGTGGACCACTTAACACAAAAGTTTGTAAGGGCCCCCCATTTAGCAAATGATGGTGATAAATGTATGTAAAACATATTACCTAGAAGGCCCCCTTCAGCTCTGGACTCCATAGCAGTTGCACCCCTTGCACCTATGGTAAAAACATAGAATTTGACGGCAGATAAGAACCTACTACTACTCTTTCTGTGAAGTAATTCTTCCTCAGATTTCCCCTGAATCTTCCTCCCTCTAGTGTCAGTGCATGTCCTCGTGTTCTGCTGTTCTTCTTCCTGTGAACAATGTCTCCCACCTGTACCTTGTTAAAACCCTTGATATATTTGAAAGTTTCTATCATGTCCCCCATTTCCCTTCTCTGCTCTAAAGTATACATATTAAGATCTTTTAGTCTTTCCTGGTACATTTTGTGGTGTAGGCCATGCACCATTTTAGTTGCCCTTCTTGTACAGTCTCTAATGTATTTATATCCTTCTGGAGATATGGCCTCCAGAACTGAACACAATACTCTAGATGAGGTCATACCAATGACCTATACAGTGGCATTATTACTTCTTTCTTTCTTTCTACTGCTGATACCTCTCCCTATGCAACCAAGCATCTGACTTGCCTTCTTCATTGCTTTGTTACATTTCCTCCCTGCCTTTAAGTCTCCTGAAATAGTGACACCTAGATCCCTTTCTTCCTTAGTAGTTTCCATTATAGTGCCATTTATACTATATTTAGTCTTTGGATTTTTGCAACCCAAGTGCATGATTTTGCATTTTTTGGCATTAAACTGTAGTTGCCATGCTCTTGACCATTCCTCTAATCTACCTAGATCATCAATCATTTTTTTACCCCTCCTGGTGTGTCTACCCTGTTACATACCTTTGTGTCATCTGCAAAAAGGCACATTTTACCCTCAATTCCATTTGCAAAATCACCAATAAAGATATTAAAAAGCACTGGTCCAAGTACAGAACCCTGGGGTACCCCACTTGTAACTTTTCCCTCCTTTGACTGTACTCCATTTACTACAACTCTCTGTTTTCTGTCCTGCAACCATGCTCCTATCCATTCAACTATCTTAGAATCCAATCCCAAGCTTTCAAGTTTATTTAACAGTCTGCAATGTGGGACAGTGTCAAAAGCCTTACTAAATTCTAGATAAGCTACATCTACAGCCCCCCCTTGATCTATTACTTTAGTCACCCAGTCAAAAAAGTCAATAAGATTTGTTTGACATGATCTTTTCCCAGTAAACCCATGCTGTTTTGGATCCTGTAAATGGCTGGTTTTGAGATATTCTACAACTCTTTGTTTTAAGAGTGTTTTATCAATTTTCCTACTACTGATGTAAGGCTCACTGGTCGATAGTTGCTTACCTCTTCCTTGCTTCCAGTTTTGTGCAGTGGGACTACATTCGCTATTTTCCAGTCCTCAGGGATTACTCCAGTAGCTAGTGATTGGTTGAATAATTCTGTTATTGGTTTTACCAGCTCCCCTTTAAGATCTTTTTTGTATCCTTGGATGTATCCCATCTGGCCCCATTGATTTATCCACTTTCAGTTTCGAGAGTTCTGCAAGGACTTTCTCCTCTGTAAATGTACTTGTTTCTCCCTCAGTTTTCTGACTATACTTGCAACTTAACTGTGGCCCCTTCCCCTCTCTTTCAGCAGTGAATACTGAGCAGAAATAATTATTAATATTATCTGCTATTACATTGTCCCCCTCAAGAAAATTTCCACTCTCTGTATTTAGTCTAATTATTCCACTTTTTGTTTTTCTCCTTTCACTTACAGTATTCGCTGGCGAGGCTGCTGGCGGGTCGCCAGAGGGGACGTCCTGGCGACCTGCCAGCAAGGATGAGAACTACCCCATCTGTATATACCTAAAAATTGATTTCCCCCACCCCCCTTTACCCACTGACTGGGCCATTTTCTCTTCAGCCTGTGCTTTTGCACATCTGATTACCTTCTTAGCCTCCTTTTGTCTAACAAGATCTAACACCTCTTTGTCCTCATTATTCTGCGTCTGCTTAAATTTCTTAAAGGCCAACTTTTTTTTTTGCTTTCACAATACTTTTACAATACTTGCTACTTCTTTCGCTAACCACAATGGTGACAGCCCACTGGGAAGATACATCGCCTTCAACAGCAACAGTAGCAGCATCTCCAAAATGCCAGCTCCTTCCAAGGCAGGCTACACTGTGTATCACCAGTTTAAGTAAGAGACACAACATCAACAACCTCTTGGAAAAACGGAAGGAAATCATTGCACAATGGCTTACACCACTTAGAATCTCCAGGGGAATTGTGGTATCGGACAATGCCAGTAACATTGTGTGGGCATTACATACGGGCAAATTACAAAATGTGCCATGTTATGCTTACACAATACATCTGGGGGTGCAGCATTTCCTAAAAAGTGACAGGGGTGTGCAGGAGATGCTTGCCATGGCCCGCAAAATTGTGTGACACTTTCCCCATTCTGAAGCTGCCTGCCGAAGACTGGAGCACCATCAACCCTTCCTGAACCTGCCCTGCCATTACCTCAAACAAGAGGTTGTGACATGCTGGAACTCCACTCTATATGCTGCAGAGGATGAAGGAGCAGCAAAATGTCATTCAAGCCTACACAGCCACCCACGACATAGGGAGAGGAGCAGGGATGCACCTGACTCAATCACAGTGGAGACTGATTTCTGTGTTGTGAAAGGTTATCCAGCTGTTTGAACTTGCCACACATGAAGTTAGGTCCAACACTGCCAGCTTGAGTCAGGTCATTCCCCTAATGAGGCTGTTGCAGAAGCAGCTGGAGAAAGTCAAGGAGGAGCTAAAGTGTGGTGATTCCACAAAGTATGCAGGTCTTGTGGATGAAGCCCTCCATACACTTTGCCAGGGCACGAGAGGGTGGTCAGTCTGTTAAAGTCAGAGGAATACATTTTGGCCACTGTGCTCAATCCTAGGTTTAAAACGTATGTAGTGTCTCTGTTTCCAGTGGACACGTCTACAAAGGTAAAGGGGCAGTGTATTCCAGATGAAAATGATTTCCACCAGGGTACTCGGCAGATATAATCAGCATTTACTCTCCCAGCAGTGCAATAGCATGCAATTGTACTTTTCTGACATCTACAAAGGTGCAAAGACCTGCTGGTCATGAGATTGTCATCTGAAGTGGACAGTGACATGGCAAAAACTCCTGACTTCCTTTCCAACCTACTGGCTTAATTGCAGGGCAGGCTAGAGCGAGTTTGGAAATCTGGTCCGGACTGAAGGACCTGCCAACAATTGCTGACATGTCTACTGTCGCTGCATACAATGCTGTCACCATTTTAAAAATGGTGGAGGATTACATTAGTGAAAGCATGCAAGTAGGTATGTCAAATAGTTCGTACCTGTGCTGGCAGGAAAAAGAGGCAATTTGGAAGCCCCTGTATAAACATGCTCTATTTTACCTGAGTTGTTCCCCCGCTAGTGTGTACCCCAAAAGGGCTTTTAGTGCAGCCAGGAACCTAGTCAGCGAGCACTGTAGGTGGTTGCTTCCACAAAATGTGCAGATGATGTGTCACGCCTGTGGTCAGATCTGAACTGGAGACAACCACAGGCATTAGGGCTGACTGGAACACAAACGGAGGAGCCTTGATATGGCTACTGTGATTTACCAGGAGGCATCCGAGACAATTTGTTTAGAAGCAGGACCACAATGTAAAACCATGAATCTTTATTAATACCACAAATGGTACAGGTGATGAACAATGAGACTTGAAGTGTATATGAATGGCAATAACAACAAACAGGATTCAGTACCATAGAAATAATATAAGTAGTAAGCAAGAGGTGCAGCGTAGGAACGCTTATGCAGTCTATAAAAGCGTGGAGTACTTAGTGGTAAGTGTAGCAGTGTTTGCACACTGATGGAGTCCAGAAAATACTTAGCAATAATAACAGCTGTAATGTCAATGGGGTACGGTGCAGTGTGGGAACACGGATGAAGACCAAATAATAATGCAGGTACAGGGAATGCAATATCGGGAGAATGACCTGGTGGTACTGACAATTGAAGATGCTGTGTGAATTGGGTCTAGATGAGGCAGCTGAAAAGTGATGGACATCTTTGATGGAGACTATTGATGGTTAAACACTGATGGTGTGGAACCATTGATGATGGTACACCAATGATGCTTGAGTTCAATGATGTATCACCGATGATACTGAAGATTCACCTATGGTGCTGGAGAATCACAGATGATGAATATTGATCGTGGACCGATGGTGACTGGTTGTCACTGGAGACTAGCTGGAAAGCTAGTAGGAAACTCAGGAGGTCAGCTGGAACTGATGGAGAGTTGAAATAGAATGATGGTGATCCGATGTTGGACCAGCAGTGACCAATTGTCACTGGAGACTAGCTGGGAAGCTCAGGAGGTCGACTGGAACCAATGGAGATCGGTGTGCTGAGTATCGATGGAGTAGCATCGTGCAGGTAACAGGAATTCTTGGAATCAGCTGGAGCTGAACAGGTTAATACCAGAAATACTGGTAGGAGCGAGACTTACCAGCTGGATGTAATAAGAGTCTATGCAAGGTAGTGTTGTTTACAAGAACAAAAGCACAGACAGCAGTTAGGCTGCAGACATCACAGGAAACAGCTAGGCTGTGGACATCATTGAACTGGCAACTTCCCTTGTCTCAACCCAGTATACCTATAGCAGCCAGTGTACGGTGATTGGTTGAGCAATTAGCAAGACAGGAGGATGCTCAGGATTGGCTGTGAACAAACAGGTGCCTGGAATGGCTGCTCCCATATCAAAGGAAGGAGGGAAACAGTGTTTGTACAGCCCATGGTTGAAGCCTATAATTATTGTGGCAGAATGGAAGCCACATGAGAATGGAGCTGACAGGCAGGGATTGCTGCAGCATCTGGTGACATATGGAGAGACACTTTAGAGGTAAGAATACATGTCTTTTACCTGTATCGTGACAAGATAATGTTCATCAAAATCAAGGGTGGCCAATTACTGTATTTTAGCTGGGGGGCCACTTAATACTTCTAGTGGCAGATTCAGGGGGGGGGCACCTGGGTACGTGCCCCCTGTCATTTATTTTGTAGCTAAGGACCAGGGCTTTCCAACGAGCCCAGCCCCGTGTCTCTAGTCCCCCGGGAACCGGATATATCGCCTGGCAAACCTGTAACGTTTTTTTCCCCATAGGATAATATGGGACCCATCAATTCCGACCCCCACCCGGTTCCGACGGCTGCCAGTTCCCGCCCTGGCATCACAGAAGCTTGTGGTTGATTTCATTCAATTCCAAATCGCTGGGCCTTCAATATGGTACCAGGCTGGTCCAAATCGGTCAATCGCTTCCAGAGATATTGCGTGTAAACCGATTTTTTTTTTTATGTATTTTCATGGCTGTTCATGTTCTTTGAGGGCAGATTACTCTGGAACCAAACGTCCCAGTTTCACTGGACCAAAATCATTCAAAGCCCACTCAAAAGTTCTTCAATATAATACTTGTCTCATGTAAATGGGTCAGTTGGTTCCGAAGATAAAGGCGGTTAAATGAGATAACTGGTTAAAGGGGGGAGGGGTGGTTTTCTCTCCCCCTCACACCAGAAAATGCAGGGACTAGGCTGGTGTAAAAGGGGCCAACCTGGGAATGCGTTTTCTGGTGTGAAAGGGGTATTATTTCAAATAGCCGGGACCTGCAGTGCTCTGAATACAGCCAGGCTCTGCCACTGTCAGTGGCTATCACTTCTGCTGTCCCCCATTTACCACGAGCATGTATTCCCCCTTGGCAATGAGCATGTAATCCCACATGGCAACGAGCATGGAACCTCTGGCAATGAGCATGGAACCCTTGGCAATGAGCATGTAGAGAAGCAGCACTTATGTAGCATAATTTTTAATAGGCATTATGGTGTTTGGCATAACACATAATGGACATAATGGCGTGTAACTTAACGTGTAATGGACATTATGGTGTAAATGTTTAATGCGAGCCTTTGGTGGACAATGTACCTGTTTATGAAGAGTATTGTGAATTTTGGCTTAATCTGTGTGGCATTATGTGAATTCTGGCTCAATCCATGTGGCATTATGTGAATTTTGTCTCAATCCGTGTGGCATTATGTGAATTATGGCTCAATCCATGTGGCATTATGGGAATTTTGGCTCAATCCGTGTTGCATTATGGGAATTTTTTCCCAATCCGTGTGGCATTATGGGAATTTTGGCTCAATCCATGTGGCATTATGGGAATTTTGGCTCAATCCGTATGGCATTTTATGCATTTGGCTCAATCCTTGTGACATTATGTGAATTTTGACACAATCCATTTGGCATTATGTGAATTTTGGCTCAATCCGTGTGTGTTATTATGTCAATTTTGGCTCATTCCATGTGGCATTATGTGAATTTTGACACAATCCATGTGGCATTATTTGAATTTTGGCTCATTCCATTTGGCATCATGTGTAAGGGGCAAGTATAATGGGGTCTAGTATTTTGTTGCATAATGTGTATAAGTTGTATACGGTGTTGACACGCCCCCTGTTGAGTGGCCACACACCCTTTTCCGGAGCGCGCCTTTGGCGCGCGCACAACTACATCCTTCACTTTTGTCGCCATGGTGGGCCTGCATACTTTAAATGCCAGGGCCTATATTTAATTCCATTCCCACCCTCTCCTGCTGCTCTCTTAGCATGTACACTGGCACCACTAACACCACCCCCTCCCCCACCCAAACCCTTTTTTATCATGGTACCCCCCCTGTCATTTTATCCTGGATCCGCCCCTGAATACTTCCAGCAGATATTCAAGGGCTACACTCCAGAAAGAGGGTGTGGTCACTCAAAAGGGGTGTGTCTTTGAATATATTGTGAATATATTGTAGCACACCATATACCCCTTTTTACACATCATGCAACACAATAGTAGGCCCCTTATACTTTCCCCTTATATTAGTAATTCCACACACCAGCTCCCCTTAGTACAGACCTAGCCAACCTGTGGCTCTCCAGCTGTTGTGAAACTAAACATCTCAGCTGCATTGCAATAGTTTTAGTATTCTCTAATAGCAAAACTGTGGCACGGCATGCTGGGACTTGTAGTTTCACAATGGCTGGAGAGCCACAGGACCAATGATTAAATCCTTGTCTCAAATTATAATTATTGAGTAAACCGACCCAGAACATCAATGCTGGATTGATGATAGGGATGTATGATGGTCAACCAATTAAAGGCGCAGACAAATTAGTGACACCAGATACCAGTCTTTAATGTAGATATATTATTATGTAATATATATTGTAGGGCTTTGATAGTAAAACTATAGAGAATAAACACAGTCAAAATTAGTGATTTATCTTTATTCTTTTGGACATTATAAGCCTCACATAAAATGATGTAAATTTATCTTTGCACTAGCATTAAAAAATAAAAATCTAAAATAAATACAATAAATGTTTTCAGAATAACTTCATAGGATTGGGGTGCACCCCACCCGAGTTTCTTCTCTTTCCCCGTTTCCTGAATCACAGGTTGGCCAGGCCTGCCTTAGTAATTCCACACACCTGCACCCATTGGAAATGACACACATCTGCCCCTCTTTAGATATTCCAAACACCTGTGCACCAGCCTTGAAAATGGCACAGATTGCAGCTCCATGCAGTCACGGCAACTCACCCATTCCCGGCAGCGGCGCAGTGGCTGTAGTGACATGCGGGGGGGGTGGACAGCTTGGATCTGCTGTATGTGTGTCTGATTGCGGTTGTATGTATGTGTGGCATAGTCCTGCGGTCTTTTGCATGTAGCCCATGGGCCACCTGTTGCCCACCCCTGATCACAATGAATTATCACTTCTACAACAAAGACCAGCCTCCAGATATTATAGAGGGACCTGTGATTGTGGAATCCAGTGGGGATGAATTGATAATCTGTAAAGGATGAGGATGTACACACTGAAGGGCTTGAGGAATCAGAGGATGAGGATGACATCTTGCCTTTGTAGAGCCCGTTTGTACAGGAAGAGAAATGAATTGCTTCCTTTTTGTGGAGGCCAAAACAAACCAATCACTTCAGCCACAGTTGTGTGGCAGACCCTGATGCTGAAATGTACTATTTACGCAACATATGGGTGGGTGGAAGGGCCCAAAGACAATTCTATCTTGCACCTATTTTTTTCTGTGCTCTTTGGGGCCTAGTTTTTCTAACTTCCATACTGTCTGCCGCTGCAGTGCCACTTCTATATGTGCCATGTGGTATTGAGGATAGACTACGATTTGTTTTTATGTTGTGTTTTGTTTTTAAATACAGATTCAAAACCAAAAACACAGAAGGGTGGTGCTTCGGAACAGATCCAGACCCAAAACTCTGCCGGAGATACAGACCCCAAACCCAAAACACGAAAAGTGCCCGTGCACACTGCTAGTCCCATGTCACTTCCGGCACTGGAAACTCTTTCTGCTACATTGAATAACCTTCACTATAACCCCCAGGAGACATTGCAGGTCCCTCAGCACTTGTTTCAGTAATATGCCAATTCTCACTAACAAATACTATTATTAACAATTATTTTTCTGCCTGTCACAAACTGAAGTACTGTTCTACCTAACTCGGGAATTGGCATGACCTGACGCAGGGGCGTGGAGTCTAACTGTGCCGTGGGTTTTCTGCCAGTGACCCCACCAATCAGTATATGGGCTGCTGCGGCGCCCAGCATGTTGGTCATGGCCCCCTGATCAGGTTTCCCTTGTGAGTTGGTATACGTACTAACGAGGGTGAAATATGCAAGCATGGTCGGCTAGCCGGGTCGAGATCAGAACGGACAAAGCAGGTACCAAAGGATAAGGCAAAGGGAGTCCAAGGTCAGGCAGGGTCATACACAGGGAAGCACATTTGCAGTACACTAGGATGAAGCTGAATAATGGTCACTAGGCAAGCTGAGATCATACACTGGATAACACAAGTCAGGTACCTAAGGATCAAGCAGGAGAATGATCAAGAAACCAGCCGAGGTCAATTACAATAGTCAGGAATCTCAAGGTAATGGATAAGGCACAGGAATGCTGGTGTGAACCTATACTATGGCAGAGTCTGTCTGCCAGAGACTGCCTTTTATAGGAAGCACAAGGAACTGGATTCTCACAGGTGCCTCAATCAGTGAGAGCTGAGCCTGTCTCACTCAGGTGCTTAATCAATAAACAAAGCTCAGACCACACAGAACTTCTTTGCAGCATAGAGCAGAGCTGAACTGACAGAAGTCACAAACCAGGTAAGAACCAAACATTACTTGAATGTTGTGACACTACCGCAGCTGGATATGGACAGGCGAAAATCACTCTGTGTTTGCACTGAGCGATTTTCAGCCCAGCGATTTTTCGCTGTGCAAAAATGCCCAGTTCACCTTTAGGATGAGAGATGTCTGGGTTTTATAAAGCAGTAACATTTTACCACCTACCCAATAAGTGAATGGAATTGTGTGATGTTGGTGAATGTTTCTGTCTGTATTTCTCTGTTTGTTGTTTTAAAAATGTACGGTTATATCACATAACTACAGCTCAATGTTTGTTCCATCTCTGGCTATTTATTATCTAAAAATAACCCCTGTGTCATCCTGGCTCGCTGTGTGGTTTAACAAGATGACTTCTGACAATGCTTTTGCTTCCTTTGGTAAATGTCTGTCAAGCCACAGTAACTTCTGCAAAAGAAATGAAAGGTTTATCTATCTATCTATCTATCTATCTATCTATCTATCTATCTATCAATCATTGCAAGTACTTACTAACTGCAAACTGGTTTCAGGATTTATTTATATAACCTTTAATTGCAACATCACACTCTGATCAAATAAATCCAATATATGACAATTATAGATTATTTACAAAAGGGAATTTGGGTACTTGTTTCCTAGCACAGCGCCCGCGATTTTGATTGTATTGATCGGGTCGGAAAAATCACGTCGATCGCATCGCATGCAAACCAAATCGCATGCGACGCAAACGACCCGATTTTTACATTGGAATCAATGTAAAATGGTCCCTGAGACCCGATTTTACATTGATTTCAATGTAAAAAGCCCTAAAAACCCAATTTTTAAATTGGAAAACCCTTCTCATGGTTGAAATGCCCCCCCATTGTTAACGCCACCCCACTATTGATGCCAACCCGAAGCGTGGCGAGCGCTGCGAGCCCGCGAGGGGCGGCGGTACGCGTCCTCTGACCTTTTCATACCCCCACTATCTATGTCGCGTGGAGTTGAGTTTATAAAGTGTGGCAAGCGCAGCGAGCCACCAAGCCCGAAGCGTGGTGAGCGGACGCACATAACTTCACAGGTATACGTGTCCCCGCGCGGGGCTCGCTGCAAAAGGGAATTTGGGTACTTGTTTCCTAGCACAGCACCCACGATTTTGATTGTATTGATCAGGTCGGAAAAATCGAGTCGATCGCATCGCATGCCAAACAAATCGCATGTGACGCGAACGACCCGATTTTTACATTGGAATCAATGTAAAATGGACCCTGAGACCCGATTTTACATTGATTTCAATGTAAAAAGCCCCCAAAACCCCACTTTTTAATTGACCCCCCCCATGGTTAAAATGCCCCCCCATTGTTAACGCCACCCCACTATTGACGCCAACCCGCAGCGTGGCGAGCGCATCGAGCCCGCGAGGGGCGGTGGTACACGTCCTCCGACCTTTTCATACCCCCACTATCCATGTCGTGTGGAGTTGATTTTATAAAGTGTGGCGAGCGCAGCGAGCCACCGAGCCCGAAGCGTGGCGAGCGTAGGAATGTTGGGAGCGGGGTGGGCTGGAATCTGTGGAGTGGGCGGTACTCCCATGGAAAGTGGCCTCTCTCTGACCCAGTTCCTCCTGGCACCCAGGGACTACCTACCCTAAGTATCCAACTGTTGCCGAGCCACGGTAAACTCCCAAGACACGTGGCTGGCTCTCAGCAGGCCCTGGAGTCGGAGAGCAGAATAACACTCAGAAGGACCTCTGTGATGCTGCTGTCCCCCATGCCGGCCCACATCTGTAATCCCAATGTCGCCGCTCAACAGCTGACTCCGGCGGACTCAAACCCAGGACACTCATCACCAAATAAAAAAAAAACCTGTGTGTCCAGACCAGGGCCTCCCTGACAGGCACGGGCCCGGGTAAACTGTACCTGCTCCCCCCCTCTCAGCACCCCTGATTGTCTGTGCAGTGAAGTCTCACAGACTGCAGTGCAGGTTGCAGCAGCCACAGGCAGCAAAGATAAGTCAGAGGTGTGCAAGGTAGGGGCAGGAATCAGGACTAGCCAAAAAAGAGCAGGACACTTACTCACACTGTGGCACAGCATGCAGTCCAGGATGGCCCCGGCCCCCTCAGCTCCCCCCCACCTGCGCTGGCAGCTCAGACTGGATGGCAGCGCCAGCGGAAGCAGCTCAGGTGCGGCCGTGTCACAACGCTGCAGAATTGTGACATTATATGCAAATGACGCAATGTGCAGCATCATTGAGCACAGTGACGCCCAGGAGGCAGTGGGCTTGCCTCAGTGCTGCTGCTGTAAGTTATCAGAACTGGCTACACAAAATCGACCCACAAGGCCATCAGCCCTTCTGGCATTTGCCAGAAGTACCAGATGGCCAGCCCGGCACTGTTAATGGTGCTCCCATATAGTACTGTATGGCCTGCATAACATACTGCTTGTGTACCTGTTGTGTTTGCATGCCTGCGCTGTAGTTCACTGCTGGCTGGTCATACACACACACACTTAAGTTGAAATTTTGTAAGATAACCCTTCTATTTCAGATGGGCTGTTGCTATGGGCAACCAATGAAAAGCAATTTTTAATTTATTTTGCACATTCAACAAGATACTAGATAATATGTGATTGGTTGCCCTTTCCATGTGAAATAATTCCCATTGTAATTATTTTAGCCCTTATCCCCTTTTCTCCTATTCTTGTTGCTGTCCGTGTGTCTGAAGGGACAAACATTATTGTTAAAGGAAGCCAGAGTGTCATTTATTTCTGTTGCATACATGCAGCATAAATCACTAGGTGATTGTTGTAGTGAACCACATTATTTTTATTATTTTTATGCAAACTTGTTTATTGTAATGTATAATGATTATTTTTTTATGACAAACAACTTACCTTTCAATAATTCTGCAGGTAATTCAGGATACGGGTGTGGATATGGGTGTCTCCCTTGGCTCATGACACCTCTGCGTAACCTACAAGACCCTTAACAGCACCTCTATAACGCCACACACATTGCTACCCGCAATGTTGTGGAGAGCACCTTTGTGGTGCTCAGTGGGGTAAGTTCGTTCCAGATGACCGGATGACACACATATATACACCACACAACACAACACAATAAAACCTTATATAAATATATATTTCTGTTAAGAAATATAGATAGATAACACATATATTTCTCAGAACTCAGCCACAGAACCAATATTGTTGGCTTTTATATAACTGATTTATACTTGCATGGGGAGGAGAGGTGCCCCCTCGGGAGCAGGAGCCCGGGGGGCAGATGACTCCATTGCCTCCCAGACTTCTGCCTCTGGTGGTGCTGAAAGGTCATTTTCGGTGTTTGGATAGATCATCAGGTACACTGTTTTATCAACCAAAAAAAGTAGGGATGATCATCCAGGCTTGCTGCATACTTCACAACAATTGCATGGGCTAGAAAACCAGGGCTAGAAAACTTTGCAGCAGTCATAGAGGAGCCTGATCTTGTATGATGTGTGGCTGTGACAAATACGCAGAGGTGGAAAGAGATTCGCAATACAATCGTACACCAGTATTTCTCAGGTAGAATAAGTATAATTAGCTGAACAACACCAATATGGACCCAACAACAACATAACTCATTGTATGGTTTATAAAATGACTTGCATTTCAAAGTAGCACAGTTTTGCTCAGAAGTACAGTGCTGTTATCTATGTTGGTTTGTACTGAATGTAGGGGATAGAAATGAGGAACAATGCAATAATGTTTTTTTTTTTTTTTATATCATCCACACTCACCAGGTGCATCAGATTGAAGAAGTCACAGAACTTTCTTTGGGGGCCCTTTTCTTTGAGGGTCCTGCACCCCTTCTTTGCTGTGGTGCAATAGTAAACAAAGAATATGATGAGAACATATCAACAAATTGTATCCTGTATTGCCATCATTGTGTGGAACATCAACAAAAAAATGTAATTGAAAAAAACAATAACATTATTTCTATCTTTTCGGAAACATGATTGTTATTTACATTATTTTAATAAAGGATTGAAATAATTTTGAATGATTATTTGTAGCCATTTTGCAGCGGTGAAGTTTGGAAGCATGGCTCCTGCTGCTGTAGAACTACACATCCCAGCATTTTTGCATAGTACAGAAAAATACATACAGTAGTTTTTAGGAAGAAACATGCTGAGATAGGTAGTGCTGCAGCAGCTGAATTCAAAGATGCAAGCACCTACAATAAACATTCTACAAAATAATCAAAATTGCCTACCCTCCCGGAATGGCCGGGAGGTTCCCGTAAATTGGGTCCCCCTTCCAGCCGTCTGGTCAGATAAATCTCTGAAAAGCCTGGGAAAGGAAGGCACTATGGGCCTTATTCTAGTTCACTTTTTCTGACAAAATCCTTCTTAAGGCCCATAAACACTGGGCAACTGTAAGCAGTAGGTCGCTCAAAACACCCAGTTTGAGCGGCCTACAGCTCAAACCCGCCCAGTGTGTATGCCCCGGCAATGAGCGGTGAGCACTGCTGCGCGCTCCCGCAACATTGCCGGGAAAGCCGTTCATCTGCTGGTTTTATATATATATATATATATATATATATATATATATATATATATATAAAAACAGGGGGGTATCAGAGTGCGCTAAGATATAATGGATGACAATTTAAACATTCAGTATTTAATATACAGATATAAAATGTACAGGTACAAGAATAAAAATGAGCCCTTTTTTTAGGGTATCACAAGTATACAATTGGTGAACAAGAATGATTGTTGTTCAATTCAGGAGATCTTGATCACAGTTATCCCAACGCGTTTCGTCATAACATGACTTCATCAGGGGCGGATATTGTAATCAGCAATGACTGTAAATTGTAATACATAACATCAGTAATAAATTCATGAATAATTCCATAAAAGGGAGAGAAGGAGAACAAATGGAGGAGATGGAAGTGGAAAAGAAAGGACCAAAAATAGACAACCCAAGAGGTTCTGGGTATAACTACCCGTAAACACCACATGGTGATAATTGATAGTACACATACCCATATGTGTCTTAAAAATAATTTGCCGCTCGGTGTTCCAGAGTCTATCCGGTGTAATTTCAGCAATCTATATAATTTTTCAAGAAATCGCATCAAATTCTCACCAATAAACTTAGTGGTGAAACAAACTTCAAGAGTGAAGATGTTTTACATACCGTAACGGAACAAGTGGAATCTATGTATGCCCTATATACAATTTTCAGCGTGATGTCTCAGAAACATTCCAATGTAATTTCAGCAATCTACATAGATTTCACAAAAGAATCATATTTTGACCCATATATTGGATGGTGAAATAGAATGAAATACATATATAAAAAATGTTTTACATACCATAAAGGTAAGATGATTCCAAAAGAAATGCCAAAATATTGCCAGATATATAGAATCTAAATAATAGAATCATCTCAATTTTAGTGACAGTCCAGAGAAAATATGCAAATTCATTTCATTGGTCATACCCAAAATAGAATGGTACTTACTATTAGAGAGCTCAGGATACAGCAACCAGTCAGCAGGGGTTCACCAGTGCAAGTGATAGCCCTGTATAACCAGTAGGTTTATATAGCAAAACGGAGTGTGACATCACTTCCGGTATTGTAAAAAATCACTAGGGAGAGTAAGAGTGGAAAAGGGATGAAAAAAAGACCATTAACATTATTTATTTAGCGGTGGAGCATCCTCTAAACTCCAAACCGCATTGATAACTATTATTCTAGGATTAGTGCAGTGTAGAAAAACTGCCTAATATCGTATAAGCGAGCCGGTGGAACGCATAAATCACCGCGTGCGTTCCATTCGGCGGCCATTTTGGGGGAATCAGGAAGTGGAGTTTAATGGAACGCAAATGTGTTCCTATATACGGGAGTGGTGTCCCACAAGAGAGGACGCAATGAATAATGCAGATTAAAGTGCATTAAAAGAATTGACAGTGCATTAAATATATATATATTAGTGGCATGCTGGGGTGATTACTGTAGCTCTGTAAGTTGGTTGGGTGTGGTATGGGGTTCCGACAGTTGGGATCCTGACAGTCATTAGTCCGACATCGGGATCCCGACTGCCCGGACTCAGACAGCATGGCGAGGGCAACAATTCCCCTTGCGGGCTCACTGCGCTCTCCAAGCTGCGCTCGCCACGCTGCGGGCATGGCGAGCCACCTATTCCAATCTTCCTCTATGAGGGTCGTGGACCACACGATGGAAAATAGTCAGTGGCCGTCAGGCACCTGGCTGTCTGCATTTTGACAGTCGGGATCCCGACTTTCGGGACCGCGTCTGGCACCCAAGTTGGTTAGTGTTGTCAAACCTAGGTGCTTAATAAGGGTCCACACACAGCGTTTGGGGTGTTACTGTCAGCACTTGTAAAATAAAACAAGAACAGCGTAGCTCCATGCAGGGGACTAACTCACTGCTTGACCCCTTGCTATATTGGATGGACAGCCAATCAGCATTCAAGGTTTCACAGTCTTGCCTGCTTCTTGCGGGTATGTCCACAGGCTCCAGCATGATTTGGCTGCCACACCTGCTCCATAGGCAATTGCGGGAAGGGGGGGGGGGGGGGTTCCAGTTGCCCAGAAACCCCCCTTCTCTTTAACTATTTAACTATTACCTGACCATTTATTTATAATATTTGAATGTTTGATACAGCTTTATATTATAGACTATCTAGTGTTAGATATTAATACTGTACAGTATTTCATACAGTATCCATGACCAAATGTAATAGGGTGAGAGTATAAGACGTTAGGGCCCATACACACTGGATGACTTTGAGCTGAAAGCAGCTTAGTTTACTGGAATGCCGCCCAGTATGTATGGAACAGGAATGAGCAGTGAGCGCTGATGTGTGCTCCCACCTCATGTGCTAGTATGAGTTGCGGAGTGGACGGTTTTCCAAATCGTCCTGCTATGGAAAGTCGTCCACCCCCTTGGAAAATTGCCACAATTGGTGAAAAATGCTCAGTGTTTTATGCACGGAGCGTTTTTCATCCCAGCAATTTTCCCCTTTAGAGATTATGTGAGACCTTTACCATTACTTTTACAGCGCAATTAATTACATGGCAAAATCAACTTAGTTTTGCCGTGTAAATTATTACCGCTTTAAAAAAAATGGGAAAACTCTCCCAAAATCTCTCACTTTATGATTCTCACACTCTATAACATTTGGCCCGCAGTGTATAAAAAGTCTAACATGTACACTAATGTCCAGGGTCGTTACTCACCCAGACTTGCTCTCTTGCTCCAATGTTCTGCAGAGTGGGAAATTGTGGACTGCATTTGGAATTCCCACTCTAAACACCCTGCATTTGGCACTTCACTGACTTAGGTATAAATTTACTAAAATGGGAGTCCTATTGAACAGTGGCGTAACTATAGCTCCGCAGCCCCCGCGGTGGCGGGGGGGCGCAGAGAAATTGGGGGCGCCGCCGGGGGGGGCTGCGGGGCTATAGTTACCCGCGGTCTGCGTCTCGCCCAGCTCTTTGTCGGGACCTTCCTGACGTCACGGTCCCGGCCGGCTCCTGCTGCAATGAAAACTGACAATTAGAAAATGGCTGCCCCCATACTGCAGACAGTTTTCTGTCTGCAGTATGGGGGCAGCCATTTTCTAAGAGTCCGTTTTCATTGTAGCAGCAGGAGCCGGCCAGGACCGTGACGTCAGAAGGTCCCGACAGAGAGCCGGGCGAGACGCAGACCGCAGGTAAGAAGGGGGGGGGCAGGTTAGGTGGGGGGCGCCGAATAAACGTGCGGCGGAGGGGCGATAAATAGTTAGTTACGCCCCTGCTATTGAAGATGGGATTTAATCTATTATCTTCTAGAAAGTTCTAAATAAATAAAAAGTAGAATCTGATTGGTTGCTATGGGCAACATCCCATCTTCGATAGAACTCAAATTTTAGTAAATTTACCACTTAAGCCGTGTACAACGGGCAATAGTTCTAAGCGAATTTAACTACATTGCCAAAATCACTTAGAAAATGTCCCTGAATTGCCCCGTGAGTACACAGCAGGTGATAGCAATGTGTGGCCCCCCAGCATTGCTATCGCCAGCCCGAATAGACACTGCACAAATATTTTGACTAGACGCTGCCGTGTTTATTCAGCTGTACACGCGGCGGCTGCTGCTAGGGATGGCCGCCAGCTTATCACTGGCAGTGATATTACGATTTTGACTAAGCAAAATGTCTTAGTCAAAATTGCCCAGCTGCAGCCCTTGTGTACACCCCCTTTGAGTCTCAAACAGCCTCATGCAGGTAAGAACACTGGCTTCCCCACCCCCACTGGCCTCCAGGCACACTCTGCTCTGAGTGCAATCGGACAAGGGCGGCATCTAGGTGTGCTCACATGTATTTAGTATTGAATCTCGGCGGTCGGGATCCCGGCGTTCAGAATCCCGACGCCGGAATCCCGACAGCCGAAATGCCGACAAGGGGTGCCGTGGATCGATCCCCCTTGCGGGCGCGCTGCGCTCGCCACGCAGCAGGCCCGGTGCCTCGCTACGCTCGGCACACTAATTTATTCTCCCTCCAGGGGTGTCGTGGACACCCACGGAGGGAGAAAGTGTCGGCATTTCGGTGGTCGGGATTCCGGCGTCGGGATTCTGAACGCCGGGATCCCGACCGCCGGGATGGTAACTGCATCCCGCTCACACACCCTTTTTCTTCTGTGAACCGGTTGTTCGTTGTCGCCACCTTTTCTGATGCTGTATGGGTATATACCCATTTGAATGGTATTTTAGGTAATTGAGCCTGATTCAGACCTGTGTGAATTTGAAAGCAGGGACGATTTTTTTGTCTACTACTAAAGGTTCAATTTATTGTTAAATGAGCCATTACGCCCTAGCTTTTCTCTACCTTATAATCTATGTACATTAGATTGCTTTATAATATCTGAAATATCATATTTTGGTCTTCTTAGAAACTGGATACTGTATGGAATACAGCATTTAGATTGAACATAGAATACAGCATTTATATTTTATAGATGGTATATAGTATAAGCTGTATGAAACATTAATATACTATGAATAAGAGGTCAGGTGACAAGGTCAACATAACATAATAGAATCACCACTGCAATTTCTCAGCACACATTCTCCCACCTCATGTTAAGGCACCTGTCTCTTCTTCCTGGTAGCTGCTCTCTGGTCCAGTGCACTGATTGAGGACTCAAATCCACACAAACGCGCACAGCAAACTTGACATGAGAAGCTGCTAATACTGGGCATGTGAAGTAGCTCTGCTCTGTCCCTTAAACTACACATTGTGGCAGCATCTCTAGTAGTCATGTGATATAATATTTCCATTGTCATAATTTGAGCCATTGGCAAAGAGGAGAACGTTTCCATGACAGTTGGAGTTGATTGGATGGTGCATTCTCAACTTCCATTTTATCACCAATTTACCAGGCTTAATACATCTGTCCTTGTGAGTCTTTACTTTACTTGAGCTACACCAGCCATAGTGTAACCCATCACTGTATAGTAATGCATGAATCATTAAATATTACCAACAGTAACAAAGGGACAGAATTTGTAAGTCTTGAAGTTACAGGGTGGAGAGTGATAAACTACCAGCCAGCCAGCTCCTAATTGCCATTTTCAAACACAGCCTGTAACATAGCAGCTAGTAGCTGACTGAATGCTACTGTATCACTTTTCAAGGCTTAGTACATGTGGTTTACTGTGAGGTTAAATGTTGGATGTCTGACCTGTATACCCATAATGATGTGTATGTGTCTGTACAGCATAAAGCAACACTGCAGGTATTGGAAATTGACTGAGTCTAGATTGCTTGGAACCTGTGAGTGGGTCAGATATAGTTGTCCCCTCACTTACTGTATTTGTAAAAACCACACAGGAAGCATTGACGGAACGTCAGAACAAATAGCGTAAGACATACGCAGGCGGTGAGGGCGCTGACACAGATAGTCAGCTCACCACAGCGCTGGTCATTCTAGATCCAGAGACTTTGCAACTTGTGTCTATAAAGAAGAGGAGCCCGTGCTGGATATCCAGGTCAGAATCATATTTTATGTCAAACATGGGCTTATAAAAGGAAAGCACTGCTTCTATTTGTATACACTGATAGTATGAATAGTGAAAGATACAGTAGTAGTACTTATGTCTAGATACAGATATGGATCTATAGACCGTAAGATACTGTACAATGACTTCAGATTATGACAGCCTTATTTCTCTTAGCTCATAGAATGTGCACCATGTACTGAAATGTGACTGTATAGAAGTGTAATACAACAAATACTGTATACAGTACTAGCATATGTCTGTGTCTTCACTCCTGTGAGTGCCTGTTATTGCTCAGATGAACTCCTTTTACTCTGTGTTAGGGGTGCACTCAGGACCAGCTCTACCATTAGGCAGCTTTAGGCAGTTTACTAGGCCACTGGGCTCTGGAGGGGGCACCACCAAGTCTGCCTATCAAAAATCAAGGATGTCTATTAGGATCTGCATGTGTCTGCTCTGGAACTTCACAGAACTCAGCTCAATACTTTCCCTTGAGGCATACTTCCCTACTTTGCTGCTCATTGTTCTCTGTTTTGGGTCGCAAAGGGAGGTCTCCAGGAAAAGCAGGGGACAGGGAGGAACACCCAATTTTTGGAAGCCTTCTTGCAATTGCGGAATGTTAGTCAAGTATGTCTTACGGGGTTGGAAAGTGGGTATTGGTGGCAGTATTGGGGGGAGGGGTGCAGTAGGTTGAAGTTTTGTCTAGGGTGCTGAGAAGCCTTACACCGGCCCTGGGTGTGCTATATATACAGTGTGGCAAAAAAGTATTTGGGCAGCTACCGATTGTGCAAGTTGACCCACTTACAAAGATGAGAGGTCTGTAATTTCCATCATATTTATTTATTTATTTACAGCTTCTTATATAGCGCAGCAGATTCTGTTAAAGTTTCTTATATAGAGCAGCAGATTCCCTTGCACTTCACAATATTAGACAGTGATAAAACAAACTGGGTAACAGACAGACTTGGAGGTAGGAGGGCCCTGCTGCAAGCTTACAATCTATAGGGATATAGGAGGGAAACACAAGGACAGGCACCAGTAATAGCATAGCAGTCCCACCATGTTACAAGTACAGAAGAAAAGATATATAATACATAGGTGCCTCAGAGGGTTATGCGTGTGGTATATAAATATTATAGGCTTGCCTGAAGAGGTGAGTTTTTAGGGAACGCTTGAAAGTTTGGAGGCTAACGGAGAGTCTTATTGTGCGTGGAAGGGAATTCCGTAGGATGGGAGCAGCCCGATGAAAGTCCTGTAATAGGTACACTTCAACTGTGAGAGACAGAGGCCCTTATTCAGATCTGATCGCAGTAGAAATTTGTTCTCAAACCGGGCAAAACCATGTGCACTGCAGGTGGGGCAGATGTAACATTTGCAGAGAGAGTTAAATTTGGGTGGGGTGTGTTGAAACTGAAATCTAAACTGCAGTGTAAAAATAATGCAGCCAGTATTTACCCTGCACAGAAACAAAATATCTCAAACAAATCTAACTCTTTCTATACATGTTACATCTGCCCCACCTGCAGTGCACATGGTTTTGCCCAGTTTGAGAAAAATATGGGAAAAAACACAGGAAATCGCATTGTATGATTTATAAAAAAAAATCTTTGTATATTCTTGTGGAAAATAAATATTTGGACACCTACCAACCAGCAAGATCTCTGGCTCTCACAGACCTGTTACTACTTTGTTAAGAAGCTCTTCTATCCTACACTCGTTACCTGTATTAATGGCATCTGTTTGAACTGTTTATCTGTATAAAAGACACCTGTCCACACAATCAGCAGTCAGACTGCAACCTCTCCACCATGGCCAAGACCAGAGAGCTGTCCAAGGACACCAGGGACAAAATTGTAAAGCTGCACAAGGCTGGGATGAGCTACTCAATATGCAGCAGCTTGGTGAGAAGAGACCAACTGTTGGCGAAATTATAAAAAAATGGAAGAAATACAAGATCACTGACAATCTCTCTCGACCTGGGGCTCCATGCAAGATCTCACCTTGTGGGGTATCAATGATCTTAAGAACGGTGAGGAATCAGCCAAGAACTACACAGGCGGACCTGGTCAATGACCTCAAGAGAGCTGGGACCACAGTCACAAAGGTTACCATTAGTAACACACTGTGTGCATCGTCATGGATTCAAATCCTGCAGCACCCAAAAGGTCCTTAAGCCAGCACATGTCCAGGCCCATCTAAAGTTTGCCAGTGACCATCTGGGTGATCCAGAGGAGGATTGGGAGAATGTCATGTGGCCAGATAAGATAGAACTTTTTGGTAGAAACTCCACTCACCGTTTTTGGAGGGGGAAGAATGATGAGTGTCATCCCAAAAACACCATACCCACTATGAAGTATGTGGGTGAAAACATTATGCTTTGGGGCTGCTTTTCACCAAAGGGGACAGGACAACTGATCCGAATTAACCAAACCTCCAAACCTCCAAAGAGCATTGAAGATGGAACGTGGCTGGGTCTTCCAGTATGACAATTGACCCCAAACACACCACCTGGGCAACTAAGGAGTGGCTCTGTAAGAAGCATTTTTTAGGTCCTGGAGTGACCTAGCCAGTCACCAGACCTCAACCCAATCGAAAAATCTGTGGAGAGAGTTAAAAGTCTGTGTTGGCCGACGACAGTCCCAAAACATGACAGATCTAGAGACGATATGCATGAATAAGTGGGCCAAAATACCTGCTACAGTGTATTCACAGCCTAGTGGGATCCACCCACATTATTCAATGGTCTGCAACCATCGAATGAGGGTGAAGGTGCACACATATAAATGTGACTCTTAAGTCACTTACATATGCCGGCACGCTGGGAAGGAAATGGGTGGGCACCTGACATCCTGTGATCACATTAGCATGAGAACGCCCAGCATTCCCATATGTTAATGGGGCTGCCCCATGCCCCTCTCCGCCCCCCGCCGGCTGTCGCCCAGCGAACAGTCTGTGCACAGGCACAGAAATGCGCATGCACAGAACATAAACATTGGTCTCCATGCGAAAGCAGCCCTGATGCCAACAGATTAGAATAACCCCCAAAATGTAACCCGACTGTAAATGATACAGTTACAACTAGGTGGGCAATGACGGGGCAGTGCCCAGATTCCTTGTCATTGGTAAGTTACTAAGCAAAATACTAAAAAAGGGCACCAATATAACACAAGCAGCATGAATTTTATTCTGACATACTGTACTGTAATAACAACAATATATAATTTTAATGTTTTAGGGGTCTTCATGTCATTACTGTATGTATCCATTTGTAACAGCTACAGTATGGAAACCAGGCTACCTCTTTACTAAGATTTGGCTAGACATAAAGTGGATGGAGATAAAAATGGCATCAATCTGCTCCTAAATGCCATGTTACTGGCTGTGTTTAAAAAATGACAGTTCACAGCTACCTGTTATGCTGTGTACACACGTTTCAATTCAGGATCATTTTCAATTTGATTGAATCAAAATCAAATCGAAAATGACCCTGAATCGAAAAGTGTTAACTGCCTTCGATGCAAATTCAATCCCAATACGCGGCCGGTGGCATCAGGATCGAAAACAGAAATAGACTTGCCAGGCAATTCTAATTCTGCTTCAATATGGAAGATCGAAGGCACCCAGGGCTGGTGTAACCTCTTTCAGCACCCCCCCACAGTCTACCTGCTCCATGGCACAGGGGGTGCGAGTGTGCGGTTTGCAGTGATCCACAGGGGGCACAAAAATTGTGTGCGTTAAAAGCTCATAAAGGTATCTTCGTAATGGTGTTGAAAGATACCTTTATGAGCTTTTAACGCACACACTTTTTGTGAATGTGGTATGTTTTATTCAAGATTCACTTTACCTTCCTTCTAAGGAAAAGTAATAATCCTACACATTTAATTTTTCTCTTTGTTCCATATAAACATCATCTGCGAGAATGGAAGGAGAACTACATACAGATAGCGCTCTGTATATATCCTAAAAATAGTCTTATATGTCATTGCCCTCACTTGTTTTTTTGGTTGAACAAGTTTTGTGGGTATATTGAGCTGCTGTTCTGTGTCTTTCTGCGCCTTGGAATCCTCCAGTATCTATATTCCAAACTGCCTAGATCTGCCTAGTGGTGGCGCTGGCCCTGCCCTTCCCCCACGTGCCATCCTCCCGCCGCTCTCCCTCCCTCCTGCTCCATTCCGGCAACCCGTCATCCATCGATATTGAATTGGTGTCTACGGCTGCTGGGATCGAAGCACCTGTTCGCCCCTTTACTTTGGGCCTACATCAGACCTGATCGCAGGACAAATCAGTTCTCAAATGGACAAAAACATGCTGCACTGCAAGTGGGGCAGATGTAACATGTGCAGAGAGTTAGATTAGGGTGAGTTATTTTGTTTCTGTGCAGTGTAAATACTGGCTGCTTTAGATTTCAGTTTCAACACACCCCACCCAAATGTAACTCTCTCTGCACAAATCTGTTGATTGGTCCACTCAGAAATCCAATTGGGTTACCTTTGGAAGCTCACCATACTTACCAGGGTCCTCCAGCATAGATTGCATCGTCTTCATTCCATGTAGTCATCCAGAGGGTTAAAATAATAAAATGCCTGACCCGACACCAAGACAAACTGGAGGAGCCGCAAGTGTGCGTACACTCCTCTCTCGAAATGAGGGCTTCCCTGGTGACTGACATCACCAGGTCCTCCCTCAGCCACACCTGATTGGCTGTGCGCAGCTCAAAAGACAACCATGTTATGAGAATAACATGGGCGTCTATGAGCGTTTCCCACCATAGGCGATAAAGTTAAATTTGTAACATTGCCGTCCATGGATAGAGCCGCTAATTGATCCTGAACGCCAAGTCAAGTGGGGTCAGCCACATACTTGACCCCTCTTGACATCTCATATTTGTATTCTTAGTAATTTTCCCCCAAAGTATGTTGACAGGGTTAACCCATTAAAAATTTTGAATGTTGAAAAAATATACCACACCCTTGCTCCATTTGCCCAAATTTAAAAAAGCACCAGAGATCAAAGCCTGGGCTGCTTACTGTTATGTATTCGGGCTTAATTTGTTCAGCATAATTACAGATAATGCTAGTGAATGTACAGATGGGGCTGGCTTCATCTTTGCAGGGCTGGCGTTTCTAACGCCAGCCCCGCCAGGAGGAACGCGCAAATGAGACGATCACGCGCCCCCTTGGGCAACGGAGCCTTCCTCCGGTCCCCGTCGCCTCCCCCACCGACGCCGTCCATCGCCCTTGCTGTCCCCAGCGCCCCCCCCCCCCCCAACCCTGCCTGTCTCCCTGAAGCAGAGACAGGCAGGGACACGCCGAGAGACTGGGACGCGTGTGCATGTGAGACGCACGCGCGTCACAGTCTCTGTCGCCGGCGCTCGCCAGCACAAGGGGTCAGGCGAGCGCAGGCCAAAGATAAAGCGGGCTCAATCTGTATGTATGTTTGTACTATGTGTACTGTACTCATATATACACATCACCTGTTGCAGGTGCATAAGACAAGGGAGAAGATATTTGTGATGACAACGCGTGGATTGCATTGACACAAATATGGATGAAGTTATGTACTCCAATTTAAACTTGAGCAAAACACCTGGAAGTCCATCACAGAGGAAACCCCATTTACAGGGTAAGTTGCGGCAGTCATGATATACCGGTCATTTTAATGTACAGTATGTGTAAACTCCTGTAAACTAAATTGTAAGTTTTTTGGGCTTATTATTGACAAGCTATGATGTCATCACTTACAGGACAACTTACTCAAGCATGCAGGGTGGTATACGGGCATGTTGGTCGACAAGAATTAGGTCAACACTGTTAGGTGGACATGGGGAAATGGGTACAAATGAGTGTATTTGTACCCATCTGATCTTAGTAAATGTACTCCTAAATCTCTCTGCTCATGTTACATCTGCCCCACCTGCAGTGCACATGGTTTTGCCCGTTAGAAAGAAAGATTTTTTTCTTACTGTATACCCCCTATGTGCTTTATACTACTAAATATTGATGCACATGGTACTCTGTTGGGATTCCATAGTTGAAGATTGGTAAAACAATGGGTTAGTTAATGCTAACAGGCGGCCCAGGATAGATTGCATATAATACTGGTGTTTTATTAAGTAAGCCTCTGCTTGCTTTTACCACATATATTTAATCACTATTATTACCTATATATTGATCAGGCAGCTCCTCCGTTCTGTATGCGGAAATCGCTAATAGTGAGTCCAGGACTTTTCTTCCAGCCTCAGATCCAACACCAGGTAACTATGTACTGTATTTATAACACAGAAATCGTATGTCATTTATATATTGTAATCAATGGAGGTGTGTGTCTGTGTGTGTGTGTGTGTGCATGTGTGTGTGTGTAAGGGGGGGGGGGGGGACTGTCAGCATTTCTCCAAAATATCTGAGTTGTTTTAACAGAAGAAAAAAAAGTATATACTATGTGAGCCAGAATCATACACTCAATATGATACAGGCTTATTGATTCCTTAATGTGATGGAGCCTTCGGTACTATTGTACCATTTCTAAATGTGTTCCTCAACTTCATAGGCATGCGCAGAACATTCTATTAGAGCAGTGATTCTCAACCTCGGTCATCAGGACCCCCCAACACTTCATGTTTTCCAGGTCTCCAAGTAATTAACCCATCTGTGGATCTTTCAAAATGTGTCAGTGAATAATGAGTGCACTTGTGTACCTGCCGGGTGACATGGAAAACGTGCACTGGTGGGGGGGTCTTGAGGACCGAGGTTGTGAACCACTGTTTTAGAGGGTGCACCATCAAGGGGCGTGTCTATTGGGTGTGTCTAGCACCATTAACGGAGAATTGGGCCAACTGCAAAGGAGCACATCTCCCCCATTACACCGGGGAGTTCGGGTCAGGTGAGCTCACCGTAAACTACAGATACTCACTAATCTATACCACTCACCAACTTTTCTGTAAGATTGGGGACGCCCAGCACAGCAGAAAAATCAATAAAGGAAAAAGACGTTTCTTATAGGGAATTATCATTCCATTATTAACTCTGTTATAACTGTATCTTGAATATTGCAATTGTCCTTAATATACATGTCGTTTTTAAATGTGACCTTAGTAAAAACCTTTCATTTTAATTATATTTTTACCGCAATTATTTCATTTATACAAATTATATTCATTTAATGCATATATTCTACGGTCCTTAGCGCAATTTATACTCCCATCACCCATATCTATATAATTGGGCCCCCATACAGAAGGGCCCCATTAATTGCTGCAGGCGATTGTAGATTTATACCAACTTCCCCCACTCAAAACACCAAGCGCCTCACAGAGTTCTTTTTTCTTGTTACTGTTTACTATTGTAAGCACAACGGAATACGCTGCACTATATAAGAAACTCTAAATAAATAAATATTAACAAATTCTTGAGACAATTACCACCTAAACATGGGGCAAATTGAGCTTTGCCCCAAAACTGAATTGCTCAGATAACTCAGCACAGATCGCCCAGCACAGATCGCTTCACCAGCGATGTGTGCTGAGTGATCTGTCACTGCCCGTGTGCTCATTCGTGAGAACACGGGTGTTGACTAGATATTTCAATCATGCTTGAAATATCTAGCCCGTGATATCAATGAAGATAGAAAATAATAGCAGATGGGTGAATTTTGTTCATTGCCAGAGATCCTTCCACCATAAAATTGTTGCTCAGTTCCAGCACAATTTGTGGAAAAAAAAACAACCTTTGACATATTGGCCCAGATGTCTAAGGCTACTGAAAGTGATACAATGGAGAGTGATAAAGAGCCAGCCAATGAGCTCCTACCTGTCATGTTACAAGCTGGGTTTGAAAAATGACAGGTAGGATCTGATTTGCTGGTTGTTTATTACTCTCCATTGTATATGAGTATAACACTCATGGATCATCTCAGTTTAAAGTGATAGTATGGTAGATCTACATAATGGTCCAATGGTATTTGTCTGCCAGTATGAGTGGATCTGTGTTTTATAGCACTGTTTCTGATGCTGGCAGTGGTGGAACTATGGTGCCACAGACCCTGCGGTGGCTTGGGGGAGCCAGCACCGAGCGGGGTCTGCAGCCGTGCCATTCACTGATTATCACTCAGTGAAAAGGGAGATGGGGTGTGCAGGCAGTGTGAAGCAGAGCATCCGCAGTTTGTGTAGTTGTCCCCAGCTGACCTACGTGCCAGGTTTCCTGGAAGGGGAGCAGGCTTCTGCGGCTGTCCTGCGGACAAGTCTCCTTCGAGGGGAGCAGGCACCCGTGGCTGTCCTGCACGCCGGGTCTCCTGCCAGAGGTGCAGGGCCGCCGACAAGGGGGGTCTGGGGGTACTGGAGTCCCGGGCCCCACTGCTCTGACAGGGTAGGGCCCAGGCAACTCATTCAATCACACCTGCCCCTTCATTGTTCTTGGGTCCCCCCGCCCGGCTCCGAGTTCATTACGGGCCCGGCGGCCGAGGGCAGCACATTGTGACTGCAGAGCACATCCTCCAACAACAAGCAGGCCACCGGGACCACGTGACAAACGAGGAGCAGCATATCCTCCAATAACAAGCCGGCTGCCCGGACCACATGACAAAGAAGGAGATACACATCCTCCAACAACAAGCTGGCCGCCGGGACCACGTGACAGCAGCGCAGCAGCAGCACAGTCAGGAGACTTGCTGCATGCTGCTTCATAGAGAGGAGCTGCCAGCCATCCTCACCCCAGCTTTGAGGTGCAAGAGGAGGGGGGGGGGAGGTGGTAGGGAATATGGGGGGGGGGGCGGATTTTGGCAGTCCCGGGCCCCAAAATTTCTGATGGCGGCCCTGCAGAGGTGTAGGCATCTCCGGCTGTCCTTAGTGAAAGGGCTCCTACAAGCAGCTCAGGCAGCCGTCTCTGTCCTGTGTGCTGGGTTTCCACCGCTGAAGCCGGACACGGGACAGTGTTGCAGCCTCTGCACGAAATCTACAAATGTATGTGCTAGTTCTACTCTGACTCCTGTGTCTGTTTTTTTTTTTTTTAATTAAGAGATCATCCATGATTGCCACCTTGCCTGACTGAGAATATATACACACACACACACACACACACACACACACACATACTGGTATACATGTTTATTTATGGGAGCAATAGGGCATGTTTTTATTTCAGTGGGGGCAATAGGGCATGCAATTAAATTAAATGTTGCCAGATACATTTTTGGCTGGGGGAGCACAATTTCAAATTACTAGAGATGAGCGGGTCCGGATCCCCGAGATCCTCGAGATCCGACAGATCCGAATATCGGGGATCCGGGCCAGATCCGAGCCGGCTCGGGAGTTCCCGCCTGAATTCCGGACCAATAACGAGGCCGAACGTCATCATTGCGCTGTTGGATTCTCGCGGGAGCGGGATCTTATAAAAGACGCACGCGCGCCCCGCCATCTTCACTCCAATCTTGGAGAGGGAAGAGGGTGGTTGGGAAGCTCTGTGTGCTCCGTGCTGTGCTCTGTGCCATGTGCTCCGTGACCTGACCTGTGCCCTCACTGCCCTGTGCTGTGCTCCGTGCCATGTGCTCCGTGCTGTGCTCCATGACCTGCCCTGTGCCCTCACTGCCCTGTGCTGTGCTCTGTGACCTGCCCTGTGCCCTCAATGCCCTGTGCTGTGCTGTGCTCCGTGACCTGCCCTGTGCTGTGCTCTGTGACCTGCCCTGTGCCCTCAATGCCCTGTGCTGTGCTCCGTGACCTGCTCTGTGCCATGTGCTCTGTGACCTGACCTGTGCCCTCACTGCCCTGTGCTGTGCTCCGTGCCATGTGCTCCGTGCTGTGCTCCATGACCTGCCCTGTGCCCTCACTGCCCTGTGCTGTGCTCTGTGACCTGCCCTGTGCCCTCAATGCCCTGTGCTGTGCTCCGTGACCTGCCCTGTGCCCTCACTGCCCTGTGCTGTGCTCCGTGACCTGCCCTGTGCCCTCACTGCCCTGTGCTGTGCTCCGTGACCTGCCCTGTGCCCTCACTGCCCTGTGTTGTAGACTTGAGAGTCAGTGACTGTTTATAGGTCTGAGCCCTGTAGTGTGATTTAACTAACTAGGTGCTGCAGTGCTCACACGTAGGGGCTGCAGTGTCCACTGTCCAGGGGCTGTACTGTGGCCCGTGCCCTGTTGTGATTTATTTAGCCCTAAGCCCTGTGTTGTGATTTATTTAGCCCTGAACCCTGTGTTTTTTGTGATTTAACTAACTAACTCAGTGCTGCAGTGCTCACATGCAGGGGCTGCAGTGCTGCTGAGTAGTACACTGTGTACAGGGGCTGCAGTAATACAAGGGGCTGTGTCCAGTGTGACGGCCTATATCTTATCCATTGTCCAGTTGTCATGAGTCACTCATCCTGTGTCCTGTGTGACGACATATCCTGTGTCCAGTGTGACGTCATATATCCTGTGTCCAGTGTGACAACATATATCCAGTGTCCAGTGTGACGACAATATATCCTGTGTCCAGTGTCACAAGTCACAACATATATCCTGTGTCCAGTGTGACATGTAATGTGTGCCGGCATATATCCTGTGTCCAGCGTGACATATATCCAGTGTCCAGTGTGACGACATATATCCAGTGTCCAGTGTGACGACATATATCCTGTGTCCAGTGTGACGACATATATCCTGTGTCCAGTGTGACGACAATATATCCTGTGTCCAGTGTCACAAGTCACAACATATATCCTGTATCCAGTGTGACATGTAATGTGTGCCGGCATATATCCTGTGTCCAGCGTGACATATATCCATTGTCCAGTGTGACGACATATATCCTGTGTCCAGTGTGACGACATATATCCTGTGTCCACTGTGACGACATATATCCAGTGTCCAGTGTGAAGACATATATCCTGTGTCCAGTGTGACGACATATATCCTGTGTCCAGTGTGACGACATATATCCAGTGGCCAGTGTGACGACAATATATCCTGTGTCCAGTGTCACAAGTCACAACATATATCCTGTGTCCAGTGTGACATGTAATGTGTGCCGGCATATATCCTGTGTCCAGCGTGACATATATCCATTGTCCAGTGTGACGACATATATCCAGTGTCCAGTGTGACGACATATATCCAGTGTCCAGTGTGACAACATATATCCAGTGTCCAGTGTGACGACATATATCCAGTGTCCAGTGTGACGACATATATCCTGTGTCCAATGTGACGACATATATCCAGTGTCCAGTGTGACGACATATATCCTGTGTCCAGTGTGACGACATATATCCTGTGTCCAGTGTGACGACATATATCCAGTGGCCAGTGTGACATCTAACCATTGTGTGACAGCATATATCCAGTGTCCAGCGTGACATATATCCAGTGTCCAGTGCACAGGAGCTGTGTCCAAGGGCGGTGTCCAGAGGCTGTGACCAGTGTGACGGCTGTGTCCATTGTCCAGGGGCTGTGTCCAGTGTGACGGCTGTGTCCAGTGTACAGGAGCTGTGTCCAGAGGCTGTGTTCATTGTCCAGGGGCTGTGTCCAGGGTGACAGGCTGTGTCCAGTGTCCAGGGGCAGTGTCCAGGGGCTGTGTCCAGGGGCAGTGTCCAGTGTCCAAGGGGCTGTGTCCAGTGTGACAGGCTGTGTCCAGTGTAAAGTAAGAAAAAGAAATAAAAGTAATAAATAAAATAAAAATACATTTTTGGAGGATGATGGAGGAGGAAATAGTGGGAGTGCTGAAGCTGCTACCACCAGTCATGACAAGGCCGATACCTCTTTGTATTTGCTGTTTGGAGCATTTCTCTTTTTTTGGGATAGTTTATTAAACTGCCACCCTGTCTGCCCCTGCAGTGCCGCTCTGCCAGGTTGGAAGTGTAAGGTCCACATGTATGTGATGCCGACTGCTGTCGCTTAGCTTAGTCATCCAGCTACCTCGGTATACCCTTTTGGCCCAACTACAGTAAATGAAAACAATTTTGTAAGCTGTGAAGTGATCAAAATTGACTAGAAATGAGAGGAAACTAATGTTATTGAGGTTAATAATACTTTAGGGGCAAAAACAGGCCCAAATTCTGTTATTTTAGACATTTTTAGCATTTTTTCATAAAAATCCAGATCCAAAACCAAAACCCACAAGGGTGGTTTTGCCAAAACCAATCCAGATCCAAAACACGAAGGGAGATCCAGATCCAAAACCAAAACCCGAAAAAGTGGCCGCCGCACATCTCTACAAATTACGCCACTGGATGCTGGCACACCCACAACACACCCGCTGACTTAAACCACCCTCCTGTTAATGCCAAGGATCTCTAGGCAGTTCCGATCTGTGTCTGACTGCAGTATCTGTAGGGTTCCAAACACACTAGCAAAACACTGTGGGTAAAATGTTAAAGGTGGGAGAACCAGAAAGTGGGAGATTTTGGGAGAGTTTTTCCATTTAAAAAAAAAAAAAACAGCAATAAATGACATGGCAAAATCAAAATGGTTATGCCGTGTAAATGATTGTGCTAAAAAAAGTGAAAACTCCCCAAATCAACCATTTTTAGGTTCTCTCCCCCTATTACATTTGGCCTTGAGTGTTTGCACCTGCTTCCAAACTTTGTAGCTTTGTAATTGCAAGCTTAACCATTCTTAATATACTAACAAAAGACTTGCATGGACTACAATGTATTTATTTCCACATTTCTGGATAGAGGCTGTGCCCAGGGGCGTGGTCATGAGTGTGGGTAAAACCTTACCTCCCAACAATCTAATATCCAGTCTCCAGACTCCTGCATGGTACTGCCGCACAACTTACTGAAAAGGGGGCGTGGCCTCAATAAAAGGGGCATTGCTTCACTCTGAGCTGCTGGCCATGCCCCCTTTCCCTCTGTCTCAGTGAATAGATGCTATTTGCATGCGCACAACATGTATTCACCGCTGCTCTGCTAAGCACCACCACTACCCGTCACTGCTGGCCATGGATGAGACATGGGACAGTCACATAAAATCATGACTGTCCCACGAATACTGGGACAGTTGGGAGGTATCATATACTGCATTGTATGTCATATTTGCAGACATTTTCTTATTATTCTAATCAAAAGCACCCTTATGCCCCACTGCATGCCCCAGAGACCAATCATGCACCATATGACTCAGTGCCAATTTATGCCTCTTATATGCCTCAGGCTCAACTTATGAACCTTATATGCTTCAGAGCCTCCACAATGCCCACCTCACACCTGCCAGACCAGCCCAGATGATCCATCAGTGCCATTGACCCCATTTACCTGATATTTTAGTTTCTTACTTTGCTGAACCCCCCCCCCTCCCAAAAAAAAAACTCTCATAGGGCAGGATGTAATGAAGCCTTAGTTTGGCAGCCCTGATGGATCCTGGTTGAACTCGGATGTGTTGTTAAAGGGGTAAATATTTACAAGGCATGGTCTTGCCTTGTAAGTTATTGCCCCTTTAAAAAAGTCAGAGTTCGGCTGGCATCCTTCACAACCTCTGAAGTCGGATGTCATTGCATCCTGCCCATTATGTCCAACTTTATAGAGCTGTTGGGTATGATACTTTTTAACTTGGCTCTCATTACATCACAGCCTGCAACTGTTACACTACAGTATATGGCACATTCTGGTTGGTCTGAACCAGACCAAATTGCATGAGAAGTTGGATCAGATTTGCCTTCAGAGCTTTAAAGACGCATGTCATTACATTGGCCAAGTTACAGGAAAAACTTAGGCATTATATTGTCCTTTTCTCAATGACATAACAGGACGAACACACATAAAACATACAAAATAATTTTTTCTCTTGAGAACTTTTTTGAGAGTTCTGAAATTGTTGTGAATTGGTCTTAATCAGTATGGTCTTATCAGACTGTTTACTTATTTATTTATTTTTTTGCACAAACCAAAGGAACTTATATAGCAGGAAGTTTGATGTAGAACTCTTTCCTGCTTCTTCCTTGCTTGTTGTTATTTCTTTTTTTTACCTGTGGAGATTTTTCAAAATGCACTTAAGGGTAGAGTGCACCGCTCATCGCCCACCAATACTGAAAAGCAAGTGGGAGAAAGCAGCGTGCACAGACACCCAGGAGTGCAACATATCTGCCCTTAATCTGTACACTCTCAGGGTACAAACCTCATTGATTGAGGGTAGACTTCCCTGCAAGGGCATTGCCAATCAGGGAGTCACCCACTCTAACACTGAGAGATTGAATACCCTAACTTTTTTCACACCCAAATCTGCAACTGTCACACGGACAGACCCACTCAATTGTAAGGACTGGTAGAGCCAGCCCGGTAAGAGCAATCAGCAGCAGTCACCGTGGTAACAAACAAACTGCAGGGGTGTACTGACACGAGTTTGTTCTACCTTTTCCTCTTATTTTTTGTGTTCTACATACCAACTATTGGTTACATAGAAATCATTCTCTCAAGAAAAACGCATTTACTTTTCTACTTTTTGAATCCTACTTTTGTAGAAGGGATCCCCGCTCTTATCTTTTCAAAAATAATGATAAGAGACTAGGCCTGATAAGCATTTCACATATAACTATTATTGGTGTAAAATAAGTACAACCAAAATATTCGCGGTCCACTTCATACACTGTGGTACCTCCCCCCCTTTTTTGTGTGATTGGTAGCTCCCAATCAGAACTTTTCTCAGATTGGTTAGCCCCATACTGATTAAGACCAATTCACAACAATTTCAGAACTCTAAAAAAAAAAAAAATAGAGTTCTCAAGAGAAAAAATTATTTTGTATGTTTTATGTGTGTTCGTCCTGTTATGTCATTGAGAAAAAAAAACTTTTTTAATGAATACATGATTAAACGTTAAGTTTTAAATTCAAAGCGTGCCCCCACAAAAAAGAGAGTACTTTCTCTTTTCTTTTTTTTGCATCATGTATTACTCTCAGGGGAGCACCTCCACAACATCTATTAGTGCAGAGGCACGTGATATATCAAAATCGTGGATCATCACATACATTACATACATTGTACTCTAAACTATATGTGGTACTAGTGCACAGGTTATCAGTTCCAATACCCCCTTCCCTATTTTGAAATCGTAATTTCTACTGAGTTTTTCTCAGTTTCTTACCTGTAGCACAGCAAAACCACAGGTCTTTCTCTTAAGACCCGCATAGTAAATTTGAGACATACGGACATACATTGGTAGACACCAGGACAGGGAATGGCATTTAGTCTCAAAAAAGAACTTACTACAAAAATGAATGTCAATGATGACCTAAGTAATATTTTTCCGCAAACCCTTACAAATACCACTCAGGACTCAAAGTGGCATGAGGATTTAAGGAGACTTAAATTAGCCCTACAAAAACAGACACGATTAAATTGGGAAATTACAACGTTAGAAAATTATTCAAAACAAAAAATTGTTCCATGAGGACTACGTCCAAAAAGATTTCCGACATTTGATCTAGCCACAAGCCTGCTCAAAACAGAGTGGGAACATTGCTTATTGAAATGTTCACAAGAACTAATGAACATCTTGAACAAACATCACATGCTCATATTGAACGATTGTGAAAAGGAGATAGAATACCTCGGTACCAAACTGGAAGAGTGGGAAAAAGACTGCACTTTTCAAAAAACGTTCGAAAAAATAAAAGAAGATTTACAAACATACGAACAAACCCTATTAGAGAGGAAGAAAACAAAATTTTTACGTGACAAACGAGATTTCATGAGTGGCAAGATCTTTAAATGGACAAATCCCCCAATCAATAAAACCCAAAGGTATCAGAGTGGGTATACTTCCTCGGAAACTGAACATTCCGATACAGAGGACAGTCAAAACAACTCAAGATCCCTCCTCAATACACCTCACTCCTCAGTCTCCTATTTTTTAGGAGAGGGTCCGGACATACAAAATCACTATCGCCCCCCAAGAAGAGAGGGATACGGAGGGGAAGGAAGAAGACAAAGAGAAGCCAGAAAATGGCAAACCCCTCAAAGACAATCCCCACGATTTCAGAAGGATTTCTAACCAACGATTCCAATCTTAGGGTAATTAACCTATCCTCAAAAACTTTATCCACCCAACAAATCAAAGTCCTGAGTAAAGGATTATCCTTTTCCCCAACAACAACTTTCGATAGATTCACCTGGGCGAAGGATCTACAACTTTTTTGTAGAAAGGTTCTTTTGAAAAAACATTTTAACAAACAATAATCACCAATACAATATCCATCTGCAAATACAGGAGAGAACCAGATGGCCCATAATATCTCAGAAATACATGAATCCTTAACCGAGGAAGATTATACTGCAGTAGCCATCCTAGAAGAACTAGAGTTGGAAAACCATGAGTTCAATACATCTCAGAAAACTAGTAGAGATATATTGAAAAAGAAAAGTACTTTCATGCCTATGATGAACACGTGCCTGGAAGTAAAGGTGTTCTGCGAACTGATATCACAAGAGATGGACATCATATACCTGAACACACAGGACAACAGGACCAAAACTGACAACCTCACCCAGGGAGAAAGGGAAACCATAAGAGAGATCAGTCAATGGGAAGACACAGTTATAAAGCCCTCAGACAAGGGCGGGAATATCGTACTGTGGCCAAAGGAAGCCTATATGAAGGAAGCATATAGACAACTTTTGGACAAAACCTGCTATCATCTCATGATGTTCAACCCTAGAGATAATTTCAGGTTGACATACATGAGATTGATAGATGGAGCCCATAAGAAAGGCATTATCACGAACAGCGAATTAGCCTTCTTGAAGGTTGACAATCCCAAGGTCCCTACCTTTTACATGGTGCCTAAAACGCAAAAGAATTTGGAGAATCCACCTGGTCGCCCAATTGTATCAGGGATAGGAGGCATTTTAGAACAGGCCAGCATCTTCATAGACCATCACCTAAGACACCACGTGCATACACTTACCTCGTATGTGCAGGATACACGGGATGTTTTGAAAAAACTGAATGATGTCCATCTTGACCCAAATCAACACCTGGTAACCTTGGACGTAGAATCGCTATATACCAGTATTGATCATGATCAAGGTATATCAGCGGTCAAATATTTCCCCACCTTAGAAGGCATGGACGACTTTAAGGACTTTCTTTTGACTCTACTGGACTTCGTGTTAAAGAAAAACTATTTTACTTTTGACGATAAATTCTTCCTCCAGACCCGGGGAACAGCGATGGGTGCGGCATGCGCACCCACGTATGCCAACCTGTTCCTCGGGTGGTGGGAGAGGGAGGTCGTCTTTAACGAATGTAATGATAAATACACCCACCAGATTATTACCTATATAAGATATATAGATGATATCTTCTTAATCTGGCAGGGAGAAGAAAAAGATCTCCATGAGTTTATCTCGATCTTGAATTCCAACTCGCTTAACCTGAGACTGACTTACGTCAGCCAGACGGAAGCGACCTTCCTGGACTTACAAATCTATCCCAGTGAGGACGGCAATAGTCATACCAAACTCTTCAGAAAAGAGACTGCAACGAATAATCTATTGCATAAAGAAAGCTCAAACTTCCCTTCAATGATCAAAAATCTTCCAAAGGGTGAGTTCCTTCGCCTAAGAAGAAACTGTACCACCAGGGAAACATTCTAAACCAAGAGGACAATTGTAAGGACTGGTAGAGCCAGCCCGGTAAGAGCAATCAGCAGCAGTCACCGTGGTAACAAACAAACTGCAGGGGTGTACTGACACGAGTTTGTTCTACCTTTTCCTCTTATTTTTTGTGTTCTACATACCAACTATTGGTTACATAGAAATCATTCTCTCAAGAAAAACGCATTTACTTTTCTACTTTTTGAATCCTACTTTTGTAGAAGGGATCCCCGCTCTTATCTTTTCAAAAATAATGATAAGAGACTAGGCCTGATAAGCATTTCACATATAGCTATTATTGGTGTAAAATAAGTACAACCAAAATATTCGCGGTCCACTCCATACACTGTGGTACCTCCCCCCCCCCTTTTTTGTGTGATTGGTAGCTCCCAATCAGAACTTTTCTCAGATTGGTAAGCCCCATACTGATTAAGACCAATTCACAACAATTTCAGAACTCTCAAAAAAAAAAATAGAGTTCTCAAGAGAAAAAAATATTTTGTATGTTTTATGTGTGTTCGTCCTGTTATGTCATTGAGAAAAAACCTTTTTTTAATGAATACATGATTAAACGTTAAGTTTTAAATTCAAAGCGTGCCCCCCCCCCCCCCCCCAAAAAAAAAAGAGTACTTTCTCTTTTCTTTTGTTTGCATCATATATTACTCTCAGGGGAGCACGTCCACAACATCTATTAGTGCAGAGGCACGTGATATATCAAAATCGTGGATCATCACATACATTACATATATTGTACTCTAAACTATATGTGGTACTAGTGCACAGGTTATCAGTCCCAATACCCCCTTCCCTATTTTGAAAGCATTATAATGCCCGGAAATTTTCTTGGCCAATAAAGTCATCTTCCATTACATCCCGGCCGAAGTATCTGTTTTAAATATAAAGTGTGTGATTTATTTACTTACAGAATTTACTGAAACCCCAATGAGAAATACCCATTACATAAACCTCCTCAGAAGCCTAGTCATCATCATCTTAATCCTGTGTTGTGCCCTTGGAGTTATGGGTAGGTAATCATGTATTCATTTCTCTTAGGTAATCATTTTTGAATAATATTAAGCTGTCAAATTTGTATTTGTTTTTATTTATTTTAACATTTTGAGTTCAGAAATATTTGATTATTTTGTTATACTTGTTATTATGGTGTTAGTTCACTGCACTGAGTATAGTTTTATATTTGATAAAGCTTTTATCATTTTTATGAAGTGGTTTTGTAAATAACCAGACAGGCACCTGTGCAGGTGTTTATTATGTTTATATTTTTAGTTTATACAGTGGTGAAAGGTCATTAGGTCGACACCTGAAACTCAAGCATTAGGTCGACAATGACAAGGTTGACATTCAAAAAGTCGACATGAGTTTTTCACACTTCTTTTTCGAGCCAACATGTGCCGACAGGTGGTATTTCATGCCCTACCATCCACTAGGGCGAAGAGGGAGAATAGAATGGGGTGCTGAGTGCAGATAGGCACTGTGAATGCATTGGAGCAACAACCAAGGTGAATAGAATCCTGGCTTGTAGTAAATAGGGCATAGAAGCATGGGATGACACTGTAATCATTCCAGTCTGCAAACCACTGGTTAGGCCTCATCTTGAGTTCGGGGTGCAATTCTGGGCTCCACAGTATAAAAGGATATGGTAGAACTGGAAATGGTCCAATGTAGGGCAACCAAATTAACGAAAGGGATGGAATCCTTAAACTACGAAGAGAGATTAGCCAAACTAGAATTATTTACACTTGAAGAAGATGTCTAAGAGATAATGTACAAATATATCAGGGGGCAATACAGGGAATTGTCAGGCACCTCCTTCAGCTTGAGGGCTGAGTGCAGGACTAGAGGACATCCCCATAGACTCGAGGAAGAGCAATTTTGCACACTACAAAGGAAGGGTTCTTTATGGTATGGGCAGTGAAAGTTTGGAACTCACTGCCAGAGGTGGTAGTACTCGCAGACACTATGAACATATTTAAGAAGGGGCTAAAAACATTTCCATAGGGAAACAAAACACAAGGTTACAACCCTGCTGTTATGGTTTAGCAGAGGGATGAGTACACAAAGTATGCAACAACTAGTTTATAATCAAATTCTTAAAACTTGGTCAGGAAAATCAAAGCATTATACAATCTATTATTTTAACAGGTTGAACATAATAGATGAACATTTTTTTCAACCTTACTCTGTAATAAGTATAGGTACATACAGTAATGCTCATAAGTTTACATACGCTAGCAGAATTTGTGATTTTCTGCCCATTTCTCAGGGAATATGAACGATAACTCTCAAACTTTTCTGTCACTCATGGTTAGTGGTTGGGTGAAGCCATTTATTGTCACACAACTGTGTTTAATCTTTTTTAAATCATAATTACAACAGAAACTACCCAAATGACCCTGATCAAATGTTTACATACCCCAGTTCTTAATACTGTGTATTTCCCCCTTTAACATCAATGACAGCTTGAAGTATTTTGCGGTAATTGTGGATGAGGCTCTTTATTTTCTCAAATGGTAAAGCTGCCCATTCTTCTTGGCAAAAAGCCTCCAGTTCCTGTGAATTCTTGGGCTGTCTTGCATGAACTGCAGGTTTGAGATCTCCCCAGAGTGGCTCAATGATATTGAGGTCAGGAGACTGAGATGGCCACTCCAGAACCTTCACTTTATTCTGCTGTAGGTCGCCTTGGCTTTGTGTTTTGGATCATTATCATGTTGGAACGTCCAAGTACGTTCCATGTGCAGCTTCCAGGCTGATGAGTGAAAATTTTCCTCCAGTATTTTCTGATAACATGCTGCCTTTGTAGCTCACACATCTCCAAAACATCAGTGATCCACCTCCATGTTTCACAGTAGGAATGGACCTTGTTGACTATAAATGTAAAGTTTATGGTTGTGGCCAAAAAGTTACATTTTGGTCTCACCACTCCAAATGACTTTGTTCCAGAAGTTTTGAGGCTTGTTTCTGTGCTATTTGGAGTATTGCAAGTGAGATGCTTTGTGGCATTTGCATAGTAATGGCTTTCTTCTGGCGACTTGACCATGCAGCCCATTTTTCTTCAATTGCCTCCTTATTGTGCATCTTGAAACAACCACACGACTTTTTCTCAGAGAGTCCTGTATTTCAGCTGAAGTTTTTTGTGGATTTTTCTTTGCATCCCGAACAATTTTCCTGGCAGTTGTGGCTAAAATTTTTGTTGGTCTACATGAACGTGTGAATTAGTTTTCCACAGAACCCCTCATTTTCCACTTTTTAATTAGAGTTTGAACACTGCTGATTGATTGGATATCTTTTTATATCCCTTTCCTGTTTTATACAGTTCAATTACCTTTCCCCGCACATCCTTTGACAATTCTTTTGCTTTCCCCATGACTCAGAAACCAGACATGTCATTGCAGCACTAAATGAAAGATGCAAGGGTCTTTCGGGAGACCTTTTGTACACACACACACTGATTACAAGCAAACAGATCACAGGTGGGGATGGTTACCTTTAGAAGCCATTCAAACCTGTTTGTGTCAACATGTGTGCATGTTATCAGGCCAACATCTCCAGTGTATGTAAACTTTTGATCAGGGTCATTTAGGTGGTTTCTGTTGTCATTATGATTTAAAAAGACTAAACACAGTTGTTTGACAATAAATGGCTTCACCCAACCACTAACCATGAGTGAAAGAAAAGTTTGTGAGTTGTCATTCATATTCTCTGAGAAATGGGCAGAAAATCACAAATTCTGCTAGGGTATGTAAACTTATGAGCACAACTTATGAGCATCCACCTTGTCTGCCAATCCTAGGCTGTGACTTCCCTTTCCTGCAGAAGCTGGCTACATGGCATGACACTAACAAACAGCTACTGAGGCATCTCAGGGGCCAGATACTACCAAATCTTGGCATCTGGGAGAGCTACTCCAGCTACTAAGCCACTCCAGCATGCCAAGACTGAGAGGAGAAGATATAATTGCAGGACTTTGGGAAAAACCAATCCGATGATATCAATCTGGTACATGCTGACACCTGCTGGCGCTGCTGGCTACTTAACACAAAACCACAAACAATTGTGTCCTCTTCTTTCCATGTAGCATCCACTAGTTAAAATAACAAACTGAAGGGTCCAGATAGCAAGCTGAATTGGAGGAGCCGCAAGTGTGTTAACACTTAGGGCTCCTCCTGGAGGATTTGCCAGTGATGTCAGACATGGGGTACTCCTCCAGCCAATCAGCAGCGGGATCCGGGGGAGCTCCGTGGCTGATTGGCTAGTCACAGGTACATTTGAATCCCATGTTAAAATTCAACATGGGTGTCTATGGGCGGTTCCCATCTTGATAAATATTTATAATAGAAAAAATCAGGTGCAAAATAAAAATCTCTAAACCCAGGGCCGGTGCCAGACACCGTAGCGCCCCAGGCGGGTGGGGGTGCTCCGGCGCTCACCTGCTCCCTGGGGGTCCTGTTATTGCGGCAGACCAGCCACTCCACACGGGGGGGGGTGCCGGCTCCCTCACCTGCTCCCCCGCTCCCCTGGGGGTTGTGGTGGGGTTCCGGGCATCGCGGTGGCAGACCAGCCGCTTCACACGGGGGGGGGCGGGGTTGCCGGCACCTAGTCCCGGGTATTTGGTTGCTCCACACAGGAGGGGGGTCCAGGTATTGCGGCAGCAGGCCAGCCGCTCCACACAGGGGGGGGGTGCCGGGATGCCGCTGCGTCCTTCAACTTGGGGGTTGTCAGGGGTGGGGGGTGACAGAGGATGCAGAACGCCAGGGGTGGGCAGGGGAACGGGTCCTCATAGGGGAAGTTGCGGATGCTGCGGCCACTTACCTCCATCCAGGGGGGGGGACCTGCTTCAAATTGCGCCCTCCAGTGGCCGGCGCCCTAGGCAAATGCCTAAGGCTGCCTAGTGGTGGCGCCGGCCCTGTCTAAACCCCTGAGGAAGTCCCAGCACATAAGAAAGGGACGAAACCGGTCAGAAACCGGTTTACCTCTCCGTTCCCGCTGACTTAAATCAGATAAGCATATATTTTTATGTCAAATGTACGGGTCAATTTTTTACTGTTTTTATTGTATGCGTATTGTTTTAAATAAATGTATTTTATGAAACTATATTACGCTATCAGCCTTTCCCTTGTGGGAGTTTTTTGGTTTTAAGGGCTCCTGTACTACCCTGATGGGAACTACACCTGGACAGAGTTATTCCTAGTGTGAGTTCATCATTTGTTTTCATAAACAACTTTTAATCACAGGGTGTAATTAATAATAAAAATAGCCACAAGGTGGCATTGTTCACCCTTATAATTATTCTTTATGCACAAGCACTTTAGAAAAAAAAACACTTTTGCACAGATATTATTGCTTTATTGAAACTCCTAATAATATCCTTCTGGACATTTCGCATATGAACGAACATCCTCACGCCTTCGGCGGAATTTGAAAGCAAAAGAAAAGAAGGAACATTTAGGAGTGAAAGACATCACTACACGTGAGATTGCTTAATATTTCTGGTACGCACATAGAAAGCACCTTTAAGGTTTGTCACAAATTGTTTTTTGTCAACACTGAAGGCGCAGAAGTTTTACCACAAAATAGACATTTCTATGGTCCTATGGAAATTAGGCCAATCTGAAAACTTTTGCTAATGCAGTATATAATCTGGAGTGTTGATATTATATTATTATTTTGTACTTTTATAATTTTGTCACTTATACTATTATCCACTAAGTGAGGGTTAGCGCTATTTGTGCACCACACAGTGTATGCAAAATAAAACAGTTTCATCAAAAACTGGGGGTCAGCAGTGCTTTCAGTGGCCCTGGTTGTATTCAGAAAGTCATAAGCTTTCCAATGACTTATCACAATGCATGAAAACATCAAACATACCATCGACCCTGAAGGGATCGTCCAATTAAACCTATCTTCAAATTTAGATTATCCCTTAAGATGATAAGGTAGTGTGCAACGTTTGAAGACAAGGGGTGACATTCAATAGGTAGTGATTTGGTTTTTTTGGCGATTTTTAGAGCAAAAACTGCCAAAATTTGACATTTTTCCGAAATCTGCAACTTAATGAGATGCGAATTGCGGCAAAAATCACACTTTTTGCTGCAAATTCGCACATTCTGAAGAAGCGATTTCCCAATTAGCATCCAGATGTTTTCCCATTGAAAAACATACAATTCGCAAATTTAATTGGGTGTGAATTTGGAAATCGCCCAAAAAAAATGTGCAAAAAACGCCAGAAAAAATAGACCAGGTTCTGACTGGCGAATTTGTCAGAAACATGCACAGATCATTGCGGTCTGTGCATGGTTCTGGTGTTAAAAAAAGAGTCAAATTAAAAAAGTGTAAAAAAAAACCGGCGTGGGTTCCCCCCTCATGAGCATAACCAGCCCCGGGCTCAAAGAGCCGGTCCTGGTTTCATAAAATCACGGGGCTGAACAAATAGCCTTCCCCAGGATTTTTTTAAACCAGCACCAGGCTCAAGGGCCGGTCCTGGTTCACAAAATACGGGGGACAAAATGAGTAGGGGTCCCCCGTATTTCAAGAACCAGCACCGGGCCCAACCAGCCAGCAGGGTAATGCCACAGCCAGGGGGAGACTTTTTATACAATTCCCCCCGGCCAAAGCATTAACCCCCTGACCGGTCAGCATGGGCAGGGGTCCTGGGGGAGTGGGGACCCCCCCCCCAAAGAAGGGACCCCCCCCTCCAGAACTTACCTGCCCATGCTGAAGCCCGGGGCTGTCCTCGATGCCCCTGGGCGGTGGGCATCGAGCTGATTTTGTGTAACAGATGAAAACTATTATCTTATACCGTGGAACTATGAGTCCCAGCAAGCCTCCCCCGCATGCTGGGACTTGGAAAACCACAAGTCCCAGCATGCGGGGCATTAAAGGGCCCGCTGGCACTTGTAATTCCACAGTAAAAGAAATAGTTAAATAAACACACTGACACCCATTAAAAATAAAACTTTAATATACACAAAGCCCATACATACTGATAGTTACCTATCTTGAGCCCGTTGGTAGGTCCCTGGGTCCGGTCCGGTGCCTTGGTTCCGGGGCCTTGGTTCCGGGGCTGGTCCGGGTCCGGGGCTCCAGGGCTGAAGAGTCCGGGGTCCTGAATCCGAAGAAATCCATGGGGGACCTAGGGAAGGAAATCCTACTTACCAGTTCCTCTGGCGAAGATCCCGACATCTTCGTCTTCTCTGTCTCTGCCGCAGTCCCCCGCATCAGCCGCCAGTACCCTATAGACTTTGAGAGGCGCAGAGATGTTTCATCTTCCGCGCCTCTCACCCTAATGATTCTATTGGCCGCCTAGCGGCCAATGTGGAGCCGACTTTCTCGGCTATTTGTTCAGCCACGTGAATTTATGAAACCAGGACCGGCTCTTTGAGCCCGGGGCTGGTTATGCTCAAGAGGGGGGACCTCACGCCGGTTTTTTTTTACACTTTTTTTTTACACAAAATCGCACATTTCTGAAAATGTGCTGATTTTCATGACTGAAAATCGCACATTTTCATGCCTAAAAATCGCACTATATCGCACTTTATCGCGCTTTTTTGCCGCGAATTCGCATCTCATTAAATATGCGAATTGACAGCAAAAGTGCGATTTTTAAAAAGTGCGATATAGGGTGAATTGGGAAAAAATCGCATTTTCATTCATTCCACTAAATCTCACCCCATTTGTTAAAGCGTTTGAGAGTTCTCGTGGAACATCCAAACACACACAAAATTTTTTATTATACTTCTGTAGATCCAACTATACTGCATAATTTCAGTGTTTATTTCACTGACACCTGCTGATTATAGACAGAATAGCACACTAGTTGAAATGCATATATTGGAACTTACTTATTCTGAGAATATTATGAGTATCATAAAATCCAAATCTATATTAATCTCATAACCATCACAGTATTGCGTACTTTTATTAATCCAAATATCCAGATTGTTGGATTATTGCTGAGCATGTCAGTGTTATTCTACTGATATCTGCTGGTTACATATGAATATTGCACAGCTTTGATACATTAACATGCTGCATTGTCTCAAACAGTAGATGTGACATTAGTACTTTATATTTATGCATTCATTTATTTAGAGTTTTATATAGTTCAGCAGATTGTAGACAGTGATAAAACAAACATGGAGGTAAGAGGGCCCTGCTGCAAGCTTACAATCTATAGGTATATACTGTAGGAGGGAAACACAAGGAAAGGCACCAGTATATGCACTACTGTATAATTAATCTCATTGAGACAGATGTAAATGCCTATATCAAGTTAATTATTGCTGATAATTAGTGGTACTGAATGAATGAGATAGATATTACCTGTCCTATTTCTACAATAAGTCCCCCCCCCCCTTCCCGCACGACCATAACCATCCCCAGGCTCAAAGAGCCAGTCCTGTTTTAAAAATCAGGGAACAAAAGGAAATATAGGTCCCCTGGATCTTTTTAAACCAGCACCAGGCTCAAGTGCTGATCCTGGTTCCCAAAATATGGGGGACAAAATGAGCAGGGGTCCCCCATATGTTGAAAACCAGCACCAGGCTAAACCAGCCAGCAAGGTAATGCCATAGTTGGGGGGGAGACTTTTCATACAAGCCAGGGGGGTGGCAAAGCATTTACTCCCCTGACCGGTCAACCTGGGCAGAGATCCAAGGGAAGTGGGGACCCCCCAATGAAAAAACAAGAAAGAAAAGGATTGTCTCTTTGTTGGGGCACTTAAAGAAGAAAAGAAGAATGATTTTAAAATTTGCCTTTTTTTATTTAAAAAAAGGCAAATTTTAAAATCATTCTTCTTTTCTTCCTTAAGTGTGCCAACAAAGAGACAGTCCTTTTCTTTCTTGTTTTTCCATTGTACACTATTGTCCTTGGCAGCACCCCCAACAGCAAAAATCATAATAACGAATAAATCGTTTATAATTAAATAATTGGGGCCATTCCTGGGTACATCAAGTACCTACCTGTGCAAAAGTAACTTCCCCTTTCCCCTAAGGACCCCCCAATAAAGCTGTCCCACCTAAAGAATTTACCTGCCCAGGCTGAAGCCTGAGGTTGTTCCCAGTGCCCCTAGGCTTTGGGCACCGGGCTGATGGTACTGTAAAAAATAGAATAAACTATTATGTATTGCTGTGGAACTATGAGTCCAAGCAAGTCTGCCCCGCATGTTGGGACTTGGATGCATGCAGGGCATTGAAGGTGTTAAAATCTAATATTTCCCAAACTGATGGACAATAAGTAGGTTTTGTAGTGTATGTAATGTGTCCACACACCTTTACCCTTTATTCCTAACTACGAGCGAACCAATGTGTACTGCCATGTAGTGTACCTTATCAGGGACACCCATACACTCATTGTGGTATCCTTACCAGTACTTAAACTCACTCTCAATGTACCAGATATCATTCCTGTAAACACTTCCGCTTATTACACAAGACAGTATAAATTCAGAGTTAGGGTACAAAGTCCTTCACCATATGTATTAAGTCCCTAATGGACAAAAGGGGTAACAGAGTATATCAAGAGTACTTACAATATGGGTGTGGGTTGGCACTGGCAAATTTGAAAATTTCTGATCAACAATTATGAACGTACATATACAGTATTGTACCAACGTTCTTACCGCGCACAAACAGAATGGTCGGCGGTGTCTGGTTGGTGGTGCTCCCAAAGAAAGTTCAACGGAAAGACTGAAAGAGTATTTTGTCACAGGTGACGAAGGAAGAACAAAACGGTTTTTGGGGCACACTTCTAAATTGTAATGGATAGAATGTATTAAAATTTAACTTTTATTGGAAAACTAACACTAAAATATCAGCAAGTGTGACAATACATATTAATTTCAATATACATGGTGAACATAGTACATACAGAATAGTGGTCACAAGTGAACTTTTGGTGGCGAAAATGATTAGAGTGAGTGAACAAAGAAATTCTTAAATGGATTTGATGGTTCAGACAAATTTACCAACCAAAACAATGTTTTACAAAGAGGTGTACATGACGCATGACACTGTGCCCCCTATATAGATGGATAATGCGGTCTGATTTTTCTATAATCTTGAGTACAGGAGAAAGGCAGGTAAAGAGTGAAGAGATAGGTTGCTCCCTTGGCCAAGTAGTTTCTGCAATCCGGTATATCACAGCTCTGGGTATTCCCCGTCGGTCACCCCTACGGGTACTAGCCCAACCAATCACTGCTTAGCTTCTGAGTTCGGGATGAGAATCAGGCATGCCAGTGATGTATGGCAGTAATTTTACCATGGGATGACAGCGTGCCTTGGTCATGAGAAGGCTTATATGTGCTTCTGCTTTTCACTGTAAGAATAGCACCTGGTCCTTTGTTACATTTGGCCTTGCAGAGAGACCAGGAGTACTACAATAAATGAGAGAACAGCGTAGTATAGGTTGAGCTGTGGGTATCATGAAACCCCTCTTCTGCTATTCACCATCTATCGTTAGACATCGAATGGTGATTGAGAGTGATAGGGGTATCATGGGAGACCCAGCAGAGAAAAATGGTAAAAAAAAAATTTAAGAAATGTACCCAAGTCTCCAAGTTGGTATCAATATTGATGTCACTGAGGGCCAGATTGCACTCAAAGGAAAATATTTTTCAAGAAACAAAGCAGGAATATTAGAACATGCATGCAGGTAAATATTTTTTTATACAATATTTCCGGTTGGTATACGCAGCATGTGAAGTATATGAATTCTGCCACCTATACTATTACAGTTACAAAGTGTCAAAGCAAAAGAAATATGAGCACAGAGTATCATCAATGGAGACAGTCAAAGAGTGTAATATAAATGTATCTTTGCTTTTTAGAGACAACAAATGCCAAGATTGGGCTATAGCCCTGGGTGGTCAGGGAGAGGCAAACAAATGCTATGCATAACAGCAGCTTTTGATCACCAACATATGGCTGCCCTGTGATGGTACAAACAAGGAAAAACTATTTTAATCTATGTAGAAGCTTGAAACCTCTAGCTGCCTACTAGTGGTGCCTAGATGTCGACACAATTGTCGGAAACAGGTGCCCCGATTGGTGCTCAAAACAGTCAGTCTGGTGAAGATATCACACGGTACACTTTAAATGTTATGCACACGGGCACATTTTAGGCTAGACGATATAAGTATTTTATACATAGGTTGCTCAATTGTCAAAAAGAGGTGACCCAATGGTGACCCAATTGGTGCTAAAAACAATCAATCTGGTAGAGATGTCACGCAGTGCGCTTAAATCTTATACACATGGGCAGATTTAGGCTACACGATATAAGTGCATTAAACATTGGTTGCTCGGCGGCAATGCTCTTGTTAATCAACAGGTTTTGTTTGACAAACACAGCTGGCTGTCCAGTGATAGCTCCATGGGTGCCAGCAACAGTGCCAGGATAATGGCACCGATCGTGCTGACAAGACAGTCCCATGAGTGTGACAACTGGGGGTTGGGTATGCATGGAGTAAGTGGGGCAGTTTAAATAAATGCTAAATAGCGCCGGGCAGCAACATGAGCAGCCAGGGAGAGTCTCACTCTGTCCGGCGCCCGCTCTGTGAGGTGTCTGAGCCGGCTGTGAACAGTGGGTCGTGGAAGCTGTACACACTCACTGGTGCAGAGGGGGACCGGGGTGAAACGGTCTCAACCCGGTGTATGTGCCGCGGGTACCTGGCGTTGGTAGGAGGGCTGTGTGGGCCAGAGTTTCTCCTAAGAAGTCATTGCCGCGTCCTGGTTCAGGAAGGGGGGGCATGTCAGGGTCGTCTACTGACATGTGTTTCGCATAGTAGCTTGTTCAGTGACGTGTCGATTGATTGTTTTTTAGCACCAATTGGGGCACCTTTTTTTGACAATTCAGCAACCAATGTATAAAGTATTTATATCGTCTAGCCTAAAATGTGCCCGTGTGCATAACATTTAAAGTGTATCGTGTATTATCTTCACCAGACTGACTGTTTTGAGCACCAATCGGGGAACCTGTTTCCGACAATTGTGTCGACATCCAGGAACCACTAGTAGGCAGCTAGAGGTTTCAAGCTTCTACATAGATTAAAATAGTTTTGCCTTGTTTGTACCATCACAGGGCAGCCATATGTTGGTGATCAAAAGCTGCTGTTATGCATAGTAATTGTTTGCCTCTCCCTGACCACCCAGGGCTATAGCCCAATCTTGGCATTTGTTATCTCTAAAAAGCAAAGATACATTTATATTACACTCTTTGACTGTCTCCATTGATGATACTCTGTGCTCTTATTTATTTTGCTTTGACACTTTGTAACTGTAATAGTATAGGTGGCAGAATTCCTATACTTCACATGCTGTGTGTACCAACCGGAAATATTGTATACAAATATTTACCTGCATGCATGTTCTAATATTCATGCTTTGTTTCTTGAAAAATATTTCCCCGTGGGTGCTATCTGGCCCTCAGTGAAATCAATACTGAGACTAGTTACACTACTCCAACTTGGAGACTTGGGTACATTACTTAAAAATCTTTTTACCATTTTTCTCTGCTGGGTCTCCCATGATACCCCTATCACTCTCAATCACCATTCGATGTCTAACGATAGATGGTGAATAACAGAAGAGGGGTTTCATGACACCCACACCTCAACCTATACTATCTATGCTGCTCTCTCATTTGTTGTAGTACTCCTGGTCTCTCTGCAAGGCCAAATGTAACAGAGGACTAGGTGCTATTCTTACAGTGAAAAGCAGAAGCACATATAAGCCTTCTCACGACCAAGGCACGCTCTCATCAGATGGTACAATTACTGCCATACATCACTGGCACGCCTGATTCTCATCCCGAACTCAGAAGCTAAGCAGAGATTGGTCGGGCTAGTACCCATAGTGGTGACCGACGGGGAATACCCGGAGCTGTAATACACTGGATTGCAGAAACTATTTGGCCAAGGGAGCAACCTATCTCTCCATACTTTACCTGCCTTTCTCCTGTACTCAAGATTATAGAAAAATCAGACCGCATTATCCATCCATATAGGGGGCACAGTGTCATGCGTCATGTACACCTCTGTGTAAAACATTGTTTTGGTCGGTAAATTTGTCCGAACCATCAAATCAATTTAAGGATTTCTTTGTATTGTTTCACAGAGTTCACTCACTCTAATCAATTTTGCCACCAAAAGTTCACTTGTGACCACTATTATGTATGTACTATGTTCACCATGTATATTGAAATTAATATGTATTGTCACACGTACTGATATTTTAGTATTAGTTTTCCAATAAAAGTTACATTTTAATGCATTCTATCCATTACGATTTACAAGTGTGCCCCAAAAACCGTTTTGTTCTTCCTTTGTCACATTTGTAACAAAATACTCTTTATATCAAGAGTACACTGTATACAATTCTTAACAATAACTAATGAAAAATGGGAAATACAAATGTAAGTACAATCCAACTATAATGCAACTACAAACAATATAGTCTCTCTCACACACACAGGCACCCCTCCCCCAGACCAGTGCACTGTATTCAAAGTCCTGAGCACAGTGGAATATAATGTCCCTAGTCCGTGTGAAGCATTATATACGGTTCAGACAATGGGGTACAATAAAGTTCTTAATTGGTCAAGAGGTCAGGTTTTGCTTCTCCTTATTGGTACAGCAAAGATGTACAGCTGGTTCTTTGTTCAAGGCTTCCTCATTGTCTAGGGGTTACCGCTGTACATCTGGTTTCAACTGGATTTCTTTGAGTTTGCCCTTCCTCATGACAATGTGGAGAGTAATAAATATAATGTCCAAAAGTTATGAATGGTATATGCTGCATATTTCAAACAAACACCAGAACACTACATGTGATAGACTGCTCACATAGATACTAAATATGTCCAGGGGAAATTGTGTATTATCCTTAATGCTATGTGTTGCGATATTTAACCATATAACTATATTTTATTATTTGTGATTGTGAGGTATGATTCTATGTGTGTTAGTATTGCTGCCCTTTGCATTCACATAATGATCCTACTTGCTCTGGTACATATATACGTAAATATGCCGACGAAAATGGCGGCCATAGTATGTTAGCGTGCTTAAGGTTTACCGTCAACGGGTGGACTGTCGAAGTCGTATTGCATGTATGACTTTGACAGTCCATCCTTTGACAGCAAAGAAAACACATTTTAAAACTTCTGAAAATGTAAAAATTCATAACAATATTTTTTTCTAGAAAGGGCAAAAAAATTAAATGACAGTTGCATAAGGTGTACTTTAAGGGGGATTGAATTATTATGCTCGATAGCTACTCCTACATAATGGATAAATGGGGTGCACATTTACCTAACAATACATTCTGGGGAGTTATGAGTGAGAGGGGAAACAACCTTTATATGCATTTAGCTGATAACTAGTACCATTATTATGATGTGGGGACTTCATCTAACCTAAAAAAGATGTTGGGGGTCATGGGACAACAAGGAACAGGTTGGGGACCAAAGGAGTAATGGGGTAGCACAATTATATACATTTTTTCGTACGGTATCCCTCAATGTATGATGATTTCGATCATAGGGTCATGTACCAAACCCTCATGTTCTGTGATGTCTCTCATCCTTAAACTCATGATTTCTGTATGCTTTGTTTTTCCCCGGGTCATCACTCTTACACACTCTTACCAACTCCGGTTCTGGGTAATGTATCAGGTTTACTTAGGGATTCTATCTCAACCTGATCTGGGTAAGTTAACAAACTTTCAGAGCCCCGCTCCATTCTTTCTATAACTTGGCAGCCACAAAATGTCCTTGAGTAGAAAAAGTACCTGCTTCCCGCCTCTGGATGGCTCTGCATCAATCTTTTCAACCTAAATAACAGATACTAAATTGCTCTTCTGTCTCTTTCAGTGTATCAGTATAACAATACAAATGATGTGACCTGTAAAACAGAGATACAACAGCTCTGTGTGAGCTCCAACGGGACACTGCAAGGTAAGTGCTGCTGTATCATCTATGGATGTCTCATGGAGATCCAGACCAACTGATAAATAATTGTGCAATGTGAGCCTGAGTCAGAGATCGGAGGAATTGCAGAGGCTCACACAAGGGGATTTGTAATTCTGTCCATAAAAGGGGCGAATGCAGCAGGTGTTTATTTGGAATTTGCGCTTCCTACAGTATATGAAAAAGAAACCTTATTCTTTCCATTTGCAATCAAAGAGCCGCACACATAGATGTAGCCTCAGATCACCATTGTGACCAACAGTTTGGTTTGGCAGGCTGCATAAAATGAGGGTTACCCAGCCTGGCTGGTTCCTGGCAGCTTGCAAGACTGAATTGGCGATCAATGGGAAAAAGCTGTGGCAAGCCAATTAGCACAACCTACAGGTGTAGCCATGCTCATGTATCCTATTGAACCACCATCCCGGCTTCCTTGTCCCACCATGTAAAATATCCCATTATGGCATACTAAGGCATAATACAATGAAAGTATGTAATTACACTGCTTCTTAGCTGGATGGTATTTGTTCCACTAATGAAAATTACCGTACATTGCCAGAGATGGATACGTGAAGTACCATCACCATTTACCAACCTTCTTTGCTTCCACTTTATTTGGTTATGCCGAACTTAGCTCCAAGGGTGGGCTCCCTTGTGGCCGATAGTCTCAGCCCGTCACCATTTTGTAAATGCTATATGCTATGTTGTTGCTACTTCAGAACCAGGGACTCATGATTAGTTTAGGGCCCCCCTCTTCCTATATAGTAAATGCCAAGCTTAGCTCCGTAAGGATGGGGTGCATGCAGGGTTAGGGGTGGTGCAGGCAGCGGCGGGGGGGGGGGAGAGGCACGCTCTATCAGAACAGAGCATGTGAGAATCTCAAGCACGCACATGCCCCCTTCTGGCGGGTGCCGAAGGAAGTGGATGGTGATAGAATGTCCAGGAGCTACTCTAATGAGAGCTGCTCCATCTGTAGGTATGTCTATATGTCGACCACGCCTGTAATTGCATATTAAATGCTTCATCACAGTTTTATCATTCTGAAAACCAGAAGGGTCTAAAGAAACCTTTATGTGTCGGCCAGTATTGTGTTAAATACGCATAATGTCAGCTCCTTCTCATAGTGTATTATATAGATTACACAGGGGTGTCAGATACTGCAGTATGGTGCTCTACACATCTGGGAGAGACTTAGCCAATACTTCTTATATAATCTGTACAAGTGTGTGGTATCAGGATTACACTATTGTATATATTTTCTCTTTTCTTAATTTTATGACATTTAGACAACACCATCGAAGAGTTTGATTACATCACTTATATCATCTACAGTATAAGGACTAGAGATACAGTATGCCAGGGCTGCCATCAGAAATTTTGGGGCCCAGGACTGACAACATAGGCAGGGCCTCCCTTCATTTTCGTGAACAGTCGGCCATGCCTGGTGAGACCGGTGTCTGCAGCTCTGGCTTCACATCTCAACCTCTACATTGCTTCAAGGAAAATGTGAACTTGGTTTAGGACAAATTATACTTGACAGACTGTAGGGCCCCCTTTCTGTATGGGCCTGGGACTGGAGTCTATGCAGTCATCCCATGATGGCTGTCCTGCGGTATGCACCAACCCTTGTGTTTTTATTTTTGTGTTATGGTTTTGCAAAGCCAAACTCACATGTTTTCAGTGTGAATCACATCATTGGTTCACCCTCGATACAGCAATTTGTGCTCTATAAGTAAACAGCCTAGGATGGTGGTCGGGGGGGATGTAGGAAGCTTTCCCACCTCTCTGGGGGCCTGGAGAGCCACCAGATATTCTGGAGCACCCTGTCCATTCAGGGAGGGTAGGCAAGTATGCTGTAAAGGAAGGAGGGGGACATGACAGGGTCACAATACTACAGTATATACTTGCTGCGCCCATTCAGTGATCAATATGCCAAGTTCCATTAGTGCAATGTGAAGATTTAGTAGAGCTCATCTTTGACAAAAAAAATGTTGATGTTTGGGTGTAATGGACTCTGATGTCTTATTACAATGCAAACTAAACATAATGTAACCTGGCAAAGCTGTAGATTAAAAAGAGAATGTTACAAAAACAATTGTGTCTTACAGGGTGCGCACTGTGTCCTAGTAACTGGCTGCTGTATGGGGACAACTGTTATTACTATTCAGATGCTACATTGAGGACATGGAACCAGAGCCAGGAGCTGTGTGAGGTGATGGGAACCCACCTACTAGTCATAGAGGACCAGGAACAGCAGGTGAGCGGTCTGTGCTCTACTTTGAGGCACAATAAAACCATCTTAAATAATATATTATATTTAAATAGAATTGTAATCACCTTGTTATATTACTGTGTTCTAGGCATTTATAACAAACAATCTCACAAGACAGACTGGGGACATGATTTGGATTGGACTATACCAGGCTGGAGATAGGTGGAGATGGGTGAACGGCAGGCACCATAACACCAGCCTGTAAGTGAATTTGATGTTAGAGGCAGCTTTTGTTCTAGCAATAACCTGTAATCCAGGCCGTGTGCATTAACATGGGTGTGGTTTGGCGCTCCGACAGTGGGGATGCTGATGGTCAGTATACCGACATTGTCATACCGACTGCCGATAATCGGACAGGTGGGGCAAACTCAGTGAAGCCCCTAGTTGGCCTGCTGAGCTTGCAATGCTGTGCATGCCACAATGGGGGCTTGGTGGCTCACTGTGCTTGCCACAGGTTCTATTCTCCCTCTGTTATACCGTTGTAATATTATTTATCCTTAGAACCTCCAGAACATTCTAATGTGATTTTTTTTGTTTTTGTTTTTCTTACACAGGTTCCAGCTGAATGATAATGCAGGAAGCTGTGCATTAATGAGTAGAAATGGTTATTATACTGGTGTGTGTAACTCTACATATAAATTCATATGTCAAAGGAAAGCTTTGATGGTGTGACATTGCTGTAATAGGAGAATACGGTATGCTGATGGATCATTTATGGCTAAAGATAAATATCTGATGTATGTTCCAAATAGGACTGAAATTTAAAAAACCACAACTGTGTATTAAACATGTTTTGCTTGCAAACCTCATCTGCAGAACATGTGTCTCAGTGATCTAAACAGGCCATACAGTACTATCTCAGAAATGTATGGCCATCTGATCCCTCGCTAGCCGTCTGGGACCTTCCCGGGCAGCAGGATCGCATGCTACATTGCATGCGGTACTTTCACATGTGATGTAGTGCATGTGACCCATTCCTCAGCGCCGTAGGGGGTCCGAGTCAGAGGTCGGACCTGCATGCAGGTCCGACCTCCGACTGAAGTCCAATGCGCATGAGACCGCACATCGGACCCAATGGCATGTCATACACATCTAATTTGGGCTGGTTTCTTGGCCCAAATCACTGTAGTGTATGGGGGCCTTGAGGCAGACAACCACATTACATAAACAAGGAATTGGTATCCAGCTATATGCTGGTACCTCTAGGTGGCACTGCTTAGCCAAAAAACATTAAGATACCAAGATTTGTGATATCACTTATTTATTATAAAAAGCATCATTCATTTATACAATATAATAAAAACAACTGACACACAAGACATACAACATATAACACAAAGAAGTGACGAGGCTCAGTATATTCTTATATACTGAGGCTATTTCATAATGAGTGTTCAATATATATCAGAGGCATTGTATAGTTACCAGTCCCAGTGTATATTAAATTGCAGGGTTCCTTTCAGATATTTCTTAGAATCTGTATGCCTGTATATGTGGGTTTATATCCATATATAAATTAGTTTTTTATATATATTTTTTATGTATCTTTTTAAGTAAAGCCACATATGTATTATTGAAGTGGCAAGCTGAGGAGTAAACAAATATATATGATGAATTGACAACGAGAGGCTGATAAAGAGTTAATATGAGGCTATGAACGAGTTATCCATACCAATATGTCACATCCACCATGGCATTTACCCAAAACCCCTGTGCTGTACTCAGCCCTAGGCTCTCTAGCTGCACTTATAAAACCATGGCGCTCACCTCTGCTTGTGTCCCTGGCTCCAGTGCGGTACATGTGGCTGCGCTGTCACCGCGTGGTGACACCGGTGCTGTGTGCTCTGGTTCCATGCAGGGTATGAGTGGCGTGCCGCCATATGTGTTTGTGCCTGGTTAGCTCTCTGACTGAATGCCGGCGTTGCGCAGCTGCATACAATCCGGAATGGCTGAAATCTGTCGCCCTCTCTGGCGGGCGTCATCTTGTTGGTTACCTCAGCCTCTCCTGTGCGGCTCCGCCTCCCCTGTCAGATTGCCTGACCTATCGCTGCACAGTCCACCTGTTAAGTACTGACTGGCCGGGTTAGACCGGCAGTCAGTACAATGATGTCGATCCCTCAGCATCATTGCTCCGGTCTGGCTCTGTAGTTGTCCACTACAATCCTGAGCATATTCAAAGAATGTCTCCTTCTGATCGTCAACTGCTCCAAGTGCCACTGACTCCATTGCCACCAATGAGGATTCAACAAGGTTAGCCCTCCCAAGGGGTCTCACCTTGCTTCACATTCACGATGGTTATTTCCACGGTCACCTCTGTCTGCAGCTACGATCTTACTCAGCAAGGATAAGTCTTCTTCATTCATTATCTTCATTATTCATTTATCTTCCAATTTTCAATCCGCTCATCCACTCTTCAACCCAATCATCCAATCTTCAATCCAATAATCCAATCCTCAATCCAATCATTCAATCTTCAACCCAATCATCCAGTCCTCAACCCAATCATCCAATCCTCAACCCAATCATCCACTCCTCAATCCAATCATTCAATCTTCAACCCAATCATCCAATCTTCAATCCAATCATCCAATCCTCAATCCAATCATCCAATCTTCAAACCAACCATCTAATCTTCAATTCAATCATCCCATCCTTAATCCAATCTTCCAATCTTCAATCCAATCTTCCAATCCTCAATACAGTCATCCAATCTTCAACCAATTATTCAATCTTCAATTATCCAATCCGATTCTTTTATTTATTCTTCAACTCTTCAAGCAATATTCCAATATTCTTTCAAGTACCAAGCATCATCATATTCTGCAATAACATATTGGACTATTGACTTTATATTTGCATATCTGCCATATATCATTTGTGCCATCAGTATCATTGTCTTGCAATACCTTTATTAAACCAACTTCATTTTATCCTATTTGTTTCACTCCATTCTGTCGTGGATGCAACCCCTTTACGTTAAAGCACCCAGCCTACGTTACTCTGCAGCTGGTGCTTCTAAAAGCGAGACAGTTTTTACTGACTCCATGGATCCTGCAATAGGTCCGGAGAGAGGCGCTGTTCCTGTACAACAACTTGCAGCTCGTCTGGATCAACAGGAGGCTGCTCAGGAGCAGGTTATTCATGCCCTTCAGGGCCTGACCCAGAGACTGGTCACTATTCAAACTACGTTGCAAAAAGGTCAAGGGCCTGTAGTTACATCTGCACCATCATCTAGACCTATGCCTACTGCCACAGGAGTTACTGCTCACCTTCAACTACCTACTCCAGCTAAATTTGATGGGAACCCTTAAAAATTGTAGGGGTTTCATCAATCAATGTGAGATTCATTTTGAACTTCAATCCTCATATTTTCCCACCAAGAGGTCCAAAGTGGCCTATGTGATATATCTTCTTACTGGTTCAGCCCTCAATTGGGCATCTCCCTTATGGGAGGAAAAATCCTCTACTAGCAGATTATGCCTGGTTTATCGCTACAATCATTTTTGATAAACCAGGGCGTGTCAGTTTCGCCGCTACAGAAATCCTAAGGCTGCGTCAAATCCTAAGGCTGCTGATCCTTAATCAATACCTAATTCAGTTCAAAATCCTAAGGCTGCTGATCCTTAATCAATACCTAATTCAGTTCAAAATCCTAGCAGCCGAGTTGGTGTGGAATGAGGAGGCCTTTTTAGCTGCATTTATGAATGGACTCTCAGACAAAATCAAAGATGAGCTTGGTGCTAGAGACCTACCCCCTAAGCTAGAAGATCTAATCTCATTATGCACAAAAATTGATCTGAAGCTCAGAGAAAGGAATCAAGAGAGAAACCGATCTGATCCTAACCCTATTTTTCTTGCTACCAAGCCATCCTCTTTATCAGAGGAAGAACCTATGCAGGTTAACCGTTCCAAACTAACTCCAGCTGAGCGTAAACATCGCCAAGTTGAACGCCTTTGTCTGTATTGTGCTGATCCCCAGCACTCCGTCGATTCCTGTCCTAAGAAGCCGGGAAACGCTAGAACCTAACCTGTAAAAGAGAGGGCAGGTTAGGGGTTGTCCTTACCTCTCTAAATAACAAAGATTGTATTCTTCAAGTTTCCTTGCAGGTTAAACATCAGCTCAGACAGTTGCCAGCTCTTCTCGATTCAGGAGCAGCAGAAAGCTTCATCACTACTGATGTTGTTAAGCATTGGCACCTACCCACTACACCGCTTCATCGCCCTGTATATCTCACTGCAGTGGATGGGAGTCATATATTGGGAGAGATGTCACACAAAAAACCCAACCTTTAACTCTGCAAATTGGTTTACATACAGAAAGAATACAGTTCTTTGTCATCCCCAAATCCTCCTACCCAATCGTCCTGGGACTCCCCTGGTTATGTACCCATAATCCCAGTATCAATTGGGTAACTTCTCAAATCCAAACTTGGAGTACTAATTACATAGTTACATAGTAGGTAAGGCTGAAAAAAGACTTGCGTCCATCTAGTTCAACCTGGTATAGATATCCATTGCTGATTTGGTAGGTTCTGATATTTTACAGATTTTACAGATTATATTTCTTATTTGTACCCATGGATGTTTTTCTCCAGTAAATGTTTGTCCAACTTTGCCTTGATCGCATTTAATGAGCCAGCCGTTACCACCTCTCTGGGAAGAGAGTTCCAGAGTTTGACTGTTCTGACCGTAAAGAAATTCTTTCTACTAGCTGAATGAAATCTTTTTTCTTCTAATCTATACTCATGCTCTTGTGTCCTAGATTCCTTTCTAGTAGAAAAGAGGGTGTGTGACAGTTCCTTATAATGGCCCTTGATATACGTGTACATGTTGAGCATGTCCCCCCTTAAACGTCTCTTTTCCAATGTAAATAGTCCCAAATTGCTTAATCTCTCCCAGTAGCTTAAATTCTCCATTCACCTAATAAGCTTTGTTGCTCGCCTTTGGACTTTTTCTAATTCTATGATGTCCTTTTTATAGTGTGGGGCCCAGAACTGCACTCCGTACTCGAGGTGAGGTCTCACCAATGCTTTATACAGTGGCATAATTACCCTTGAGTCCCTAGTTTCCTTTCCCCTTTTAATACATGCCAGAATTTTGTTGGCCTTTTTTGTAGCTACATTACAATGGGCACTACATCCCAGTTTGCTGTCTATTTGGCCTCCTAGATCCTTTACAAGTATGGAATTACCCAGTTCCTCTCAGCTAAGGTTGTAACTTGCACACTGGTTGTGTCTCCCAAGGTGCATAACCTTACATTTATCTACATTGAACCTCATCTTCCATTTTTTTGCCCACTCATCAAGAATTGCAAGATCATTTTGAAGCATGGTGACATCTTCTGATGATTTGATGACTTTGCTAAGTTTTGTATCATCCGCAAAGATGGATACATTGCTGAGTAACCCTATCCCAATATCTTTAATAAAAATGTTAAACAAAATGGGCCCCAAAACCGAACCCTGGGGCACTCCACTTAGTACCGGTATCGTATCTGATACGGCACCATTCACAACCACTCTTTGTTCTCTATTACATAGCCAATTCCCTACCCATCTGCAGATACTTTCACCCAATCCTAGGTTCTCCATTTTATTAATCAATCTCTTGTGTGGGACAGTATCAAATGCTTTAGCGAAATCTAGGAAAATCACATCTACAGCATTTCCATTATCGAGGATTTTGCTAACCTCTTCATAGAACCCTAGTAGATTAGTTTGGCATGAACGATTTTTCACGAACCCATGTTGGTTAGTACTGAGTAGACGGTGATGGTCTAAATATTCCTGGATACCATCCCTTAAAAATCCTTCAAATAGTTTACCCACAATTGATGTTAAACTAACGGGTCTGTAATTAGCGGGATCTTACTTTTTTGAATTTTGGCACTACCTCTGCTATTCTCCAATCTTTTGGTACTATACCTGACGATAGTGACTTGCTAAAGATATAATGTAGGGGGGTAGCTAGTTCATCCCTTAATTCCATTAATACCCTCGGATGAATCCCATCTGGCCCTGGTGATTTATTTGTTTTGAGCCTCAGTATTATTTCCTTCGGCGTGAAATCCACAATGAGATCTGGCTTATTTGTCCCGTTTGTGGTAAATGTTCGTTCCACAGTCTGCTCTCCCTTAGTAAATACTGATGAGAAGAACTCATTTAACAGTTTTGCTTTTCCCTTGTCCTCAGTAACACTTTTTCCACTAGTATTAATTAGTGGGCCTATGTTTTCCTTAATTAAACGTCTACTATTTTTTTTTTTTTTTTTTAATTTTCTTTATTGAAAATTTTTCGACATTAACAACAATAGTAGTATTAGGTCATCATAATATAACATTACAATCACACAATGTATAATAGCACATAATGTTCATTACAATATACATCAATAATATCTACATTATGTTCTGAAGATAAGCCCTGTGGCTTGCCAAGATATTCAGGATTTCTTTTGTAATATCAGTCTCAACCACCATCATAATAGTGGAAAAATTTTCCTATCAGACTAAGTTTACAATTAAAGTATCTAATTATCAAGGTACTAAACAATTAGAGGCAACATCGCGGGCCAAGTCAAGACAGGACAAACAAGACAGACAGACCTAATCACGCAGACAAAAGACAAAGACAGGGGGGATTGTTTAGGTAAGGTTCAAGGAGGTTGAGAGGGGTGGAGAGAATAGTAAAGGGGGGGAGGGAGGGAAGGGGGAAGGGGAGGGATACAATGGAGATCAACATCAGTTATAACCTTTTAGTTTAACATTTTTAAATGTATTATAGGATATACAGTAGTCCTAATTATAGTTTCAACTAGAATGCAGAGAATAGCATAATTCACATCTAAGAGAGTACCAGTTCGAGGCATTTCACTTCTAAGCCAACCGCAACTGACATCAAGAGGAGTATGTACGTGAATCAGACAATCGATTGCTTCAAACAGTGTCAAAGACCGATAAAATATGAGATTTTACTGTAGGGTCGAGAGAGTCAATATAAGGTGTCCACTTCCTGAAAAATCTACTTGATCCATACGACAGGTCCAGTTTTGCGTATCTTCTTTCAAAATAGAGAATTTGCAACAGCTTTTGTTTAACTGCTGCTAACTGGGGAGCAGTTTTTGCAGTCCAGTGGATGAGGATACATTTTCTAGCTATCGTTACAACCAGTATTAACATTGGTACATTTTGCTCTGTAACCCCTTCCATTTGCCATTTATCAAGGGATATGCCCATAAGCGCCAACGGTTCTACATGGAAGCGCACATGGAACATATCTGAGAGAAAGTTAGTAACTTTATGCCAGAAGCGGTTTATTTTGTAGCATAAACGTCTACTATTTATGTATTTAAAAAACTTCTTTGGGTTGGTTTTGCTTTCAGTGGCTATGCACTCTTCATATAATATTTTAGCTGCTTTGATTACCCCTTTACAAGTTTTGTTTGATTCTTTGTATTTTGCGAACGCCTCCTCATTCAAGTTATTTTTATAGAATTTAAAGGCTCTGGTTTTATTGTTGATAGCTGACATTACTTTTTTGTCCAACCATGGTGGCTTTTTTTTGTTGAATTTACCTCTAGTTACTTTAGGAATGTATTCAATAGTTAGTGAATCAAGCACCTTTTTTTAGAGTATCCCACATTTCCTCTGCATTTTTTCCCTCCATAACCGTTTCCCACCCAGTTCCTGTTAGGGCTTCCCTGAATAATTCAAAGTTCGCTTTTCTGAAGTTTAGTATTTTTGCAGATCCTTTTTGATGTAATTTACTGAAGTTGATTTCCAGTGAAACCATATTGTGATCACTGTTCCCTAATTGTTCAATTACTTTTGTGTTTGAAACTAAGTCTGTGTTATTTGTTAATTAGTCTGTGTTATTTGTTATTTGTTAATTGTACAAAATCATGTTTTAAATCTTTTGCTCCAACCCGTCAAGTCTCTCTTCAAGTACCAGAAGGGTTACCTATTCAATACCAAGAGTTCTCTGATGTTTTTTCTAAACAGGTCACTGATAAATTGCCTCCTCATCGTTCATGGGACTGTTCTATCGAATTAGTACCAGGGAAAAAGCCTCCACGAGGTCGTACTTACCCTTTGTCTGTACCTGAAACACAGGCCATGTCAGAATACATTGAGGAAAACTTGGCCAAAGGTTTCATAAACCCTTCGTCATCTCCTGCAGGGGCATGCTTCTTTTTCATAAAGAAAAAGGATGGAGGACTACGTCCCTGTATCGACTATAGGGGGTTAAACTAAATCACTATCAAAAATCGATATCCACTACCACTCATCACGGAACTTTTCGACAGAATTAAAGGAGCCACCATCTTTACTAAATTGGATCTTCACGGTGCATATAATCTCATCCGCATCCGTGAAGGTGATGAGTGGAAAACCGCATTGTGGAAAAACACAAGAGATGGACATTATGAATATTTTGTCATGCCTTTTGGGTTAACTAATGCTCCAGCAGTTTTCCAGTCTTATATGAACGAACTGTTTCGTGATCTGCTTTACAAACATGTGGTGGTCTATCTCGACGATTTATTAATATTGGCCAACAGTTTACAAAAACATCGAGAGATTGTCAGGGAGGTGCTTTCCCGCCTCAGGAAAATTTTTCACTTCTGTAAATTGGAAAAATGTACTTTTGAAGTGTCTTCCATACCTTTTCTAGGTTACATTGTATCGGGGTCCGGTCTGGAGATGGATCCTGCAAAAGTAGAAGCCATTCAGTCACACTCTCCGAGGTATCCAAAGATTCCTTGGTTTCGCAAATTACTACAGGAAATTCATTAAAGACTTTTCCACCATCGTTGCCCCAATAACTGCCCTCACTCGCAAAAATGCCAAACCTTCCAAATGGGATACTGAAGCTGCTGACGCCTTTTTATTGCTCAAGAAGAAATTAATCTCTGCACCAGTGTTGACTCAACCAGATGTCTCTTTGCCTTTTACTCTCGAGGTTGATGCCTCTGCCATTGGCATAGGTGCAGTTCTGTCCCAGGTGAGAGCTGATGGACAGTTGCACCCATGTGGCTTTTTCTCCAAAAAAATTTCCCCGGCTGAACAGAATTATGCCATAGGGGAACAAGAATTATTAGCGATTAAAATGTCCTTGGAGGAGTGGCGGTATCTTTTAGAAGGGGCAGTTCATGTTATTAATATCATTACTGATCATAAGAATTTGCTGTATTTGAAAAATGCTCAATGTCTTAATCCCCGTCAAGCCAGATGGGCATTGTTCTTTTCAAGATTTAATTTTAAATTGTCTTTCTCTCCTGGAGCAAAAAATCGAAAGGCGGATGCCTTGTCTAGATCGTGGGAGACTGAGGAGGAAGCGAGATCCTATAAAGGAAGTCCAATTGTCGATCCACTTGCATTTGCCATAACAATGGTGCAAGTTCCAGTACCACCAGGTAAAACTTTTGTCAAGTCTAACTCAAGACAACAGATTCTTCATTGGGCCCATGATTAAGTTTTCTGGCCATCCAGGGGTTCAGAAAACCTATGAATTCCTGTCACGTCAGTATTGGTGGCCGGGTCTGAAAAAAGATATTCAAGACTATGTTGCTTCCTGTCCTCACTGTGCCCAACACAAATCCTCCAATCTTGCTCCAGTAGGTCCATTAAGATCATTATCTATTCCCAAAAGACCCTGGTCTCATCTATCGATGGACATTATCACTGATCTTCCACCATCAGAGGGTTATACCACCATTTGGGTCGTCATAGACAGATTCTCCAAGATGGCTCATTTCATACCTCTACGAGGTCTACCTTCAGCTCCCAAACTAGCTGAATTATTCATTAAAGAAATTTTTAGGATACATGGGTTACCTGAGGAAATTGTGTCCGATTGGGGCGTACAATTTGTGGCAAAATTTTGGCGAGCTCTGTGTAAAGTTCTCAAAATCCAGCTTAATTTCAGTACAGCATACCACCCGCAGTCTAATGGTCAGACGGAGAGGGTCGATCAAGACGTAGAGGCTTTCCTTTGTTTACATGTCTCCTCCTCTCAAGATGACTGGGTGGAGGTATTGCCGTGGGCCGAATTTGGGCATAATAACCAATACCATTCGTCTTCTTCTTCTACTCCTTTCTTTGTTAATTGTGGCTTCCATCCTAGGGTTCCTGATTTCCAGCAAGTACCTGTGACATCTGTACCAGCAGTAACTTTGTCTCTCCAGCAGCTTCGACAGCATTGGAGAAAAGTCAGGAAATCTCTAACAAAAGCCTCACAAAGGTATAAAAGGTTTGCAGATCGAAAAAGAAGAGCTGCTCCTACTTGGAGAGTAGGCGACAAGGTATGGCTTTCCACCCGAAATCTTCGTCTACGTGTTCCATCGATGAAGTTTGCACCTCGTTTCATTGGGCCATTCCCGATAATACATATTATTTAAAGTATTTGTACTTTCACCCGCCTATGTTCTAGCATATCTCTCCAACCGCGCTGCTGCTGCGGTCGCGTTACCCGTTTTCTCCATTATCATCTGCGTTTTATTGGTTCACAGTTCGCAACATGGGTAAATTTTATAGTGTGTCCTTTTTATACCGACCCCTTTTTTTTTTAATCTGGGAGTGCAGCGGGTATGCTTTAATTAATTGCACAGTTGGCAAGGTGGCTTGACTAACGTACCGGACCCAAGGCCCTTGAATTTCTCCAATCAAGCAAAGTTTGCTATAGTGTCTCCCTCCCTACTTGGCAGGGGATTGCACTTTACTTTGCAAGTATAAACATAATTAATCCACAAATTTTAACCCCTTGCTTCTCCCAAAACACTTTCTTGAATGAAATGCAAAAAGGTCCCGGAATACTATAGACCCACTTGCGACTGTACCAGATATTATAATTCACACTCTCGCTTTAGCAATATATGTCTGTGGCTGGACATGCATGTTTTTATTTTTTTCTCTGGTCTGCCCCTTCAGCCCAGTGCCTGGCAGTCTCCAGAAAGCCCCTGCTGCAGTTCTCCACCAGGCTCTCCTCTCCAGCTGCTCCGCTTTCACCTGCCCCCAGTCACCTTCTCTCCCACTCCTGCTTGCTCTTCTCGGTATATAGCACTTTAAGGTAATGAGTGGGAGCCAAAGTGAAAGGGATAGCGCTCCCCCACCGGTCATACCAGCCGCCAGCTGCCCCGCTTCACTCCGGTGCTGCAGGCGCCTTTTTCGCGCTGTCTCATCTCTGCACGCTGCGTCCTGCGGCTGGGGGGTTCGCATCACGCCAAGCGCCTAGCTGGATACTGCACCACTTCCGGCATCGTCACGATCCCTGCTCCACTGCTCCTACTCGTACGGCCGCCCGGCCGCCGGTAAGCTCTGCTTTTTTTTTTCTCCCTTTCAGGTGGGTGCAAACTGTAGTATTAGCCCGGGTCCTCGCACAGCCTCGCTAGCCAGCCAGGGCGTCCAATTTTAGGTCGGATGGATGTCCAGGGAGCTCCGTCTTCACACTCCTCTACTCCTGCTCTGCCGTGGCCACGCCTCGTGTAAACATATTTATAGTGCCTTCCACTGGTACGGATTTTCAATAACAAGTCTTTATCAATGGGCTCTCCATCTGGACATTGTGAGTAAGTTATCGTCTGGTTAAACCATGTTACTTCCCAAGTTCCAATTGGTCTGGAACTGGAGAAATTCAAACACACCAGGGATCTATCCACCTAGTATGGGTGTAACCTAAGGCTAGGGGACCTGGTTTACAGGTATTTCTTATCCAGTGGCCTCCCTTTATTCAAAGCGCTTATCTCTGATAGCTTTAATGGATATGCGACTATGCCTACATTACTCCTTTTGTGTAGTATTTGGGAACACACCCAGCATTCTGTTTGGTTTAAGACCTTGATGCACTCCATCTTCATCTCTGGTTGGCAATATATACAAACACAGTATTCCCCAGATGACAACTCATCACATCGCCCTTGAACTACATATTCCTCATACCTCTTACCATCTCCAGCACTGGGTAAAGAATCAGGCTTACTTAGAGATTCTATCTCACCCTGATCTGGGTCATCTAATACACTTCCAGAGCTCTGCTCTATTCGCTCTAGGGTTTAGCAGCCACAGAATGTCCTTGGGTAAAATGAGAAAAAGAAACTAGGTTGAACTAGATGGACGTAAGTCTTTTTTCAGCCTTACCTACTATGTAACTATGTAAAACAAGAGAACAAAAATAGAACCAAGAACCTGTTGATAGTAGTTCTTCCATCCTTTTTACCAGGGGTCTTTGTTACGCTGTCTTTCTGTAGCTTGTACAAGTTGCCTGACCTTGGCTGCTTTTCAGTCCTCTGGGAACAATGCCTCTAGCGATATTTCTTCTCTTTCGCTCTTAACACAAGGAACGTCCGAGTTTCTGACCTTTTTGTAGTGGGACGAATGTACCCAAGTCTCTCTCTCTACAACTTTAATTGATATAGTGCTGGTCAACAAGACTTGGTATGGTCCTTCCCAACGGTCTATCAAACAACCTGAGCGTAAAAAATTTCGTAACATAACAAAATCTCCTGGTTCAAGGTTATGACAGTTATCAACAGGCATGTCAGGTGTCAACAAGTTCAATTCCTTTTGCTGCTTCCTCAGCTGTCTGTTCACCTTTAGTATGTATTGCACAGCAGTCAGTTCATTGTTACATTTTAGATCATCCTGTGGGTCTATCATGTGTGGCTGCTGGACAAACAATATTTCGAAGGGGGACAAGTTCAGTGGAGTTCTGGGAGTGGTCCTAATACTATACAGCACAATGGGCAGTGCCTCTGGGCATAGTAACCCTGTTTCAGCCATAATTTTACCCAGTTTGTTTTTAATAGTACCATTCATTCTCTCAACTATGGCGCTCACTTGGGGTCGATATGGAGTATGAAGTTAACTATTTATTCCCAGGAGTTTACACATGATTATGAAGACTTCTCCTGTGAAGTGAGTGCCTCTGTCACTCTCGATAACCTTTGGGATACCATATCTGCAGACAAACTCTTGACATATTTTCTTAGCCGTGAAAGTAGCAGTGTTGGAGGCAGCAGGGAAAGCCTCCATCCAATTGGAAAATATATCAACACATACTAACACATACTTTACATTTCTACAGGATGGTAACTGTATGAAGTCGATTTGTACTACCTGGAAAGGGCCTTCTGTAGGAGGGATGTGGGATGGCTCTGTTGGGATGGCTTTCCCAATGTTCTTCCTCAAACAGGTGAGGCATGACATTGCCACTCTACCTGCTTGAGAAGCAAACCCTGGTGCACACCAGTAGGCCTTCACCAATTTGCACATACCTTCCTTTCCGAGATGTGTCAGCCCATGAGCCGCCTCGGCTAGACTAGGAAGGTATGCCCTGGGGGCCACTGGTTTTCCATGTCCATCTTTCCAGAGTCCAGTGGACTCTTGACCACATCCCTTCGACTTCCATACTGCCCTCTCCTGTGGGGAACACAAATTATGCATGTCTATCAGTTTTGATGTGGATACCATGTTAAGTGTGCAAAGATTCATAGGGGAAGAAGAGATATTTAAAGGGCATGCGGCCCTTTTCGCTGCCTCATCAGCACGGCTGTTACCAAGGGACACCAGATCCTTCTCTGATGTATGAGCTTTGCACTTGATAACAGCCACTCTGTCTGGTAGCTGGATAGCCCCCAGGAGTCTTCTGACATGACACATGCGCCACTGGTGTGCCAGCTGCCTTTATGAAATTTCTGAGGCGCCATATGGCCCTGAAATCATGCACCACTCCAATAGCATATCTGGAGTCGGTATATATGATAACTGATTTCCCTTTTGCCAGTTCACATGCTCTGGTCAGTGCCACCAGTTCCAATACTTGTGCAGAGTGAGGTGGTCCAAGATTCCACAATACCTCCATTTACTACTGTGTAGCCTGTGCACAGCTCTCCTGTCTCCATTTGTCTATGACAGCTGCCTTCGGTGAATAAGGTTATGTCTACCTCACTTAATGGGCTGTCGCTTATGTCAGGACGTGCTGTAAAGGTCTGATTCAGGTAGGTCATGCAATCATGTTTGTCCTCACTTTCGCCAAACTCTGCCTTACCATTTTCAGCAACATTCCCATCAACCCCCACCCTTTGTGCCTTGGAGGGCACATGAGGTAGGAATGTGGCTGGGTTTAATGTATTGCATCGCTTTATGGTAATATTTACTGGGGCCATCAGTGCCAGTTCCCACTTTGTGAACCGCACTGAGGACACATGTCGAGTTTGGGCAGAGTGTAGGAGAGCAGAAACAGCATGGGGAGCATAAACAGTTAAATCGTGTCCTAACACCACATCCTCACTCTTGTTTACTAGTTGTGCTATTGCAGCTACGCTTCGTAAACAAGTTGGGAGTGAGCGTGCTACTGTGTCCAATTGGCCACTGTAGTATGCTACTGGTCGGTTGGCATCACCATGTTTTTGGGTAAGTACTCCTGCCGCAGACCCAGCTGATTCCGTACTGTAAACTTCGAAGGGTTTTCCATAATCTGGCATTCCTAGTGCTGGAGCTTTTGTTAGGCTCGCCTTTAGTTCCTCAAAGGCCAGCTCGGATTCCTCAGTATGAGAGACCCGATCTGGCTTAGTGGAGGAAACCATTTCTTGTAGTGGTAATGTCAGAATAGAGAATCCTGGGATCCAATTGCGACAATATCCACACATGCCTAGGAACGTACGGATCTGATGCTGGGTCTGCGGCAGTACCATGTTTTGAATTGCTTGGATTCGCTCGTCAGTGAGGTGTCTCAACCCTTGGGTGAGACAGTGGCCCAAATATTTAACCCTGGTCTGGCATAACTGTAATTTATCCTTCGATACTTTATGTCCTGGTTCTGAGAGATGCATCAGTAGCTGTCGAGTGTCATCCACTGATGACTCCAGTGACTCAGAACACAATAGGTCATCAACATATTGTATCAGTATCAAACCACTCAAGGGATGGAAGGATTGTAAACAATCATGCAAGGCCTGGGAGAAGATGCTAGGGCTGTCTATAAATCCCTGCGGGAGTCGGGTCCAGGTGTACTGTACTCCTCTGTAGGTGAAGGCAAAGAGGTATTGGCTGTCAGGGTGCAAAGGGACAGAAAAGAAAGTAGAACAAAGGTCAATAACAGTGAAATGCATACAGTGAGGTGGGATTTGCATCAGGATGACAGCTGGGTTTGGCACTACGGGGAATTGGCTCTCAACTACTTTGTTTACCCCTCTTAGATCCTGCACTAATCTGTAGCCCCTCCCTCCACTCTTTTTTACAGGGAAGATGGGACAATTGGCCGTGCTAGAGGTTCGAACTAGGATTTCCTGTTGGAGTAATCGTTGTATCACTGGGTACACCCCTAGTTCGACTTCTGGTTTTAAAGGGTATTGTGGTATTTTGGGGGCTATCCTGCCTTCTTTTAAACTGATTTCTACTGTAGCTACGTTTGCCATTAACCCAGCATCCTGTCCATCTTTAGTCCAAAGGGAAATCTGTATTTGAGCTGTAATTTCAGCTACCTTAGATGGATTAGCATCTATAACAGTTGAATGCAACATTAACCTCTGAGGAGTGTCCAGCAAATCTTGCACTTCTTGTGCAATGTTTTTAGGAGTGTCCAGAAATATATCATCAGGGGTGCAGTAGATGACACATCCCATTTTACATAGTAGATCTCTACCCAGAAGGTTGGTCGGGGCTGCCGCAGCCAACAGGAAAGAATGTTTGGTATGCAGAGGCCCGATTGTAACCAAGGCTGGTCTCGTCAATGGGTAATGTTGCACTTTTCCTATTACCCCAATTGCAGCTACCATTTTATTGGTGTAACCCACATTGAGAGCAGTGTTACGAACAGACCTGGCCACCCCTTTATCAACCAAAAAGGTTTGTCTTACACCAGCTACATTTACTTTTACCTGAGGTTCTTCTCTAAGGTGTTGTGTCAATCCAAATGGCTGTAGGATGCAGGTATGACCTGTTTCCTATTGTTGCATTTGTGTCGCCCTAAGGACAGTGTTGGCTAAAAGGAGGGGTGGAGGCATGTGTCGCGATCTATCTGTCTGTTCCCATTGTGTTTGAGGTGGATACCTATGGGTTTCCCCTCTGTGGGGTTCCCACTCCCTTTTATGTGTGGCATTTCTCCTTTGTCTTTCTGACATGCAATTTGTAGATATGTGTCCCTCTTTGTTACACTTGTAACATACTACCTGTTTCTTTGTGGCATCTCTAGGTGCTGTGTGCTGTGTGCATTTGATTGGGGCATTACTGAGTGCCAGGATACTAACTGTCATCAGTTTCTCAGTCTGCATCTCTTTGTGTTTCTTAATAATTCTGTCATGTTCAACGGCAGATTCTCTCAATGCTTCTACGGTCATTCCCCTCCAGTTTGGGAAGGAAATTTGTACTCTACTCTTCAAACTTTCCCTCAATCCCTCTATCAGCACAGAGACAATCATTTCCCTAAGGTTTGTGTTGTCCTTGGGGTCAGGGATACCAGTATGTTTTGACACCGCTTGTAAGCCACGGTTAAAGTACTCAGCAGCAGACTCACCATCTTTTTGTTTTATGGTGAATATCTTGCTGTATTCAATTGTAACAGGAAAATATACTCCCAATTGTACATTTATTAGGCGTATATTTTCCTGGTTGACCTTATCACTCCACGGCTCATCACCATTCACACCACTATCCTCAATGAATTTTAGGATATCTATGTGTGGGGGAAGACAATCTCTCAGCAAAATCCACCAATCTTTATTGGTAGGTTCGTCTGAGTTTCCCAGATCCCTCATAAATTTCTGCCAGAGTATCAGATCCTTCCTGGGATCTGGGAAATCTGAGATGATCGATCGCAGTTCTAACCGTGTCCAGGGGTTTAACATATTTATGTTCCTTGTGGGTATCACTCCGTCTCTATCCACCTTTCCATAAGGAACTTCCAGCGTATGCAGAGGGTAGGTTTGTACCACATCTGTGCCGCTAGAAGATGACTTGGGGGCAATTGTCTCTGTGCTGTGTTGAGCATTCTCACCTGTTTCCTTGGTTGCGTTGTTGGGATCAGCAGTCTCCTCTGCTAGAGCAGCAGCCGCAGCAGCAGCGGCAGCAGCCTTTGCTGGCTCAGCTTTTCCCTCATTCATATTGGTTGCATAAGAGACGGCTGATGTCAACAACACCTCATTCTGCTCTGCAGTTTCCTTATAAGGGGATAAAACAGGGTACAGGTTAGTTACATGTGCGTTTTTGTTTGTTTCTCTTTTAACGGTAGCTGCCCCCTCTGGCACATACTGTATGGAGGAGGGGGTGCAGTTGCATTACTGGGGCTGATTGCATTTACATCTGCTAAACACCCACTTCCAAGTTGAGCTTGTCCTTCCCTTTGCCACAAGTTTAAAACCTCATTCTGCTTCACCCTCATTTTTAGCGATGAGAGCAAACATATTTTATCTCTAACAGTGGATAGGACTTCTGGATCAAAACTGCCAACACCGGGAAATTCTATTTTACTGCCCTTTGTCATTTTAACCCATTTCTGGATATGAGATACTGCAAATTCTCCATATTTCATTTTCATTATGAACGCAGCCGACCCCTTCGGTCGGCTTACTTCTTCCCTACGTAGCACAACCTCCTTGTGTGAGCAACTGTTTCCCATTTTTCCAATACCTCTCTAGGTAACCTTTGGTTTATGAGAATCAGTAGCTCACAGCTAGAAAACACTGGTGGGTGGTTTGTCCATGAGAAGCACCCAAGACACTCCTTCTCTACAGGGTGAAACTTTTCCGCAATTAAGCGTGAAGCACAATCTGCGAGGATCCTGTTTTACTCAATCACGTATTGTGTCTGACCCCTGCCTGTACGTCGGCGTTCGTTAGTCACATTCCACAAACGTGCGGCCAACTTCGCAGAACACAAGAAAACTTATTTTTTCTGTATTCTTCAAAATCGGTATTTTGAATGTGGAGCTAGGCAGATCTCTTGGTTCTGCTTTCGCTCCTTTTACCCTTTTGATAGATTCAAATAGGCGTACCTATGAAAGGGGCAGTTAAAAAAATAAATGGTATGTCACCACACAACCATGTATGTTTCTCTTTAACACACTATTTCTATAGCGCTATGGGTCACAACGTTATGCGCCCGTTAACCCCGTGTACTCACACGCTGGGTCCACGACCAGTGTTATCTTAACACTCTTGGTCCTATTTATTTCTGGGCTATTTCTAAATAATATTAAAAATATATATATTTCTGTACAGAAAAACCTTCCCGGGTTTGCAGTTTCTCACCAGATGCTTATGTGAGTATAAACCCCCTTAAACAACTATAGGAATTTATTAAAATACTGTTTGAATTGCTTGCTTTGGAAACGAACCGAAACTACTAAACTTTCTTGTATTAATTACCATTCTATCGCTTAGTAGGTTAATATGTTAACATACTGCTTAATAGTGCTTGTAATTCATACCAGCCACCGCTGGGCTACTATGTGTGCTGTGTGTGCAGTGCCCGTGAACAGCCACATATGAACGTGTCTTTGTTACTTAATCCTGTTCACAAGACTCCGTTCTACAGTGTATTTACAAGCTTGTGACCATATTTCGCAGAAGCGGTAATATTGCGAATGCGAAATTATTCATGTACTTGTTCCGTAAATTACGTACAAAGGCCCAAATGCCCGACGTAAGCACGTGTGTGCATTCCTTACGTAATACAGTGCGGATGCTTCACGTTACTGTATAGGCCTAAAAACTGAAAGACAAGGGGGGAGAAAAAGAAACTCGGGTGGGGTGCACTCTAAGTCCCCTATTTAAGTTATTCTGATGGAATTAGTATTTTTATATTTTTTTTATTTTTTTTCTGCTTGTGCATAAATTAAATTATATGTAAGATAATATGCAAAATTATGAGAGAATAATAATAAAAATATTTAAACTAACAAATTGCTGTGTGCTTTTGTTATCAATATTCCTGTGGATATATATTCAAAAAAATACGTACTGTATCATTAATACCCCGCCTGTCTGTCAAATTTCTTGAAAAAAATGACCATCATATACCCCATCAATTATACACCATTGATGTTGTGGGTGTCACTTATATAAGTGATAAGGGTCTAATCATTGGTCAAAAAGAAACTTACATAAACAGACAAACAAAGTATATACACCAATCTATATTTACATATGTACAATATCTGCCTCTATCAAATTCTCCTTATGTTAAGAGACTGCACTTCATGCCCTATTTTGCTGCTTGTAATTACACATAGGGTGGTAAAATTGTATCAATCTTTCCAGCAGTAATTCACTATGAGCAGGATGTTCCTTCAATTAGCAACAATCTGCAACTCTCTTTCTCAATTTGGCAGGTGGCCTGTTAATCTTTGCTTATTAACCACAATATATACACACACACTCGGTTTAATAAGATGGTAATTCACCACATACCTGACTACATTGGTAGTCACCGATAATATTCACAAATGTGCAACTATGTATATGGAAAACAGCACAAACGGCAATGAAAAAAAAACAGCAAATATAACTGCCTCTCACAGTCAATAACCAGCCTGTTGCCCTCTGCCTTTAGGCCAATGCGTGGCAGTAGGTCAGATATGAATATAGCACATGTCCAATTGCACTGACAGCCACCGGCAATCCCGACAGGCACACCGCTACATACAAAGGCAGAACAAGAAATAGGCAATTAAAATGGAGAAAAAAATGAGAAGGACCGTTGCCCTACTCAGAGCCAGCGGCAGCCTGTATTGAGGCTAGCTGCGGACTCAGGAGGGGGGTCCGGTTACCAGATATGGCCTAAAACCTGCGGCCATGTGGCGGAGTTCTCATCCTTGCAGTAACCACTGACAATTTATAGTTTTACACAGAAAGAATCCTCTATGCACTATAATAAACACAGGCCTTTGCCTCCGCTTGTGCGAAAATATCGCACATGCGCATGTACAAGCAAGCAATTCAAAACACTATACCCTGTTAAACTACTTGTGGCAAACGGAAGTGTAAACAGACCCAATATAAAACACTGTATATACTTTAAACACACAATTATTTCTTCACTTCACTTATTGTCCCTTGGATTCACACGCTAGCACCTTTGAAGCTCTGTACCGCCGCCGACTTGGCCTTTCCAGCAATGGTTAACTGATCACTTCCACCCTTTTGCTGGTATAGGCTCAAGTACTGCACTTAGTACAGTGCTTTAAAGTATGTAACGCTTGGACGCAGCCCCAATTATCAATGTCAATTGTGACAAGAACACTGGAGTAGTGTTTCAGGGCAGGTATATTTGTCCCAGGTTTTTGTCCTACACCTTTTAGAAACAGGTGTTTTGCCTCACAGAGGGCTAATCAGCAAGCAAGCTGTAAAAAGGCTGCCAGAGTGAGAGTGTGAGGGGATTGCCTGGGAGATTGCAGAGTCTCTGTGTGAGAAGCAAACCTGCCTTTTACAAGTGAGTCCCCAGTGTTGACTGGGAAACTTTGTAGTTTTCTTTAGTGACAGTTAGGAGCATCCTGTGTATAGTTAGTGCCGGACAGGCAAGGTATTTTCTTTTTATGTTTATTTTGTTTTCTGCTGAAATAAAACTGGTTGCGGCCAGTTGTACCACAAAGACTGGACTGGTGTGATTACTCAGCTGCTGGTGGCTGCCTTCTACCCCAGGAAAAGGCATCTAAATTCCCCTACAGTGTTACAACTTGGTGGAGAATGCGAGCACTCCGTTCTGTGCATAAGTGAGAGCCGCAGCTGTGTGAGCCCTGCAGAAAACAGTGGTTTATGCAGATACAGCCCAGTGTGAAGTTGCTGAGAATTGCCTGAGGATTTTGTATATGTCCTGGGTGAAAGCAGCTACAAAGCCACCTGAAAAATCTGTCAACATGGAGGAACTGCTTAAAGCCTTGCTGCAAGCTACAGCGGTACAGCGGGAGGCCACAGCAGCTCAGCAGGTTGCCATTGAGGAAAATAGGAGAGAGCAGCAGGCGGAAATGGGTGAACTTTGCAGGCAACAGCATCAGGATAGAGAGGCCTTAACCAAGGTGGTGCGAAGCCTGGCAACATGGATTGGTGATATGGCCGTCAGTGCTCCAGCCAGCTCTAGTTCTATCCGGGCCAGTCACTTCCTGCAGAAAATGACAGAGACTGATGATGTGGAGGCCTATCTGACCACGTTTGAAAGGACTGCTGAGCGTGAGAACTGGCCGGAAGCACAATGGGCCAGTCTGATAGCACCTTTTCTCTCGGGTGAGCCCCAAAAAGCATACTTTGATTTAAGCCCTGCAGATGCTCGGGACTATGACAAGTTAAAAACTGAGATCCTAACCCGCCTGGGAGTCACACTGTCCGTAAGAGCCCAACGGGTGCACCGCTGGGTATATGCCCTGGAGAAGCCTCCTCGCTCACAGATGCACGACCTTATTCAGCTAACCAAAAAATGGTTACAGCCAGAGACATTAACTGGTCCCCAGATGGTGGAAAGAGTCGTCATGGACCGCTATTTGAGATCCTTGCCTGTGGTCCTGCGCAAGTGGATGAGCCATGGAAATCCGGATACTGCTGACCGGTTAGTGGACATGGTAGAGAGGTATCTGGCGGCAGAGGAGTTACTGATGACCACCCAGCACCCCACAGATCCCCGACAGCGCCCTTCAGTGAAGACTGGTAAGACTGTTCCATGGGAAAATGTTGCTGGGCGCAAGGCTGGAGAGACTGTAAACAGTGGCCCTGGAGACAGGCCAATGGGACTAGAAAGGTCTATGCTGCCCAAACGGGTTGATAATCGTGTGATTAAATGTTTCAGGTGTGGTATGCCAGGTCATATTATTGCTAATTGCCCAGTTACACAGGAACCCATGCAATTTGATGCTGCCTTTGAAAATCGCAGAATGTCTTTCTTTGCTAGATTAGCTTGTACTGTGGTGCCTTCTCCTAAACTCGAAAGACAAATGTGTGATGTGTTCTTAGAGGGTAACCGGGTAGAGGCTTTGCTGGACTCAGGAAGTTTGGTTACCCTTGTGAAAGCTGGATTAGTGAATCCCTTAAAGGTCCAGCAAATACCTATTGGGGTTAATTGTATACATGGGGATACCCAACATTATGCCACTGCTGAAGTACATATAGAAACTTGTTGTGGGTCAGCAATTGTGAAAGTAGGACTGGTTCCCTCTCTGGTGCATGAGGCCATAATAGGGAGGGATTTTCCTCATTTTTGGAAGCTGTGGGAATCACGTTTAGCCACAGATGGGAGAAGTGAAGAGCCAGTAGTTAATGCCAATGATTTTGTGGCTGTATGTGGGTCCTTTGAACCTTCTGACCCTTTACCTTTTGCTAGTTTGGCTGGGGAGGGGACAGATGGAGAGTCCAGTGAGGACTCTCTTGCTGGAAACGGAGAGGTAGTAGTGCCCGATCTGGAGGTAAAGAAGGATTTGTTTATGTCTGAACAGTTAAAGGACCCTACTTTATTGAAGGTTAGAGAAAATGTTAAGGTTGTTAATGGGGAACCCGTGGTACCAGGTGCCAAGATTTCTTATCCCCACATGGCTATTTGTAATGAGCTTTTGTACCACGTTGTCAAAAAAGGTGAGGAAGTGGTGGATCAGCTGGTAGTTCCCCAACCTTATAGGAGAACGGTACTAGATTTAGCCCATAGTCATGTTACAGCAGGACATTTAGGGGCAGAAAAGACCACTGAAAGAGTTTTACAAAGGTTCTTTTGGCCAGGGGTGTATAAAGAAGTGTCTGATTATTGCTCTTCCTGTCCTGAATGCCAGTATCATGCCCCTAGACCTCATTTCAGGAGCCCACTAGTTCCCATGCCTATTATAGAGGTCCCATTTGACAGAATAGCCATGGATCTCGTGGGGCCCTTGTTAAAATCCGCTCGGGGCCATCAGTATATTTTGGTAATAATGGACTACGCCACTCGATATCCTGAGGCTGTCCATTTACGCACTATCACAACCAAAGCGATAGCTAGGGAACTGGTGCAGGTTTTCAGTAGAGTGGGAATACCAAAAGAAATTTTGACTGACCAAGGTACTCCATTTATGTCAAGGGTCATGAAAGAATTGTGCAAATTGTTTAAGGTCACCCACCTCAGGACGTCTATCTACCATCCCCAAACTGATGGGTTGGTGGAAAGATTTAATAAAACGTTAAAAAGTATGTTAAAAAAGGTTGTTGACAAAGATGGGAAAAACTGGGATTGTTTGTTGCCCTACTTGTTGATGGCCATCAGAGAAGTTCCGCAGTCCTCTACTGGGTTTTCTCCGTTTGATTTGTTGTATTGTAGACACCCCAGAGGGCTGTTGGACATTGCTAAGGAGACGTGGGAAGGACAACCCACCCCTTATAAAAGCGTTATTGAACATGTATCACAAATGCAGGATAGGATTGCAACTGTGGTACCTATTGTCAGAGAGCACATGGAACAAGCCCAAAGTGCTCAACAGAGGGTATATAACCGGAGTGCCAAGATACGGGAATTTGCTCCGGGGGATAGAGTTCTTGTGTTGGTGCCCACTGTGGAAAGCAAGTTCCTAGCTAAATGGCAGGGACCATTTGAGATTTTGGAAAAAGTGAATGAGGTCAATTATAAAGTATACCAACCAGGTAAGAGAAAACCTGAACAAATCTACCATGTTAACTTAATCAAACCCTGGAAAGATAGGTTGTCTCTGTCAGCGGAGCCTTGCTCTTTGGCGTCTTCACCTCAGTTGCTTCCCGCGGTGAAGGTGTCAGAGACATTGTCAGCTGATCAGAACAATCAGGTTAAAGAATTTCTCAACCGAAATAGGGAGATATTTTCAGAGCTGCCTGGCCAAACGACCATAATAAAACATGACATTGTCACTGAACCAGGGGTCAGGGTTCATTTAAAGCCATATAGGATTCCTGAAGCTCAGAGAGAAGCTGTCTCTAAAGAAGTTAAAAACATGTTAGAACTAGGAGTCATAGAGGAATCCAACAGTGAGTGGTCCAGTCCTATAGTTCTCATCCCGGAGCCAGATGGTAGCATACGCTTTTGTAATGATTTTCGTAAATTAAATGAGGTGTCCAAATTTGACGCATACCCCATGCCCCGTGTGGATGAGCTTATAGAAAGGCTGGGAACAGCCAGGTTTCTCACCACATTGGACCTGACTAAAGTTTACTGGCAGATACCCCTAACTGATAGCGCAAAAGAAAAAACAGCCTTTTCGGTTCCAGAGGGGCTGTTTCAGTATAAGATGTTACCTTTTGGGTTGCATGGGGCTCCAGCAACCTTTCAATGGACGATGAATAAAATTTTGAGGCCCCATAGAAAATATGCAGCTGCATATTTGGATGATGTGGTAATTAACAGTACGGACTGGGGGTCCCATTTGGTTAAAGTACAGGCAGTACTGGACTCAATCAGAGAAGCAGGGTTTACTGCTAACCCAAAGAAGTGCTGCCTTGCAATGGAGGAGGTTAAGTACTTGGGCTTCACCATTGGTAGAGGTCTGATTAAGCCCCAATTAAATAAAATCGATGCTATTCAAAACTGGCCTCGGCCAGTGAATAAAAACAAGTAAGGGCTTTTTTGGGAATAACTGGGTATTACAGACGATTTATTCCTAATTTTGCAGCCACAGCAGTGCCGTTGTCAGACCTTACCAAGGGGAAGCAGTCAAATACGGTGAAATGGAACCCTGATGCAGAAAAAGCGTTCCAAGCATTAAAAGTGGCTTTGTGTTCACAACCTGTACTGATAACGCCAGATTTTTCAAAAGAATTTGTTGTACAGACAGATGCCTCAGAGGTAGGGATAGGGGCTGTGTTGTCCCAAAACAGAGATGGGGATGAACACCCTATCATCTATTTGAGTAGGAAACTCAGTGAGCATGAAAAAAGGTATGCCATTGTGGAAAAGAAGGCTTTGGCCATTAAATGGGCATTGGATACCTTGAGGTATTACCTCTTGGGAAGACAGTTCAGGCTAGTGACAGATCACGCCCCTTTAAAATGGATGCATGTAAACAGAGGTCAGAATGCTCGGGTAACCAGATGGTTTCTAGCATTACAGGATTTCAAGTTTAAGGTCGAACATAGACCAGGTTCACAGTTGGCCAATGCAGATGCATTGTCCCGCGCCTTCTGTTTGGGGGCTACAAGTGTTCCGGCCCCTAGGTCGAAACAGGGGAGGGGGATATGTGACAAGAACACTGGAGTAGTGTTTCAGGGCAGGTATATTTGTCCCAGGTTTTTGTCCTACACCTTTTAGAAACAGGTGTTTTGCCTCACAGAGGGCTAATCAGCAAGCAAGCTGTAAAAAGGCTGCCAGAGTGAGAGTGTGAGGGGATTGCCTGCGAGATTGCAGAGTCTCTGTGTGAGAAGCAAACCTGCCTTTTACAAGTGAGTCCCCAGTGTTGACTGGGAAACTTTGTAGTTTTCTTTAGTGACAGTTAGGAGCATCCTGTGTATAGTTAGTGCCGGACAGGCAAGGTATTTTCTTTTTATGTTTATTTTGTTTTCTGCTGAAATAAAACTGGTTGCGGCCAGTTGTATCACAAAGACTGGACTGGTGTGATTACTCAGCTGCTGGTGGCTGCCTTCTACCCCAGGAAAAGGCATCTAAATTCCCCTACAGTGTTACACAATATAAATATGACCAGATGTATAACAAGTGAAGTGCGACGTTTACGTACTTTGTCCGTAAACCACCCTTTATCCCTAGCTACGTGCGAACAAAGGGTAACACAGCGTAGCGAACCTTGTCCATGTATGATACACGCTATACAGTACCAATACTTATAAAACAGTATCCTTTCGCAGTACTTAGTTCCCAATTTGAGTACACCTTTAAAGGATAATGTCCGTATTACACCTTTGTCGCTAAATGTGAATAAAAGCCAAGACTCAAGAAATAAGGAGATAGCATGTATTTAGTCCCTAGCGGACAACAGGGGTTTCAGAAAGAAAAAAACAGTATTCACAGTGTACAGTTTGTCTAATAATACAAAATATGTACCGCCTAATCTAATCTAATTCTCATCTAAGTAACATCTGTCCCACCTGCAGTGCACATGGTTTTATCCATCTAAAAAGGATTTTGTCAGAGTGAACTAGAATAAGGGCCATTATGCCCACCAAACCCTATTACAGATTACACATCAGAGTTTGGTTTCCTGCAGCTAATACACTGATACATCTACCACCACTGACCACTGGGCCGGTTCTCTGAATGTTTGTGAGCACGTGCAATGTTCCTGTAGTCTGAGTAAACCACACAGGAAGAGAGCGCAGGCTGTGCCGTCATATAACCCTCATACACCAGGCAATGTGCTCTATATAGTTACTGTACCAGAGGAACTTGGACATTACCCTGCCAGCTAACAACATGGAGAGGCCAGGTAAGACTCATGTTGTATACTTACCCTTTTACATTCTGGACCTTATTCAGATTGATTCGGTCCTCCATGCACGCACCCTATATGCCAAGCATATGGGAACTCCCAGCGTTCCATGGACATTCCCATGAGAATGCTGGGAGTTCTTAGGCTAATGAGGCCGTGACTACCACCCTAATTATGTAAATCATCCATTCGCAGCCATGCGGGGGGTACTGCATAAGAGGGGGGCGGCACTGTGGGCGGTGGACGGCGTCTGATGGACTCACAAGGCTGTGAATTTCGCAGCCTTGCGAGCCAATCAGAATAAGGCCCTATATAGCAGAATGCAATGTAGTTATTTGCCCAGAGAAGAGCTCAATGCAAATCCGGTAAATTGTAATAATGTTTGTAGTTTACATCTAATAATCACAGATATGAAGATCATGGAACATCCTTGGGGGGTTATTCTGGTTGATGCGCTCAGATGCGAATTTGCATCCTTGCGAGTCAACTAAAACCCGCCTCGCGAATGGTTGGCTGCCGCCACTTATTCGCAAGTGCGACTCGCTCGCAGGGCATGCGGATGGATGTTACACAGTAACATCCATTCACAGGCCAGGGGGGAACGCCCGCATCTATTGATGGTCGCTGACCATCGAATGATGTGGAACGGGCACACATATGTAAGGTTGCTCTGAGTCATCGTTACATATGCGTGCACGTTCTGAAGGAAGTGAGCGGCAGCTGAGATCCGGTGATGTCAGCTGCCCGTCCCCCGCACCCGTACCATGGCCTCATTAGCATGAAAATGCTGGGCGTTCCCATATGCTAATGGAGCCACCCTCCACCCCACACCCCTCTCCCCCCCCCCCCCCCCCCCGCACGCTGTCCTGTGTGTGACACAACATCGGACCCCGTTGCGACCTGAATAAGGTCCTTGGTCTCTGAGCGGGGGTTTCTTTTTTCCTGAAAACCGTCAGAAAGATTATAATATAAGGCAAGGACATAGGCCCTTATTCTGGTTCACTCTTAGAGGTAAATTCCTTCTCAAATGGACAAAACCATGTGCACTGCAGGGGGGCAGATGTAACATGTGCAGAGAGAATTAGATTTGGGTGAGTTATTTTGTTTCTGTGCAGGGAAAATACTGACTGCTTTATTTTAACACTGCAATATAGATCTCACTTTGAAGAAAAACCCCACCCAAATCTAACTCTATCTGCACATGTTACATCTGCCCCCCCTGCAGTGCACATGGTTTTGTCCATTTGAAAAGGAATTTGCCTCTAAGAGTGAACCAGAATAAGACCCTAAGTTTACACTAGATGCATTGGTATTTGGATGGCTCACAGAAAATGGGTCTAATTCAGACCTGATTGCTGGGAGGCTAATTTGCAGAGTCCTACGATCAGGTTTACACCACCCTCCCAGAGTGATATCCCACCCATACAAACCTGCGAATTGCTTAGCACAGCTTGAGAAAATATTGCAGGCAGGCGTATACAGTAGCTGCAAATCCATGCACAAGCCGCTTACGATCTAATGATTTTCCTGTGTGCATAGCCCAGGACTTACACGCGGCTGTGATAGAATCAGGCGAATCAGGACCGGAGCTGACGTCACATGACTTCCCTGGAAACGCCTAGGCGCACCTGTGCTTTCCCTGACACTCCCAGTAAACGGCCGGTTATCACCCCCAAACGCCGGCTTCCTCTCAATCTACTTGTGAATGGCCAGTGATTAAAAATGGAGCAGGAGGATGGCCTCGCGCATGCGCACTACAGACGGTACAGATGCGCAGTCTAACAATAATCGCCCGGCCTGCTAATTCACAGTCATGTAATCAGGTCTGAATTAGGCTCAATGTCTAGGTCAACAGTCAATATTGACAATGGCCGACACAAGCAAAATGTCGACATGACAATAGCTGTCATGCATTTTTATAATTTTCTCCTGATTTATTTTGACTTTTTTATGCTTTTCCTTCCACTTGGATGCCATTGGGAATGGTAACTGTGGTCTGAAGCATGACGAGTGACGTGAGCCTTACGTGGCTACACGGTACACTATTTTGGGATCCACGTGTGCAGGTGTCGACACTGATACAAAAAAGGGTACTTGTTTCCTAGCACAGCCACCACGATTTCTATCGTGGTGGTCGTGTCGGAAAAAATCGTGTCGGTCGCGTCGGGTGCATACCATAACGCACACGACGCGACCGAAGCGATGTACCCGATTTCTCCATAGGCTTCAATGTTAAATTTTTTTAACATTGAAACTGAGTCCATTTAACATAGTAAAAAATGGTAAAAGGGCCAATAAGGGCCATTTCTCATTGGCTATGTGTGTAAAAAATAATGGCCCCCCATTGTGGCCGCCACCCTCACGATTAACGGGAACCCGAAGCGTGGCGAGCGGCGGCGGTGCGCGTCCTCCGACCTTTTCATTCCCCTACTATCCACGTCGGTGTGGAGTTGAGAATAGATTAGTGTGGCGAGCGCAGCGAGCCACCGAGCCCGAAGCGTGGCGAGCGGACGCTGATACCTTCACAGATCCCTGCGTCCCCTCGCGGGCTTCACAGGTATCAGCGTCCCCTCGCGGGGCACGCTGCGCTCACCACGCTTCGGGCTCGGTGGCTCGCTGCGCTCGCCACACTAATCTATTCTCAACTCCACGCCGACGTGGATAGTAGGGGAATGAAAAAGTCGGAGGACGCGCACCGCCGCCCCTCGCGGGCTCGCTGCGCTCGCCACGCTTCGGGTTCGCGTTAATCGTGGGGGTGGCGGCCACAATGGGGGGCCATTATTTTTTACACACATGACGGGGCCATAGCCAATGAGAAATGGCCCTTATTCGGCCTTTTCCCATTTTTTACTATGTTCAATGGACTCAGTTTCAATGTTAAAATAATTTAACATTGAAGCCTATGGACAAATCTGGTCCATCGCATAGGCTTCAATGTTAAATATTTTAACATTGAAGCCTATGGGGAAATCGTGGGCATCGCGTCGCATCGTGTGCCTTAAAGTTAAGGCACACGACAAATCGGGTCCATCGCATAGGCTTCAATGTTAAATATTTTAACATTGAAGCCTATGGGGAAATCGTGGGCATCGCGTCGCATCGTGTGCCTTAAAGTTAAGGCACACGATGCCCGCGATTGTGGCCGTGATAATACACAAGTACCCAAAAAAGTCAACCCTTTGATGCATCGTCCTTTTCCAAATCAACATTTTTCTTTCAAAAGATAATTAGTTTGTTGGTACTGAGGATAGGATTTACTAATTATTGCCATGGTAACTGTGCCATGTGACACACAGTATAACTGGAAAAGAGGGACTGGCGAGCTTATTTATTGTTTTTTTTTACAGTTTCTTATATAGCGCAGCAAATTCCGTTGCGCTTTACAATTGGAAACAACAGTGATTCAACAAACTGGGTAGATACAAACCAACATAGAGGAAGGATGGCCCTGCTCGCAAGCTTACAGTCTATAGGGATAATAGGAGGGATACATAAGGATAGAATTCCATAGCATAGCAGTCCCACCAGTCACCAAGACAGTCCTGATGGGATGCAATTAGATCTGAATGCTACTGGAGGTTGTGTGAGGGTCCTGAATATGATAGGCTGCCTGAAGAGTTGAGTTTTCAGGGAACCCTGGAAAGTTTGGGGGCTAGCGGAGAGTCTCAGTGTGTGTGGAAGGGCATTCCATAGGATGGGTGCTGCCTGACAAAAATCCTGCAAGTGTAAGTGGGAGCGAGTAATGAGTGTGGATGAGAGACGCAGATCTTGTGCAGAGCGGAGAGGTCGGGTGGGGAATGTAACATTTGAGGGTAATTTATATTTATTTATTTTTTTAAATAGGAAGTCGTTACGAAACAAACAAAACATAACCCAAAGGTACTGAGAGAACAGGTGGTACAGGGTGGCATAATGGAAAGGGGGTCACACATTGGGCCCGATTCATTCCCCTTTACTGGGCTGCGAATTCACAGACTGAGCGATTATGAAATGATTCCGCATGCGCACGGTACGCATTGGAGCGGAGGCTTCATTGTAACAGCGCTCTCCTTCTATTTATATCTCTTGCAGATAAAGCTCTCCCGATAAAACCCTGGCTGCCCTCCTGGAAGGGGGTGATTATAACCCTTCTCATTGGAGCCAATATCATCTTCATTCGCATCATTGAAGCGGTTGGTAAGTGATGTCACAGGTGTGACGTTTCAGCTTCTGGTTGTCGCCTTTATTCTGTACTAGCTGACCCTCCCGGCGTTGCCCGGAAAAACCTTGTTTGTTTTTTTTTTAATTTCCAGAATTGCTGTAAAATGTCATCTTATGCTGTGCCAGAGGCCCCAGATTGTAATTTGTGAAAGCCTCCACCATAATGTTAGAATGTGTTTGCATTGATACTCAATGCCTTGGTGGGCACATGAGGTAGGAATGTGGCTGGGTTTAATGTGTTGCATCTCTTTATGGTGATATTGACTGGGGCCATCAGTGGCCAGTTCCCACTTGGTGAACCAAGCTGATGACACATATCGAGTTTGGGCAAAAGTTAGGAGAGCCAATACAGCATGGGGAGCATAAACAGTTAAATTCTGTCCTAATACCTCACTCTTGTTTACTAGTTGCGCTATTGCAGCTACACTATGTAAACAAGTGGGGAGTTAGCGTGCCACTGTGTCCAGTTGGCCACTGTAGTACACTATTTGTTTATTGGCATCACCATGATTTTTCGAGTAAGAACTCCTGCCGCACATCCAGCTGACTATGTACAGTACAATTTAAATGGTTTCCCATAGTCTGGCATTCCCAGTGCTGGAGCCAGTGGCGTAGCTAATGCTCCGCAGCCCCCGCAATGGCGGGGGGGGAGCAGGTGCCCCGGGGGCGCAGATTCACGCTCCAGAGCCAGCAGCAAGAGAGCAGCAGCAGCCAATAAGGATACGCCTCTGGCTGTGTGAGGACGCAGTGACAAGGTCACTGAGCATCCTCACAAAGACAGCCAGAGAGCGCTCCCCCTTCCACCCTGCCCGCTGCCCACCCACCTTACACGCTGCGCTGCTATCTATTCCGGGCTCCCTGTGGCTTTCCTTTATTGGCTGACTGCTATATGCTGGCAGACAGGGTGGGCTGGGCAGGGGGCGGCCGGGAGGAATGATGAGTGATCTCCTGGCTGCTCTGAAAGTCTGACACCTGCCCCGCAGCCCCAGCATGTCCTCAGATGTAGAGGTTCAGGGCTGGAGCAGTTGGCAGTGTCAGTGTCACAGGCAGCTTCCTGATTTACACACAGCTGCTGTGTCCGTGAATATGGAGCCAGCCCCTCCCCAGAGACCAGCCACCAATGAGCTGAGCTCATTTACAAATTCTTCCTTTCCTGTCCCCTGACCTCCCTTCTGCAGCACTGACTCGTCTCCTCCCAGCCAGCATCAGTCCAGCCTCCGAGTCCTGCAAGGCTCTTCACTTTTAGAATACACTACAGGTAATTGCTTTAGTAGGCGCAAATATACTGTATATGTGGAGTGTCAGTGTGGCAATCATTTGTGTATTTATTTGTTGTGCGTGTGTGTTTGTTTGTACAGTACATGGGAGCTGTTTTTTCCCCTTTATTTTATTTGTTTATGTGATTGTATGTGAGTGTGTGGAAAGCATGTGTGGAACATGTGTGTTGGGGGGGGGGGTAAGTGTATATGTATGAATGGATCTGTTATGGAGTCTGACGATTTCTGATATATATCATCTCTATATCTATATATATCAGATATATTTATTTATATATAGTCCCAAAAGAATGATCTTATCCAAAGTATTCATGCAATCCAGCACCTACAGATGTACCCACGCAACCTGGGCACACATTTACTAAGATGGGCGTGCTAAGGATGCCCTGAGGAAGCTTGGTGAAAGGGTCGTTGGCTAGCAATGACCTCAGCTCCCTATCCTATGCTTCTTTAAAAATGCACCTAATGTTGTAGAAATGAAATGAAATGTATGTGATGTGTTACGGAGTTAAGCAGTCTGTACTAGTAGCCGAGATACAGTGACAGAAGCGGCGTGGGTGCGTGTCCGGCTGACAGAAGCCGGCTCACAGCCTCCGTGCAGCCCGTGAGACACAGAGCTGCCCGGACATTCATAATAGACAGCGGCGGTATGAGCATATTCTCTGGCTTGTTACAGCCGACTCATAGCCGCTGGAGAACTGTTAAATAAGCCCGCAATACGGCAATACTAAACGCAGTGGGCAATAATAACATTTATGAAATAACTGACAGCGGCAGTATTTTTGCATTACCGCAGCATATCAAACGTAATAATAACCATCCATCTCCATCTCATGAGCTGGGTTATATGACTATTATTTATATAGCATATATACCAGATATAGCTCAGTGACTGAGCACTTGAAAATCAATATTAATAAACAGTGCTGAAATTTGGAGAATATATAACAACTGCTAGTCACAATAATAACTGTATATGTTCAATACAGAAGTATGGAATAAAGTGGTTATTTATTGTATATTACACTTGTACAATCCGTGAAAAGACAACCTAAGCACTAGGTATTATATTTATGAGCTGGGTTACATAATCGCTTACTGAATAGCACTAATACCAGATATAGCTCAGTGTCTGTACACCTTAAAACTAAAATCTGTATAATAAATAGACAATGTTTGGCCTTGGAGATATATACAGCGACAGCTAATCATAATACAATCAGAGCCTATCCAATACATGAGCATGGAATAAAGAGGTTATGAATTATCCATTACCTCTGTGCAATCAGTAATACTAAAATTTAAACCCCAAGTACTGTAATATATAATACAGTGGGCATTATTTGCGGATATGTAAAATACTGTCAGTAATAATAATATCATAACAACATCAATACAATTTCTGACAGCCAACCCACAGCCCCTGTCAGCCCGCAAGGTATAATCTATTATGATTGATAAACTATAGTACAGCTGCATGAGAGATATATACAATAAAAAACTGTACTTCTCTCTGCAAAATATTTGACAAAATCTGTCTGCAGAAAATATGAGATGTCAGTTTGTTGTATTAATTAAATATAACGAAATTAAACTCTGAACACACACATTAATCTGAAAGAATCAGAAAAGACAAGATCTGATACATAAAGATCTATTGCAATATAGAAATTCGCAACATTTAAGCACAAAATATCTCTTCCTTAAACTGAACAGGGAGAAAAGTGCTAATACAAAGCATATAGGAAGCATACAGGGATAAGAGAACCCTACAATAATTTTGTTTGGGGAGCAGGGGTCATTGATATTTTAAACTATATTTCTTTCTTTATCTTTTTCATATTTTAAATATTTCACCTTTTAATGAACAAAATAAAAGTTAAATCTTAAAAACAAACATTGTGACTTTCAGTGCACCTACAATATACTTACTTTTCTTGTAAAAATGTGTGTCTTAAGTAGTAGGTGGCACCTCCTTTTTGAAAAAATATAGGGGAATTTCCCCAGAAAATACTCATATTAGAGGAGATAGGACAGTCTCACGAATATAAAAGACTGGTGCGGGAATCATTCTTTGTTTTTGTGTATGTGCTATGGATGATGCCCATAGCAACCAAGCAGGTTCTACTACTTATTTATTTAGCACATTCTACAAGATAAAAGCTAGAATCTGATTGGTTGCTATGGGCATCATTCTATCTTCAATAGAACTTTACCCCATGGTTTGTTGTGCCGCGTGTGAATCTTAATATACTGGGCTGTGTCTAAACCGAGCCTCCCGAACCCCTAAGCCTGACCATAACCCCTGCCTTGCATGTCCTAAAATCTCCATCCACAGCCTAACCCTAAATCACTAGTACCTAAACCCAATCCCCCCTTTCTTGGGCTTTTTTTGCATATTATTTGGGTCCTAGCAAGCAATAAGGCAGTGCTGAGATACTGTGTTCATGAATGTCGCATTTATGACCTATGGGAGTATGGGGCCTACTCAGAACAGTGAGAGGCACTACTGGGGGCATTGTATGAAGGGCATTGTGTAATGGACACTACTGTAGGCATCCTATGTATAAGCAGGAGTACTGGGCCATTACGGTGTGTGGCATGTTGTGTAAAAGGCATTATGGTGTTTGGCATCTTGTGTAAGGGGTATTACAGTGTGCGGCATATTTTCTACTAATCATTGCCACGCTATAGGTTCTTTATGTTCTTCATAAATTCTTTGTGTGTTTTTTTTAAGTTTGTGAGGGGATATTTTTACAGGTCGCACTGGGAACTGAATTGGCAAGAGCCAGTCCTGCTTGTTTTACCAAAGAATAGGGGGGGGGGGGGGGGGGCGCAAGAATTTATTTTGGCAGGGTGGAGCAAAATTTCTAGTTACGCCACTGGCTGGAGCCCTTGTTAGGTTTGCCTTTAGCTCCTCAAACGTCAGCTCAGATTCCTCAGAATGTGAGATTCGGTCTAGCTTAGTAGAGGAGACCATTTCTTGCAGTGGTAATGCAAGAATTGAGAAACCTGGGATCCAGTTGTAACAGTATCCACACATGCCTAAAAAGGTACAGATTTTCTGCTGATTCTGTGGCAGCAACATATTTTGAATTGCTTGGGTTCTGTCATCAGTGAGATTTCTCAACCCTTGGGTAAGACAGTGTCCCAGATACTTTACCCTGGTCTGGCATAGCTGCAGTTTGTCCTTCAATACTTTACGTCCTGTCTTTGAGAGATACATCAGCAGTTGTCTAGTGTCAGCTACTGATGACAGTAGTGAGTCAGAACATAACAATAAATCATCAACATATTGTATCAGTATCAAGCCACTCATGGGCTGAAAGGACTGTAAGCAATCATGCAAGGCCTGGGAGAAGATGCTAGGGCTGTCTTTGTATATCTGGGGGATGCGGGTCCAAGGGTACTGTACTCATCGGTACATAAAAGCAAAAAGGTATTGGCTGTCAGGGTGTAAAGGAACAGAAAAGAAAGCAGAGCAGAGGTCAATGACAGTGAAATGGGTACAGTGAGGTGGAATTTGCATCAGGATGAGAGCTGGGTTTGGCACTACCAGGAATTGGCTCTCAACTACTTTGTTTACCCCTCTAAGATCCTGCACTAGCCTGGAAAAAAGGAAAAATGGGATTGTTGGCCATGCTAGACGTCTGAACTAGGATTTCCTGTTGTAACAATCGCTGTATTACTGGATACACTCCCATCTTGACCTCAGTTTTTAAAAGGTATATGAAGCGGATACGGGCAGGGAGATTCTGCCCAGCCACCATGATACTGGGACACACAAGCGTGTGAGACGCACGCGTGTCCCTATCGCCGGCGCTCACCAGAGGAGAGGATCTGATGGGCGCCAGCAATGAATGAGGCCAGCTACATATGTAAATCTAGGAAAATCGACCTTTAGTAAATATACCCCATATAAAATTGTATTTATCAGATAAAGGCGTGACTGCCCACTTCATGAAAAGTGTGTTAAAGATGATGGTTCAAGTTGTTTGGTAATACTGGGGGTGCTGACAGCCCTGCTGAGTCCCGTAAAATGGGGGTGGCCTGTGGGAGGGGGCATAGCCATGCCCCATATAAAATCAAAAAAACCTTAGCGGGTGGGCAGGCCACCGACCGGGGGTGGGAAACCCAGTAATTGAACAAAAGAGGACAGGTCACCAAATAAAGGTTCACAGGCCTTAGGTCAACACAAACAAAAGGCCAACTTGGCTAATGTCAACAGGGTCATAAGGTCGACATGTGCATTAGGTCGACATGGACAAGGTCAACAGTCAAAAGGTCAACATGGGTTTTTTACTTTGTTTGTCCCGAATGTCGTCACAGTCAACATGGACACTATATCGGTGCCCCGCATCCCCTCACATGGCATGCTGTGTTCGCCATGCTTTGGTCACGGTGCCTCACTATGCTCATCACACTATTCTATTCTCAGTTCATGCCCTAGTGGATGGTATCTCTCTCCCCACTGCCCGGCTCCCTGCAATGTGGGAAGGGGGAGCCGGCCCTGGGCCCCTCCAGCAGACCCAGGCCCAAGTAAAAAGTACCCGCTTCCCCCCTCTGGAGGGCTCTGCATCAATAACATTTTTTTCCAACCTAAATAACAGATACTAAATCGCTCTTCTGTCTCTTTCAGTGTATCAGTATAACAATACAAATGATGTGACCTGTAAAACAGAGATAAAGCAGCTCTGTGTGAGCTCCAATGGGACACTGCAAGGTAAGTGCTGCTGTATCATCTATGGATATCTCACGGAGACCAACTGATAAATAATTGTGCAATGTGGGCCTGATTCAGATATCGGAGGAATTGCAGAGGCTCACACAAGGGGATTTGTAATTCTGTCCATAAAAAGGCGAATGCAACAGGTGCTTATATGAAATCGATGCTTCCTACAATATATGAAATAGAAACCTCATTCTTTCCATTTGCAATCAAAGTGCTGCACAAATGGATGTTGCCTCAGATCACCATTGTGACCAACAGCTTGGTTTGGCAGGCTGCATAAAATGAGGGTTACCCAGCCTGGCCGGTTCCTGGCAGCTTGCAAGACTGAATTGGCAACCAATGGGAAACAGCCGTGGTGAGCCAATAAGCACAACCTACAGATGTAGCCATGCTCATAGAAAGATAGCTGATAACAAGATATCAGGTAGGGGCGCAATTACTAGACCTGGTTAGCAAAAAAGAAGCTGCAGTACAAAAAAAGGGGGTTGTCACTCCCCTACAAGAAGATACAAAAAAGAAATACAATAGACTGCGCTAATTTTTGAATGAAAGGTATTAAAGAAATGCCAGTAACCTAAAAGTTGAACATGGTTTAATGTAGATATAAACAAATATAGCAGCTCAGGTTAAAATCAAAGGTTTTACATATATTGTGCACATATAAAAATAAAAATAATAATAAATATAATGCAAAATGAAAAAATGGGGGGAATTTAAAAATTCCTAAAGTGACTGAAAATTGTGTCCATACGGTACCGTATATTTGACAGAGTCCAGCTGGATGGGGGGGCAGAGAATGATGAGCCCGCTTGGATCCGTTCCTATTCTGCCTCAAGTATGAGGGACCTGGATGGCTGGGGGAGGGATTAGCAGCTTGATGTTAGGGAGTGAATGGACTCTGATGCCTTATTTACAATGCAAACCAAAGACAAAATGTAACCTGGTAAAGCTGTAGAATAATAATAAGACAACATTACAAAGACAATTGTGTCTTACAGGGTGCGCTCTGTGTCCTAGTAACTGGCTGCTGTATGGGGACAACTGTTATCACTATTCAGATGCTACACCGAGGACATGGAACCAGAGCCAGGAACAGTGTGAGGTGATGGGAGCCCACCTACTACTGATAGAGGACCAGGAACAGCAGGTGAGTAGTCTGTGCTCTACTTTGAGGCACAATAAAACCATCTTAAATAATATATTATATTTAAATAGAATTGTAATCACCTTGTTATATTACTGTGTTCTAGGCATTTATAACAAACAATCTCACAAGACAGACTGGGGACATGATTTGGATTGGACTATACCAGGCTGGAGATAGGTGGAGATGGATGAACGGCCGGCACCATAACACCAGCCTGTAAGTGAATTTGATGTTAGAGGCAGCTTTTGTTCTAGCAATAACCTGTAATCCAGGCCGTGTGCATTAACATGGGTGTGGTTTGGCGCTCCGACAGTGGGGATGCTGATGGTCAGTATACCGACATTGTCATACCGACTGCCGATAATCGGACAGGTGGGGCAAACTCAGTGAAGCCCCTAGTTGGCCTGCTGAGCTTGCAATGCTGTGCATGCCACGATGGGGGCTCGGTGGCTCACTGTGCTTGCCACAGGTTCTATTCTCCCTCTGTTATACCGTTGTAATATTATTTATCCTTAGAACCTCCAGAACATTCTAATGTGATTTTTTTTGTTTTTGTTTTTCTTACACAGGTTCCAGCTGAATGATAATGGAGGGAGCTGTGCATTAATGAGTAGAAATGGTTATTATACTGGTGTGTGTAACTCTACATATACACTCGCATGTCAGAGGAAAGCTTTGATGGTGTGACATTGCTGCAATAGGAGAATACTGTATGCTGATGGATCATTTATGGCTAAAGATAAATATCTGATGTATGTTCCAAATAGGACTGAAATTTAAAAAAACACAACTGTGTATTAAACATGTTTTGCTTGCAAACCTCATCTGCAGAACATGTGTCTCAGTGATCTAAAGCAGGCCATACAGTACTATCTCAGAAATGTATGGCCATCTGATCCCTTGCTAGCCGTCTGGGTCCTTCCCGGGCAGCAGGATCGCATGCTACATTGCATGCGGTACTTTCACATGTGATGTAGTGCATGTGACCCATTCCTCAGCGCCGGAGGGGGTCCGAGTCAGAGGTCGGACCTGCATGCAGGTCCGACCTCCGACTGAAGTCCAATGCGCATGAGACCGCGCATTGGACCCAATGGCATGTCATACACATCTAATTTGGGCCGGTTTCTTGGCCCAAATCACTGTAGTGTATGGGGGCCTTGAGGCAGACAACCACATTTCATAAACCAGGGTTGCCAACCCTCCCGGAATGGCCGGGAGGATCCCGAAAATCGGGTCCCCCTCCCGGCACCCCGGAAAGGTGGGCAACCCTCCCGGATTCCGGCGGTCCCCTCCCGCCCCTCATGTACCTGGGTACAGAAGCCCTTGAAATTGCCGCGATTCGCGGGTTTTCGGCGGAAGGGGCGGGGCTAAATACGCAAATCTACATATTTAGCTCAGCCCCCTCATCGGAGACCCGCATATTGTGGGATTTGCATCAATGGGGGCAGGGACTGATGATATCTCCATCAGGCCCCGCCCCCAGATGTGATGCTGACAGTCTCCTCTCCGAGGTTGTCCCGGAGAGGAGACTGTAAAAGTTGGCAACCCTGACATAAACAAGGAATTGGTATCCAGCTATATGCTGGTACCTCTAGGTGGCACTGCTTAGCCAAAAAACATTAAGATACCAAGATTTGTGATATCACTTATTTATTATAAAAAGCATCATTCATTTATACAATATAATAAAAACAACTGACACACAAGACATACAACATATAACATAAAGAAGTGACGAGGCTCAGTATATTCTTATATACTGAGGCTATTTCATAATGAGTGTTCAATACATATCAGAGGCATTGTATAGTTACCAGTCCCAGTGTATATTAAATTGCAGGGTTCCTTTCAGAGATTTCTTAGATGGTTATATAGCGGATTTTTGGCTTGAGCACCCACCAGCAAAAACAGAAATCGGCACCTATGGTGTCCCATATATTATCCTAGATGTTCTTCATTTCAATCGTGTCATTAAGACATCTAGGATAATATGTGGGACACAATAGTTATAGTCAGGATAGAATAGAATTGCCAAAATTCATCTGTATATAAGATCAGTGGGATGATTAAGAAATTACAGTCAGATAGATAATCCAATGTAGGGGTTATGTGGATATCGCTATTATGATTGTTTTCTAGTGTGATTATTCAATGTTATGTATAGGAGAGGGCATTAGCCAACTAATAAAAAATAAAAAAAAATAAAAAATCAGTCTAGGGGTAGTGCTTGAGATATGAAATAAGGTTAATATGTAATGGTGGTGAACATGTGCATGCATATGTGTGGATTAATGTATGTGCATGCAGATGTGTATACATTTTTATGATTATACTGTATGCCTGTATATGTGGGTTTATATCCATATATAAATTAGTTTTTTATATATATTTTTTATGTATCTTTTTAAGTAAAGCCACATATGTATTGAATAATGTAATTTTGAAGTGGCGAGCTGAGGAGTAAACAAATATATATGATGAATTGACAACGAGAGGCTGATAAAGAGTTAATATGAGGCTATGAACGAGTTATCCATACCAATATGTCACATCCACCATGGCATTTACCCAAAACCCCTGTGCTGTACTCAGCCCTAGGCTCTCTAGCTGCACTTATAAAACCATGGCGCTCACCTCTGCTTGTGTCCCTGGCTCCAGTGCGGTACATGTGGCTGCGCTGTCACCGCGTGGTGACACCGGTGCTGTGTGCTCTGGTTCCATGCAGGGTATGAGTGGCGTGCCGCCATATGTGTTTGTGCCTGGTTAGCTCTCTGACTGAATGCCGGCGTTGCGCAGCTGCATACAATCCGGAATGGCTGAAATCTGTTGCTCTTTCTGGTGGGCGCCATCTTGTTGGTTACCTCAGACTCTCCTGTGCGGCTCCGCCTCCCCTGTCAGATTGCCTGACCTATCTCTGCACAGTCCACCTGTTAAGTACTGACTGGCCAGGTTAGACCGGCAGTCAGTACAATGATGTCGATCTCTCAGCATCATTGCTCCGGTCTGGCTCTGTAGTTGTCCACTACAATCCTGAGCATATTCAAAGAATGTCTCCTTCTGATCGTCAACTGCTCCAAGTGCCACTGACTCCATTGCCACCAATGAGGATTCAACAAGGTTAGCCCTCCCAAGGGGTCTCACCTTGCTTCACATTCACGATGGTTATTTCCACGGTCACCTCTGTCTGCAGCTACGATCTTACTCAGCAAGGATAAGTCTTCTTCATTCATTATCTTCATTATTCATTTATCTTCCAATTTTCAATCCGCTCATCCACTCTTCAACCCAATCATCCAATCTTCAATCCAATAATCCAATCCTCAATCCAATCATTCAATCTTCAACCCAATCATCCAGTCCTCAACCCAATCATCCAATCCTCAACCCAATCATCCACTCCTCAATCCAATCATCCAATCTTCAACCCAATCATCCAATCTTCAATCCAATCATCCAATCCTCAATCCAATCATCCAATCTTCAAACCAACCATCTAATCTTCAATTCAATCATCCCATCCTTAATCCAATCTTCCAATCTTCAATCCAATCTTCCAATCCTCAATACAGTCATCCAATCTTCAACCAATTATTCAATCTTCAATTATCCAATCCGATTCTTTTATTTATTCTTCAACTCTTCAAGCAATATTCCAATATTCTTTCAAGTACCAAGCATCATCATATTCTGCAATAACATATTGGACTATTGACTTTATATTTGCATATCTGCCATATATCATTTGTGCCATCAGTATCATTGTCTTGCAATACCTTTATTAAACCAACTTCATTTTATCCTATTTGTTTCACTCCATTCTGTCGTGGATGCAACCCCTTTACGTTAAAGCACCCAGCCTACGTTACTCTGCAGCTGGTGCTTCTAAAAGCGAGACAGTTTTTACTGACTCCATGGATCCAACATCAGGTCCGGAGAGAGGCGCTGTTCCTGTACAACAACTTGCAGCTCGTCTGGATCAACAGGAGGCTGCTCAGGAGCAGGTTATTCATGCCCTTCAGGGCCTGACCCAGAGACTGGTCACTATTCAAAGTACGTTGCAAAAAGGTCAAGGGCCTGTAGTTACATCTGCACCATCATCTAGACCTATGCCTACTGCCACAGGAGTTACTGCTCACCTTCAACTACCTACTCCAGCTAAATTTGATGGGAACCCTTAAAAATTGTAGGGGTTTCATCAATCAATGTGAGATTCATTTTGAACTTCAATCCTCATATTTTCCCACCAAGAGGTCCAAAGTGGCCTATGTGATATATCTTCTTACTGGTTCAGCCCTCAATTGGGCATCTCCCTTATGGGAAAAATCCTCTACTAGCAGATTATGCCTGGTTTATCGCTACAATCATTTTTGATAAACCAGGGCGTGTCAGTTTCGCCGCTACAGAAATCCTAAGGCTGCGTCAAATCCTAAGGCTGCTGATCCTTAATCAATACCTAATTCAGTTCAAAATCCTAAGGCTGCTGACCCTTAATCAATACCTAATTCAGTTCAAAATCCTAGCAGCCGAGTTGGCGTGGAATGAGGAGGCCTTTTTAGCTGCATTTATGAATGGACTCTCAGACAAAATCAAAGATGAGCTTGGTGCTAGAGACCTACCCCCTAAGCTAGAAGATCTAATCTCATTATGCACAAAAATTGATCTGAAGCTCAGAGAAAGGAATCAAGAGAGAAACCGATCTGATCCTAACCCTATTTTTCTTGCTACCAAGCCATCCTCTTTATCAGAGGAAGAACCTATGCAGGTTAACCGTTCCAAACTAACTCCAGCTGAGCGTAAACATCGCCAAGTTGAACGCCTTTGTCTGTATTGTGCTGATCCCCAGCACTCCGTCGATTCCTGTCCTAAGAAGCCGGGAAACGCTAGAACCTAACCTGTAAAAGAGAGGGCAGGTTAGGGGTTGTCCTTACCTCTCTAAATAACAAAGATTGTATTCTTCAAGTTTCCTTGCAGGTTAAACATCAGCTCAGACAGTTGCCAGCTCTTCTCGATTCAGGAGCAGCAGAAAGCTTCATCACTACTGATGTTGTTAAGCATTGGCACCTACCCACTACACCGCTTCATCGCCCTGTATATCTCACTGCAGTGGATGGGAGTCATATATTGGGAGAGATGTCACACAAAAAACCCAACCTTTAACTCTGCAAATTGGTTTACATACAGAAAGAATACAGTTCTTTGTCATCCCCAAATCCTCCTACCCAATCGTCCTGGGACTCCCCTGGTTATGTACCCATAATCCCAGTATCAATTGGGTAACTTCTCAAATCCAAACTTGGAGTACTAATTACATAGTTACATAGTAGGTAAGGCTGAAAAAAGACTTGCGTCCATCTAGTTCAACCTGGTATAGATATCCATTGCTGATTTGGTAGGTTCTGATATTTTACAGATTTTACAGATTATATTTCTTATTTGTACCCATGGATGTTTTTCTCCAGTAAATGTTTGTCCAACTTTGCCTTGATCGCATTTAATGAGCCAGCCGTTACCACCTCTCTGGGAAGAGAGTTCCAGAGTTTGACTGTTCTGACCGTAAAGAAATTCTTTCTACTAGCTGAATGAAATCTTTTTTCTTCTAATCTATACTCATGCTCTTGTGTCCTAGATTCCTTTCTAGTAGAAAAGAGGGTGTGTGACAGTTCCTTATAATGGCCCTTGATATACGTGTACATGTTGAGCATGTCCCCCCTTAAACGTCTCTTTTCCAATGTAAATAGTCCCAAATTGCTTAATCTCTCCCAGTAGCTTAAATTCTCCATTCACCTAATAAGCTTTGTTGCTCGCCTTTGGACTTTTTCTAATTCTATGATGTCCTTTTTATAGTGTGGGGCCCAGAACTGCACTCCGTACTCGAGGTGAGGTCTCACCAATGCTTTATACAGTGGCATAATTACCCTTGAGTCCCTAGTTTCCATTCCCCTTTTAATACATGCCAGAATTTTGTTGGCCTTTTTTGTAGCTACATTACAATGGGCACTACATCCCAGTTTGCTGTCTATTTGGCCTCCTAGATCCTTTACAAGTATGGAATTACCCAGTTCCTCTCAGCTAAGGTTGTAACTTGCACACTGGTTGTGTCTCCCAAGGTGCATAACCTTACATTTATCTACATTGAACCTCATCTTCCATTTTTTTGCCCACTCATCAAGAATTGCAAGATCATTTTGAAGCATGGTGACATCTTCTGATGATTTGATGACTTTGCTAAGTTTTGTATCATCCGCAAAGATGGATACATTGCTGAGTAACCCTATCCCAATATCTTTAATAAAAATGTTAAACAAAATGGGCCCCAAAACCGAACCCTGGGGCACTCCACTTAGTACCGGTATCGTATCTGATACGGCACCATTCACAACCACTCTTTGTTCTCTATTACATAGCCAATTCCCTACCCATCTGCAGATACTTTCACCCAATCCTAGGTTCTCCATTTTATTAATCAATCTCTTGTGTGGGACAGTATCAAATGCTTTAGCGAAATCTAGGAAAATCACATCTACAGCATTTCCATTATCGAGGATTTTGCTAACCTCTTCATAGAACCCTAGTAGATTAGTTTGGCATGAACGATTTTTCACGAACCCATGTTGGTTAGTACTAAGTAGACGGTGATGGTCTAAATATTCCTGGATACCATCCCTTAAAAATCCTTCAAATAGTTTACCCACAATTGATGTTAAACTAACGGGTCTGTAATTAGCGGGATCTTACTTTTTTGAATTTTGGCACTACCTCTGCTATTCTCCAATCTTTTGGTACTATACCTGACGATAGTGACTTGCTAAAGATATAATGTAGGGGGGTAGCTAGTTCATCCCTTAATTCCATTAATACCCTCGGATGAATCCCATCTGGCCCTGGTGATTTATTTGTTTTGAGCCTCAGTATTATTTCCTTCGGCGTGAAATCCACAATGAGATCTGGCTTATTTGTCCCGTTTGTGGTAAATGTTCGTTCCACAGTCTGCTCTCCCTTAGTAAATACTGATGAGAAGAACTCATTTAACAGTTTTGCTTTTCCCTTGTCCTCAGTAACACTTTTTCCACTAGTATTAATTAGTGGGCCTATGTTTTCCTTAATTAAACGTCTACTATTTTTTTTTTTTTTTTTTTTAATTTTCTTTATTGAAAATTTTTCGACATTAACAACAATAGTAGTATTAGGTCATCATAATATAACATTACAATCACACAATGTATAATAGCACATAATGTTCATTACAATATACATCAATAATATCTACATTATGTTCTGAAGATAAGCCCTGTGGCTTGCCAAGATATTCAGGATTTCTTTTGTAATATCAGTCTCAACCACCATCATAATAGTGGAAAAATTTTCCTATCAGACTAAGTTTACAATTAAAGTATCTAATTATCAAGGTACTAAACAATTAGAGGCAACATCGCGGGCCAAGTCAAGACAGGACAAACAAGACAGACAGACCTAATCACGCAGACAAAAGACAAAGACAGGGGGGATTGTTTAGGTAAGGTTCAAGGAGGTTGAGAGGGGTGGAGAGAATAGTAAAGGGGGGGAGGGAGGGAAGGGGGAAGGGGAGGGATACAATGGAGATCAACATCAGTTATAACCTTTTAGTTTAACATTTTTAAATGTATTATAGGATATACAGTAGTCCTAATTATAGTTTCAACTAGAATGCAGAGAATAGCATAATTCACATCTAAGAGAGTACCAGTTCGAGGCATTTCACTTCTAAGCCAACCGCAACTGACATCAAGAGGAGTATGTACGTGAATCAGACAATCGATTGCTTCAAACAGTGTCAAAGACCGATAAAATATGAGATTTTACTGTAGGGTCGAGAGAGTCAATATAAGGTGTCCACTTCCTGAAAAATCTACTTGATCCATACGACAGGTCCAGTTTTGCGTATCTTCTTTCAAAATAGAGAATTTGCAACAGCTTTTGTTTAACTGCTGCTAACTGGGGAGCAGTTTTTGCAGTCCAGTGGATGAGGATACATTTTCTAGCTATCGTTACAACCAGTATTAACATTGGTACATTTTGCTCTGTAACCCCTTCCATTTGCCATTTATCAAGGGATATGCCCATAAGCGCCAACGGTTCTACATGGAAGCGCACATGGAACATATCTGAGAGAAAGTTAGTAACTTTATGCCAGAAGCGGTTTATTTTGTAGCATAAACGTCTACTATTTATGTATTTAAAAAACTTCTTTGGGTTGGTTTTGCTTTCAGTGGCTATGCACTCTTCATATAATATTTTAGCTGCTTTGATTACCCCTTTACAAGTTTTGTTTGATTCTTTGTATTTTGCGAACGCCTCCTCATTCAAGTTATTTTTATAGAATTTAAAGGCTCTGGTTTTATTGTTGATAGCTGACATTACTTTTTTGTCCAACCATGGTGGCTTTTTTTTGTTGAATTTACCTCTAGTTACTTTAGGAATGTATTCAATAGTTAGTGAATCAAGCAGCTTTTTTTAGAGTATCCCACATTTCCTCTGCATTTTTTCCCTCCATAACCGTTTCCCACCCAGTTCCTGTTAGGGCTTCCCTGAATAATTCAAAGTTCGCTTTTCTGAAGTTTAGTATTTTTGCAGATCCTTTTTGATGTAATTTACTGAAGTTGATTTCCAGTGAAACCATATTGTGATCACTGTTCCCTAATTGTTCAATTACTTTTGTGTTTGAAACTAAGTCTGTGTTATTTGTTAATTAGTCTGTGTTATTTGTTATTTGTTAATTGTACAAAATCATGTTTTAAATCTTTTGCTCCAACCCGTCAAGTCTCTCTTCAAGTACCAGAAGGGTTACCTATTCAATACCAAGAGTTCTCTGATGTTTTTTCTAAACAGGTCACTGATAAATTGCCTCCTCATCGTTCATGGGACTGTTCTATCGAATTAGTACCAGGGAAAAAGCCTCCACGAGGTCGTACTTACCCTTTGTCTGTACCTGAAACACAGGCCATGTCAGAATACATTGAGGAAAACTTGGCCAAAGGTTTCATAAGCCCTTAGTCATCTCCTGCAGGGGCATGCTTCTTTTTCATAAAGAAAAAGGATGGAGGACTACGTCCCTGTATCGACTATAGGGGGTTAAACTAAATCACTATCAAAAATCGATATCCACTACCACTCATCACGGAACTTTTCGACAGAATTAAAGGAGCCACCATCTTTACTAAATTGGATCTTCACGGTGCATATAATCTCATCCGCATCCGTGAAGGGGATGAGTGGAAAACCGCATTGTGGAAAAACACAAGAGATGGACATTATGAATATTTTGTCATGCCTTTTGGGTTAACTAATGCTCCAGCAGTTTTCCAGTCTTATATGAACGAACTGTTTCGTGATCTGCTTTACAAACATGTGGTGGTCTATCTCGACGATTTATTAATATTGGCCAACAGTTTACAAAAACATCGAGAGATTGTCAGGGAGGTGCTTTCCCGCCTCAGGAAAATTTTTCACTTCTGTAAATTGGAAAAATGTACTTTTGAAGTGTCTTCCATACCTTTTCTAGGTTACATTGTATCGGGGTCCGGTCTGGAGATGGATCCTGCAAAAGTAGAAGCCATTCAGTCACACTCTCCGAGGTATCCAAAGATTCCTTGGTTTCGCAAATTACTACAGGAAATTCATTAAAGACTTTTCCACCATCGTTGCCCCAATAACTGCCCTCACTCGCAAAAATGCCAAACCTTCCAAATGGGATACTGAAGCTGCTGACGCCTTTTTATTGCTCAAGAAGAAATTAATCTCTGCACCAGTGTTGACTCAACCAGATGTCTCTTTGCCTTTTACTCTCGAGGCTGATGCCTCTGCCATTGGCATAGGTGCAGTTCTGTCCCAGGTGAGAGCTGATGGACAGTTGCACCCATGTGGCTTTTTCTCCAAAAAAATTTCCCCGGCTGAACAGAATTATGCCATAGGGGAACAAGAATTATTAGCGATTAAAATGGCCTTGGAGGAGTGGCGGTATCTTTTAGAAGGGGCAGTTCATGTTATTAATATCATTACTGATCATAAGAATTTGCTGTATTTGAAAAATGCTCAATGTCTTAATCCCCGTCAAGCCAGATGGGCATTGTTCTTTTCAAGATTTAATTTTAAATTGTCTTTCTCTCCTGGAGCAAAAAATCGAAAGGCGGATGCCTTGTCTAGATCGTGGGAGACTGAGGAGGAAGCGAGATCCTATAAAGGAAGTCCAATTGTCGATCCACTTGCATTTGCCATAACAATGGTGCAAGTTCCAGTACCACCAGGTAAAACTTTTGTCAAGTCTAACTCAAGACAACAGATTCTTCGTTGGGCCCATGATTAAGTTTTCTGGCCATCCAGGGGTTCAGAAAACCTATGAATTCCTGTCACGTCAGTATTGGTGGCCGGGTCTGAAAAAAGATATTCAAGACTATGTTGCTTCCTGTCCTCACTGTGCCCAACACAAATCCTCCAATCTTGCTCCAGTAGGTCCATTAAGATCATTATCTATTCCCAAAAGACCCTGGTCTCATCTATCGATGGACATTATCACTGATCTTCCACCATCAGAGGGTTATACCACCATTTGGGTCGTCATAGACAGATTCTCCAAGATGGCTCATTTCATACCTCTACGAGGTCTACCTTCAGCTCCCAAACTAGCTGAATTATACATTAAAGAAATTTTTAGGATACATGGGTTACCTGAGGAAATTGTGTCCGATTGGGGCGTACAATTTGTGGCAAAATTTTGGCGAGCTCTGTGTAAAGTTCTCAAAATCCAGCTTAATTTCAGTACAGCATACCACCCGCAGTCTAATGGTCAGACGGAGAGGGTCGATCAAGACGTAGAGGCTTTCCTTTGTTTACATGTCTCCTCCTCTCAAGATGACTGGGTGGAGGTATTGCCGTGGGCCGAATTTGGGCATAATAACCAATACCATTCGTCTTCTTCTTCTACTCCTTTCTTTGTTAATTGTGGCTTCCATCCTAGGGTTCCTGATTTCCAGCAAGTACCTGTGACATCTGTACCAGCAGTAACTTTGTCTCTCCAGCAGCTTCGACAGCATTGGAGAAAAGTCAGGAAATCTCTAACAAAAGCCTCACAAAGGTATAAAAGGTTTGCAGATCGAAAAAGAAGAGCTGCTCCTACTTGGAGAGTAGGCGACAAGGTATGGCTTTCCACCCGAAATCTTCGTCTACGTGTTCCATCGATGAAGTTTGCACCTCGTTTCATTGGGCCATTCCCGATAATACATATTATTTAAAGTATTTGTACTTTCACCCGCCTATGTTCTAGCATATCTCTCCAACCGCGCTGCTGCTGCGGTCGCGTTACCCGTTTTCTCCATTATCATCTGCGTTTTATTGGTTCACAGTTCGCAACATGGGTAAATTTTATAGTGTGTCCTTTTTATACCGACCCCTTTTTTTTTAATCTGGGAGTGCAGCGGGTATGCTTTAATTAATTGCACAGTTGGCAAGGTGGCTTGACTAACGTACCGGACCCAAGGCCCTTGAATTTCTCCAATCAAGCAAAGTTTGCTATAGTGTCTCCCTCCCTACTTGGCAGGGGATTGCACTTTACTTTGCAAGTATAAACATAATTAATCCACAAATTTTAACCCCTTGCTTCTCCCAAAACACTTTCTTGAATGAAATGCAAAAAGGTCCCGGAATACTATAGACCCACTTGCGACTGTACCAGATATTATAATTCACACTCTCGCTTTAGCAATATATGTCTGTGGCTGGACATGCATGTTTTTATTTTTTTCTCTGGTCTGCCCCTTCAGCCCAGTGCCTGGCAGTCTCCAGAAAGCCCCTGCTGCAGTTCTCCACCAGGCTCTCCTCTCCAGCTGCTCCGCTTTCACCTGCCCCCAGTCACCTTCTCTCCCACTCCTGCTTGCTCTTCTCGGTATATAGCACTTTAAGGTAATGAGTGGGAGCCAAAGTGAAAGGGATAGCGCTCCCCCACCGGTCATACCAGCCGCCAGCTGCCCCGCTTCACTCCGGTGCTGCAGGCGCCTTTTTCGCGCTGTCTCATCTCTGCACGCTGCGTCCTGCGGCTGGGGGGTTCGCATCACGCCAAGCGCCTAGCTGGATACTGCACCACTTCCGGCATCGTCACGATCCCTGCTCCACTGCTCCTACTCGTACGGCCGTCCGGCCGCCGGTAAGCTCTGCTTTTTTTTTTCTCCCTTTCAGGTGGGTGCAAACTGTAGTATTAGCCCGGGTCCTCGCACAGCCTCGCTAGCCAGCCAGGGCGTCCAATTTTAGGTCGGATGGATGTCCAGGGAGCTCCGTCTTCACACTCCTCTACTCCTGCTCTGCCGTGGCCACGCCTTGTGTAAACATATTTATAGTGCCTTCCACTGGTACGGATTTTCAATAACAAGTCTTTATCAATGGGCTCTCCATCTGGACATTGTGAGTAAGTTATCGTCTGGTTAAACCATGTTACTTCCCAAGTTCCAATTGGTCTGGAACTGGAGAAATTCAAACACACCAGGGATCTATCCACCTAGTATGGGTGTAACCTAAGGCTAGGGGACCTGGTTTACAGGTATTTCTTATCCAGTGGCCTCCCTTTATTCAAAGCGCTTATCTCTGATAGCTTTAATGGATATGCGACTATGCCTACATTACTCCTTTTGTGTAGTATTTGGGAACACACCCAGCATTCTGTTTGGTTTAAGACCTTGATGCACTCCATCTTCATCTCTGGTTGGCAATATATACAAACACAGTATTCCCCAGATGACAACTCATCACATCGCCCTTGAACTACATATTCCTCATACCTCTTACCATCTCCAGCACTGGGTAAAGAATCAGGCTTACTTAGAGATTCTATCTCACCCTGATCTGGGTCATCTAATACACTTCCAGAGCTCTGCTCTATTCGCTCTAGGGTTTAGCAGCCACAGAATGTCCTTGGGTAAAATGAGAAAAAGAAACTAGGTTGAACTAGATGGACGTAAGTCTTTTTTCAGCCTTACCTACTATGTAACTATGTAAAACAAGAGAACAAAAATAGAACCAAGAACCTGTTGATAGTAGTTCTTCCATCCTTTTTACCAGGGGTCTTTGTTACGCTGTCTTTCTGTAGCTTGTACAAGTTGCCTGACCTTGGCTGCTTTTCAGTCCTCTGGGAACAATGCCTCTAGCGATATTTCTTCTCTTTCGCTCTTAACACAAGGAACGTCCGAGTTTCTGGCCTTTTTGTAGTGGGACAAATGTACCCAAGTCTCTCTCTCTACGACTTTAATTGATATAGTGCTGGTCAACAAGACTTGGTATGGTCCTTCCCAACGGTCTATCAAACAACCTGAGCGTAAAAAATTTCGTAACATAACAAAATCTCCTGGTTCAAGGTTATGACAGTTATCAACAGGCATGTCAGGTGTCAACAAGTTCAATTCCTTTTGCTGCTTCCTCAGCTGTCTGTTCACCTTTAGTATGTATTGCACAGCAGTCAGTTCATTGTTACATTTTAGATCATCCTGTGGGTCTATCATGTGTGGCTGCTGGACAAACAATATTTCGAAGGGGGACAAGTTCAGTGGAGTTCTGGGAGTGGTCCTAATACTATACAGCACAATGGGCAGTGCCTCTGGGCATAGTAACCCTGTTTCAGCCATAATTTTACCCAGTTTGTTTTTAATAGTACCATTCATTCTCTCAACTATGGCGCTCACTTGGGGTCGATATGGAGTATGAAGTTAACTATTTATTCCCAGAAGTTTACACATGATTATGAAGACTTCTCCTGTGAAGTGAGTGCCTCTGTCACTCTCGATAACCTTTGGGATACCATATCTGCAGACAAACTCTTGACATATTTTCTTAGCCGTGAAAGTAGCAGTGTTGGAGGCAGCAGGGAAAGCCTCCATCCAATTGGAAAATATATCAACACATACTAACACATACTTTACATTTCTACAGGATGGTAACTGTATGAAGTCGATTTGTACTACCTGGAAAGGGCCTTCTGTAGGAGGGATGTGGGATGGCTCTGTTGGGATGGCTTTCCCAATGTTCTTCCTCAAACAGGTGAGGCATGACATTGCCACTCTACCTGCTTGAGAAGCAAACCCTGGTGCACACCAGTAGGCCTTCACCAATTTGCACATACCTTCCTTTCCGAGATGTGTCAGCCCATGAGCCGCCTCGGCTAGACTAGGAAGGTATGCCCTGGGGGCCACTGGTTTTCCATGTCCATCTTTCCAGAGTCCAGTGGACTCTTGACCACATCCCTTCGACTTCCATACTGCCCTCTCCTGTGGGGAACACAAATTATGCATGTCTATCAGTTTTGATGTGGATACCATGTTAAGTGTGCAAAGATTCATAGGGGAAGAAGAGATATTTAAAGGGCATGCGGCCCTTTTCGCTGCCTCATCAGCGCGGCTGTTACCAAGGGACACCAGATCCTTCTCTGATGTATGAGCTTTGCACTTGATAACAGCCACTCTGTCTGGTAGCTGGATAGCCCCCAGGAGTCTTCTGACATGACACATGCGCCACTGGTGTGCCAGCTGCCTTTATGAAATTTCTGAGGCGCCATATGGCCCTGAAATCATGCACCACTCCAATAGCATATCTGGAGTCGGTATATATGATAACTGATTTCCATTTTGCCAGTTCACATGCTCTGGTCAGTGCCACCAGTTCCACTACTTGTGCAGAGTGAGGTGGTCCAAGATTCCACAATACCTCCATTTACTACTGTGTAGCCTGTGCACAGCTCTCCCATCTCCATTTGTCTATGACAGCTGCCTTCGGTGAATAAGGTTATGTCTACCTCACTTAATGGGCTGTCGCTTATGTCAGGACGTGCTGTAAAGGTCTGATTCAGGTAGGTCATGCAATCATGTTTGTCCTCACTTTCGCCAAACTCTGCCTTACCATTTTCAGCAACATTCCCATCAACCCCCACCCTTTGTGCCTTGGAGGGCACATGAGGTAGGAATGTGGCTGGGTTTAATGTATTGCATCGCTTTATGGTAATATTTACTGGGGCCATCAGTGCCAGTTCCCACTTTGTGAACCGCACTGAGGACACATGTCGAGTTTGAGCAGAGTGTAGGAGAGCAGAAACAGCATGGGGAGCATAAACAGTTAAATCGTGTCCTAACACCACATCCTCACTCTTGTTTACTAGTTGTGCTATTGCAGCTACGCTTCGTAAACAAGTTGGGAGTGAGCGTGCTACTGTGTCCAATTGGCCACTGTAGTATGCTACTGGTCGGTTGGCATCACCATGTTTTTGGGTAAGTACTCCTGCCGCAGACCCAGCTGATTCCGTACTGTAAACTTCGAAGGGTTTTCCATAATCTGGCATTCCTAGTGCTGGAGCTTTTGTTAGGCTCGCCTTTAGTTCCTCAAAGGCCAGCTCGGATTCCTCAGTATGAGAGACCCGATCTGGCTTAGTGGAGGAAACCATTTCTTGTAGTGGTAATGTCAGAATAGAGAATCCTGGGATCCAATTGCGACAATATCCACACATGCCTAGGAACGTACGGATCTGATGCTGGGTCTGCGGCAGTACCATGTTTTGAATTGCTTGGATTCGCTCGTCAGTGAGGTGTCTCAACCCTTGGGTGAGACAGTGGCCCAAATATTTAACCCTGGTCTGGCATAACTGTAATTTATCCTTCGATACTTTATGTCCTGGTTCTGAGAGATGCATCAGTAGCTGTCGAGTGTCATCCACTGATGACTCCAGTGACTCAGAACACAATAGGTCATCAACATATTGTATCAGTATCAAACCACTCAAGGGATGGAAGGATTGTAAACAATCATGCAAGGCCTGGGAGAAGATGCTAGGGCTGTCTATAAATCCCTGCGGGAGTCGGGTCCAGGTGTACTGTACTCCTCTGTAGGTGAAGGCAAAGAGGTATTGGCTGTCAGGGTGCAAAGGGACAGAAAAGAAAGTAGAACAAAGGTCAATAACAGTGAAATGCATACAGTGAGGTGGGATTTGCATCAGGATGACAGCTGGGTTTGGCACTACGGGGAATTGGCTCTCAACTACTTTGTTTACCCCTCTTAGATCCTGCACTAATCTGTAGCCCCTCCCTCCACTCTTTTTTACAGGGAAGATGGGACAATTGGCCGTGCTAGAGGTTCGAACTAGGATTTCCTGTTGGAGTAATCGTTGTATCACTGGGTACACCCCTAGTTCGACTTCTGGTTTTAAAGGGTATTGTGGTATTTTGGGGGCTATCCTGCCTTCTTTTAAACTGATTTCTACTGTAGCTACGTTTGCCATTAACCCAGCATCCTGTCCATCTTTAGTCCAAAGGGAAATCTGTATTTGAGCTGTAATTTCAGCTACCTTAGATGGATTAGCATCTATAACAGTTGAATGCAACATTAACCTCTGAGGAGTGTCCAGCAAATCTTGCACTTCTTGTGCAATGTTTTTAGGAGTGTCCAGAAATATATCATCAGGGGTGCAGTAGATGACACATCCCATTTTACATAGTAGATCTCTACCCAGAAGGTTGGTCGGGGCTGCCGCAGCCAACAGGAAAGAATGTTTGGTATGCAGAGGCCCGATTGTAACCAAGGCTGGTCTCGTCAATGGGTAATGTTGCACTTTTCCTATTACCCCAATTGCAGCTACCATTTTATTGGTGTAACCCACATTGAGAGCAGTGTTACGAACAGACCTGGCCACCCCTTTATCAACCAAAAAGGTTTGTCTTACACCAGCTACATTTACTTTTACCTGAGGTTCTTCTCTAAGGTGTTGTGTCAATCCAAATGGCTGTAGGATGCAGGTATGACCTGTTTCCTATTGTTGCATTTGTGTCGCCCTAAGGACAGTGTTGGCTAAAAGGAGGGGTGGAGGCATGTGTCGCGATCTATCTGTCTGTTCCCATTGTGTTTGAGGTGGATACCTATGGGTTTCCCCTCTGTGGGGTTCCCACTCCCTTTTATGTGTGGCATTTCTCCTTTGTCTTTCTGACATGCAATTTGTAGATATGTGTCCCTCTTTGTTACACTTGTAACATACTACCTGTTTCTTTGTGGCATCTCTAGGTGCTGTGTGCTGTGTGCATTTGATTGGGGCATTACTGAGTGCCAGGATACTAACTGTCATCAGTTTCTCAGTCTGCATCTCTTTGTGTTTCTTAATATTTCTGTCATGTTCAACGGCAGATTCTCTCAATGCTTCTACGGTCATTCCCCTCCAGTTTGGGAAGGAAATTTGTACTCTACTCTTCAAACTTTCCCTCAATCCCTCTATCAGCACAGAGACAATCATTTCCCTAAGGTTTGTGTTGTCCTTGGGGTCAGGGATACCAGTATGTTTTGACACCGCTTGTAAGCCACGGTTAAAGTACTCAGCAGCAGACTCACCATCTTTTTGTTTTATGGTGAATATCTTGCTGTATTCAATTGTAACAGGAAAATATACTCCCAATTGTACATTTATTAGGCGTATATTTTCCTGGTTGACCTTATCACTCCACGGCTCATCACCATTCACACCACTATCCTCAATGAATTTTAGGATATCTATGTGTGGGGGAAGACAATCTCTCAGCAAAATCCACCAAGTTTAAAGGTAGGTTCATCTGAGTTTCCCAGATCCCTCATAAATTTCTGCCAGAGTATCAGATCCTTCCTGGGATCTGGGAAATCTGAGATGATTGATCGCAGTTCTAACCGTGTCCAGGGGTTTAACATATTTATGTTCCTTGTGGGTATCACTCCGTCTCTATCCACCTTTCCATAAGGAACTTCCAGCGTATGCAGAGGGTAGGTTTGTACCACATCTGTGCCGCTAGAAGATGACTTGGGGGCAATTGTCTCTGTGCTGTGTTGAGCATTCTCACCTGTTTCCTTGGTTGCGTTGTTGGGATCAGCAGTCTCCTCTGCTAGAGCAGCAGCCGCAGCAGCAGCGGCAGCAGCCTTTGCTGGCTCAGCTTTTCCCTCATTCATATTGGTTGCATAAGAGACGGCTGATGTCAACAACACCTCATTCTGCTCTGCAGTTTCCTTATAAGGGGATAAAACAGGGTACAGGTTAGTTACATGTGCGTTTTTGTTTGTTTCTCTTTTAACGGTAGCTGCCCCCTCTGGCACATACTGTATGGAGGAGGGGGTGCAGTTGCATTACTGGGGCTGATTGCATTTACATCTGCTAAACACCCACTTCCAAGTTGAGCTTGTCCTTCCCTTTGCCACAAGTTTAAAACCTCATTCTGCTTCACCCTCATTTTTAGCGATGAGAGCAAACATATTTTATCTCTAACAGTGGATAGGACTTCTGGATCAAAACTGCCAACACCGGGAAATTCTATTTTACTGCCCTTTGTCATTTTAACCCATTTCTGGATATGAGATACTGCAAATTCTCCATATTTCATTTTCATTATGAACGCAGCCGACCCCTTCGGTCGGCTTACTTCTTCCCTACGTAGCACAACCTCCTTGTGTGAGCAACTGTTTCCCATTTTTCCAATACCTCTCTAGGTAACCTTTGGTTTATGAGAATCAGTAGCTCACAGCTAGAAAACACTGGTGGGTGGTTTGTCCATGAGAAGCACCCAAGACACTCCTTCTCTACAGGGTGAAACTTTTCCGCAATTAAGCGTGAAGCACAATCTGCGAGGATCCTGTTTTACTCAATCACGTATTGTGTCTGACCCCTGCCTGTACGTCGGCGTTCGTTAGTCACATTCCACAAACGTGCGGCCAACTTCGCAGAACACAAGAAAACTTATTTTTTCTGTATTCTTCAAAATCGGTATTTTGAATGAGGAGCTAGGCAGATCTCTTGGTTCTGCTTTCGCTCCTTTTACCCTTTTGATAGATTCAAATAGGCGTACCTATGAAAGGGGCAGTTAAAAAAATAAATGGTATGTCACCACACAACCATGTATGTTTCTCTTTAACACACTATTTCTATAGCGCTATGGGTCACAACGTTATGCGCCCGTTAACCCCGTGTACTCACACGCTGGGTCCACGACCAGTGTTATCTTAACACTCTTGGTCCTATTTATTTCTGGGCTATTTCTAAATAATATTAAAAATATATATATTTCTGTACAGAAAAACCTTCCCGGGTTTGCAGTTTCTCACCAGATGCTTATGTGAGTATAAACCCCCTTAAACAACTATAGGAATTTATTAAAATACTGTTTGAATTGCTTGCTTTGGAAACGAACCGAAACTACTAAACTTTCTTGTATTAATTACCATTCTATCGCTTAGTAGGTTAATATGTTAACATACTGCTTAATAGTGCTTGTAATTCATACCAGCCACCGCTGGGCTACTATGTGTGCTGTGTGTGCAGTGCCCGTGAACAGCCACATATGAACGTGTCTTTGTTACTTAATCCTGTTCACAAGACTCCGTTCTACAGTGTATTTACAAGCTTGTGACCATATTTCGCAGAAGCGGTAATATTGCGAATGCGAAATTAATCATGTACTTGTTACGTAAATTACGTACAAAGGCCCAAATGCCCGACGTAAGCACGTGTGTGCATTCCTTACGTAATACAGTGCAGATGCTTCACGTTACTGTATAAGCCTAAAACCTGAAAGACAAGGGGGGAGAAAAAGAAACTCGGGTGGGGTGCACTCTAAGTCTCCTATTTAAGTTATTCTGATGGAATTAGTATTTTTATATTTTTTTGATTTTTTTCTGCCTGTGCATAAATTAATTTATATGTAAGATAATATGCAAAATTGTGACAGAATAATAATAAAAATATTTAAACTAACAAATTGCTGTGTGCTTTTGTTATCAATATTCCTGTGGATATATATTCAAGAAAATACGTACTGTATCATTAATACCCCACCTGTCTGTCAAATTTCTTGAAAAAAAATGACCATCATATACCCCATCAATCATACACCATTGATGTTGTGGGTGTCACTTATATAAGTGATAAGGGTCTAATCATTGGTCAAAAAGAAACTTACATAAACAGACAAAGTATATACACCAATCTATATTTACATTTGTACAATATCTGCCTCTATCAAATTCTCCTTATGTTAAGAGACTGCACTTCATGCCCTATTTTGCTGCTTGTAATTACACATATAGGGTGGTAAAATTGTATCAATCTTTCCAGCAGTAATTCACTATGAGCAGGATGTTCCTTCAATTAGCAACAATCTGCAACTCTCTTTCTCAATTTGGCAGGTGGCCTGTTAATCTTTGCTTATTAACCACAATATATACACACACACTCGGTTTAATAAGATGGTAATTCACCACATACCTGACTACATTGGTAGTCACCGATAATATTCACAAATGTGCAACTATGTATATGGAAAACAGCACAAACGGCAATGAAAAAAACCAGCAAATATAACTGCCTCTCACAGTCAATAACCAGCCTGTTGCCCTCTGCCTTTAGGCCAATGCGTGGCAGTAGGTCAGATATTAATATAGCACATGTCCAATTGCACTGACAGCCACCGTCAATCCCGACAGGCACACCGCTACATACACGGAAAGGCAGAACAAGAAATAGGCAATTAAAATGGAGAAAAAATGAGAAGGACCATTGCCCTACTCAGAGCCAGCGGCAGCCTGTATTGAGGCTAGCTGCTGACTCAGGAGGGGGGTTCGGTTACCAGATACGGCCTAAAACCTGCCGCCATGTGGCGGAGTCCTCATCCTTGCAGTAACCACTGACAATTTATAGTTTTACACAGAAAGAATCCTCTATGCACTATAATAAACACAGGCCTTTGCCTCCGCTTGTGCGAAAATATCGCACATGCGCATGTACCGTGACTACAAGCAAGCAATTCAAAACACTATACCCTGTTAAACTACTTGTGGCAAACGGAAGTGTAAACAGACCCAATATAAAACACTGTATATACTTTAAACACACAATTATTTCTTCACTTCACTTATTGTCCCTTGGATTCACACGCTAGCACCTTTGAAGCTCTGTACCGCCGTATGGTTAACTGATCACTTCCACCCTTTTGATGGTATAGGCTCAAGTACTGCACTTAGTACAGTGCTTTAAAGTATGTAACGCTTGGACGCAGCCCCAATTATCAATGTCAATTGTGACAAGAACACTGGAGTAGTGTTTCAGGGCAGGTAAATTTGTCCCAGGTTTTTGTCCTACACCTTTTAGAAACAGGTGTTTTGCCTCACAGAGGGCTAATCAGCAAGCAAGCTGTAAAAAGGCTGCCAGAGTGAACAGTGTGAGGGGATTGCCTGGGAGATTGCAGAGTCTCTGTGTGAGAAGCAAACCTGCCTTTTACAAGTGAGTCCCCAGTGTTGACTGGGAAACTTTGTAGTTTTCTTTAGTGACAGTTAGGAGCATCCTGTGTATAGTTAGTGCCGGACAGGCAAGGTATTTTCTTTTTATGTTTATTTTGTTTTCTGCTGAAATAAAACTGGTTGCGGCCAGTTGTACCACAAAGACTGGACTGGTGTAATTACTCAGCTGCTGGTGGCTGCCTTCTACCACAGGAAAAGGCATCTAAATTCCCCTACAGTGTTACAACTTGGTGGAGAATGCGAGCACTCCGTTCTGTGCATAAGTGAGAGCCGCAGCTGTGTGAGCCCTGCAGAAAACAGTGGTTTATGCAGATACAGCCCAGTGTGAAGTTGCTGAGAATTGCCTGAGGATTTTGTATATGTCCTGGGTGAAAGCAGCTACAAAGCCACCTGAAAAATCTGTCAACATGGAGGAACTGCTTAAAGCCTTGCTGCAAGCTACAGCGGTACAGCGGGAGGCCACAGCAGCTCAGCAGGTGGCCATTGAGGAAAATAGGAGAGAGCAGCAGGCGGCAATGGGTGAACTTTGCAGGCAACAGCATCAGGATAGAGAGGCCTTAACCGAGGTGGTGCGAAGCCTGGCAACACGGATCGGTGATATGGCCGTCAGTGCTCCAGCCAGCTCTAGTTCTATCCGGGCCAGTCACTTCCTGCAGAAAATGACAGAGACTGATGATGTGGAGGCCTATCTGACCACGTTTGAAAGGACTGCTGAGCGTGAGAACTGGCCGGAAGCACAATGGGCCAGTCTGCTAGCACCTTTTCTCTCGGGTGAGCCCCAAAAAGCATACTTTGATTTAAGCGCTGCAGATGCTCGGGACTATGACAAGTTAATAACTGAGATCTAACCAGCCTGGGAGTCACACTGTCCGTAAGAGCCCAACGGGTGCACCACTGGGTATATGCCCTGGAGAAGCCTCCTCGCTTACAGATGCACGACCTTATTCAGCTAACCAAAAAATGGTTACAGCCAGAGACATTAACTGGTCCCCAGATGGTGGAAAGAGTCGTCATGGACCGCTATTTGAGATCCTTGCCTGTGGTCCTGCGCAAGTGGGTGAGCCATGGAAATCCGGATACTGCTGACCAGTTAGTGGACATGGTAGAGAGGTATCTGGCGGCAGAGGAGTTACTGATGACCACCCAGCACCCCACAGATCCCCGACAGCGCCCTTCAGTGAAGACTGGTAAGACTGTTCCATGGGAAAATGTTGCTGGGCGGTTAAGAGAGCGCAAGGCTGGAGAGACTGTAAACAGTGGCCCTGGAGACAGGCCAATGGGACTAGAAAGGTCTATGCTGCCCAAACGGGTTGATAATCGTGTGATTAAATGTTTCAGGTGTGGTATGCCAGGTCATATTATTGCTAATTGCCCAGTTACGCAGGAACCCATGCAATGTGATGCTGCCTTTGAAAATTGCAGAATGTCTTTCTTTGCTAGATTAGCTTGTACTGTGGTGCCTTCTCCTAAACTCGAAAGACAAATGTGTGATGTGTTCTTAGAGGGTAACCGGGTAGAGGCTTTGCTGGACTCAGGAAGTTTGGTTACCCTTGTGAAAGCTGGATTAGTGAATCCCTTAAAGGTCCAGCAAATACCTATTGGGGTTACTTGTATACATGGGGATACCCAACATTATGCCACTGCTGAAGTACATATAAAAACTTGTTGTGGGTCAGCAATTGTGAAAGTAGGACTGGTTCCCTCTCTGGTGCATGAGGCCATAATAGGGAGGGATTTTCCTCATTTTTGGAAGCTGTGGGAATCACGTTTAGCCACAGATGGGAGAAGTGAAGAGCCAGTAGTTAATGCCAATGATTTTGTGGCTGTATGTGGGTCCTTTGAACCTTCTGACCCTTTACCTTTTGCTAGTTTGGCTGGGGAGGGGACAGATGGAGAGTCCAGTGAGGACCCTCTTGCTGGAAACGGAGAGGTAGTAGTGCCCGATCTGGAGGTAAAGAAGGATTTGTTTATGTCTGAACAGTTAAAGGACCCTACTTTATTGAAGGCTAGAGAAAATGTTAAGGTTGTTAATGGGGAACCCGTGGTACCAGTGGCGGAACTCCCGGAGTCAATGGAGTCATCTGCCGCCGGGCGCCAGCCTTAAGGGGGCACTGGCTCCATTGCCTCCTGGGAGTCCGGCCAGAGATTCCACAGCCCCTGTCAGGCAGTGTTACACTGAGCTATCCCCGGCGCTAGAATAAGAATTTCAGGGGAGGGGGGGGGGGCTACAGCGGCGGGGAGTGTGTGACAGCCGAGTGCCTATACCTGCTGAGGGGAGAGGGATGGATGGACGGATGGTTAGTAGCGCTGCGGAGGACCCGCTCGGCGCTCATTCATTATGCACTTGACTTCTCCGGTCCCCATCCCCGGCAGCGCTACTAACCATCCGTCCATCCCTCTCCCCTCAGCAGGTATCAGCACTCGCTCGGCTGTCACACACTCCCCGCCGCTGTAGCCGCCCCCTGCAGTTCTTATTCTAGCGCCGGGGCTAGCTCAGGGTAACACTGCCCCGCGTCTCCGACTTCAGTGCGTGGCGGCAGCGGGAGCAGGGGAACGCGGCTGCAGGGAGAGGGTGCCCAGAAGCAGCCCAGCGTCTGTGGGTGTTCAGCCCCTGAAGGCCGTACTAGATCTGCAGCGCCGGCAGTCTATCATCTATGGGACGGCGTGCAGGCCATGAGGCCTTGAAGTCAGCAGAGGCTTCGGAGGTCATGCAAATTCCGGCACTGCGGCTCTAGCGGTGTCGCTAAGGTCAGGGGGCTGCTGGTGGCCGGGAGCTATACATTACATGCATGTTACCTAACTGACCCCTCTCTCACCCCCCTTGTTCTCTGGCTCACCACCCTCTCTATATGCCTGACCCCTCATCCCTCTCTCTCTACCTTAACCCCCTCTCTCTCTGTCTCTGCCTGACTCCCCTCTCTCTACCTTACACCCCTCTGTCTCTGCCTGAACCCTCTCTGCCTGACACCCCTCTCTCAACTCCCTCTCTCTGCCTGACCCCCTTCATTCTTTGCTTCACCCCCTCTCTATATATATAACCCTCTGTCACCCCTCTTTATTTAACCATTTCTCTCCTCCCATGCTCTCACCCACCACCAGGGGGGGGGGGGGGGGCACCAGCTTATATCTTGCCTCCGGGCTATATGGATGAACTTACGCCACTGCGTGGTACCAGGTGCCAAGATTTCTTATCCCCACATGGCTATTTGTAATGAGCTTTTGTACCACGTTGTCAAAAAGGGTGAGGAAGTGGTGGATCAGCTGGTAGTTCCCCAACCTTATAGGAGAACGGTACTAGATTTAGCCCATAGTCATGTTACAGCAGGACATTTAGGGGCAGAAAAGACCACTGAAAGAGTTTTACAAAGGTTCTTTTGGCCAGGGGTGTATAAAGAAGTGTCTGAATATTGCTCTTCCTGTCCTGAATGCCAGTATCATGCCCCTAGACCTCATTTCAGGAGCCCACTAGTTCCCATGCCTATTATAGAGGTCCCATTTGACAGAATAGCCATGGATCTCGTGGGGCCCTTGTTAAAATCCGCTCGGGGCCATCAGTATATTTTGGTAATAATGGACTACGCCACTCGATATCCTGAGGCTGTCCCTTTACGCACTATCACAACAAAAGCGATAGCTAGGGAACTGGTGCAGGTTTTCGGTAGAGTGGGAATACCAAAAGAAATTTTGACTGACCAAGGTACTCCATTTATGTCAAGGGTCATGAAAGAATTGTGCAAATTGTTTAAGGTCACCCACCTCAGGACGTCTATCTACCATCCCCAAACTGATGGGTTGGTGGAAAGATTTACTAAAACGTTAAAAAGTATGTTTAAAAAGGTTGTTGACAAAGATGGGCAAAACTGGGATTGTTTGTTGCCCTACTTGTTGATGGCCATCAGAGAAGTTCCGCAGTCCTCTACTGGGTTTTCTCCGTTTGATTTGTTGTATGGTAGACACCCCAGAGGGCTGTTGGACATTGCTAAGGAGACGTGGGAAGGACAACCCACCCCTTATAAAAGCGTTATTGAACATGTATCACAAATGCAGGATAGGATTGCAACTGTGGTACCTATTGTCAGAGAGCACATGGAACAAGCCCAACAACAGAGGGTATATAACCGGAGTGCCAAGATACGGGAATTTGCTCCGGGGGATAGAGTTCTTGTGTTGGTGCCCACTGTGGAAAGCAAGTTCCTAGCTAAATGGCAGGGACCATTTGAGATTTTGGAAAAAGTGAATGAGGTCAATTATAAAGTATACCAACCAGGTAAGAGAAAACCTGAACAAATCTACCATGTTAACTTAATCAAACCCTGGAAAGATAGGTTGTCTCTGTCAGCGGAGCCTTGCTCTTTGGCATCTTCACCTCAGTTGCTTCCCGCGGTGAAGGTGTCAGAGACATTGTCAGCTGATCAGAACAATCAGGTTAAAGAATTTCTCAACCGAAATAGGGAGATATTTTCAGAGCTGCCTGGCCAAACGACCATAATAAAACATGACATTGTCACTGAACCAGGGGTCAGGGTTCATTTAAAGCCATATAGGATTCCTGAAGCTCAGAGAGAAGCTGTCTCTAAAGAAGTTAAAAACATGTTAGAACTAGGAGTCATAGAGGAATCCAACAGTGAGTGGACCAGTCCTATAGTTCTCATCCCGAAGCCAGATGGTAGCATACGCTTTTGTAATGATTTTCGTAAATTAAATGAGGTGTCCAAATTTGACGCATACCCCATGCCCCGTGTGGATGAGCTTATAGAAAGGCTGGGAACAGCCAGGTTTCTCACCACATTGGACCTGACTAAAGGTTACTGGCAGATACCCCTAACTGATAGCGCAAAAGAAAAAACAGCCTTTTCGGTTCCAGAGGGGCTGTTTCAGTATAAGATGTTACCTTTTGGGTTGCATGGGGCTCCAGCAACCTTTCAACGGACGATGGATAAAATTTTGAGGCCCCATAGAAAATATGCAGCTGCATATTTGGATGATGTGGTAATTCACAGTACGGACTGGGGGTCCCATTTGGTTAAAGTACAAGCAGTACTGGACTCAATCAGAGAAGCAGGGTTTACTGCTAACCCAAAGAAGTGCTGCCTTGCAATAGAGGAGGTTAAGTACTTGGGCTTCACCATTGGTAGAGGTCTGATTAAGCCCCAATTAAATAAAATCGATGCTATTCAAAACTGGCCTCGGCCAGTGAATAAAAAACAAGTAAGGGCTTTTTTGGGAATAACTGGGTATTACAGACAATTAATTCCTAATTTTGCAGCCACAGCAGTGCCGTTGTCAGACCTTACCAAGGGGAAGCAGTCAAATATGGTGAAATGGAACCCTGATGCAGAAAAAGCGTTCCAAGCGTTAAAAGTGGCTTTGTGTTGACAACCTGTACTGATAACGCCAGATTTTTCAAAAGAATTTGTTGTACAGACAGATGCCTCAGAGGTAGGGATAGGGGCTGTGTTGTCCCAAACCAGAGATGGCGATGAACATCCTATCATCTATTTGAGTAGGAAACTCAATGAGCATGAAAAAAGGTATGCCATTGTGGAAAAGGAGGCTTTGGCCATTAAATGGGCATTAGATACCTTGAGGTATTACCTCTTGGGAAGACAGTTCAGGCTAGTGACAGATCACGCCCCTTTAAAATGGATGCATGTAAACAGAGGTCAGAATGCTCGGGTAACCAGATGGTTTCTAGCATTACAGGATTTCAAGTTTAAGGTCGAACATACACCAGGTTCACAGTTGGCCAATGCAGATGCATTGTCCCGCACCTTCTGTTTGGGGGCTACAAGTGTTCCGGCCCCTAGGTCGAAACAGGGGAGGGGGATATGTGACAAGAACACTGGAGTAGTGTTTCAGGGCAGGTATATTTGTCCCAGGTTTTTGTCCTACACCTTTTAGAAACAGGTGTTTTGCCTCACAGAGGGCTAATCAGCAAGCAAGCTGTAAAAAGGCTGCCAGAGTGAGAGTGTGAGGGGATTGCCTGGGAGATTGCAGAGTCTCTGTGTGAGAAGCAAACCTGCCTTTTACAAGTGAGTCCCCAGTGTTGACTGGGAAACTTTGTAGTTTTCTTTAGTGACAGTTAGGAGCATCCTGTGTATAGTTTGTTTTCTGCTGAAATAAAACTGGTTGCGGCCAGTTGTACCACAAAGACTGGACTGGTGTGATTACTCAGCTGCTGGTGGCTGCCTTCTACCCCAGGAAAAGGCATCTAAATTCCCCTACAGTGTTACACAATATAAATATGACCAGATGGATAACAAGTGAAGTGCGACGTTTACGTACTTTGTCCGTAAACCACTAACCCTTTATCCCTAGCTACGTGCGAACAAAGGGTAACACAGCATAGCGAACCTTGTCCATGTATGATACACGCTATACCAATACTTATAAAACAGTATCCTTTCGCAGTACTTAGTTCCCAATTTGAGTACACCTTTAAAGGATAATGTCCGTATTACACCTTTGTCGCTAAATGTGAATAAAAGCCAAGACTCAAGTATAACTCAAGAAATAAGGAGATAGAGTCTCCAAACAATGTATTTAGTGCCTAGCGGACAACAGGGGTTTCAGAAAGAGAAAAACAGTATTCACAGTGTACAGTTTGTCTAATAATACAAAATATGTACCGCCTAATCTAATCTAATTCTCATCTAAGTAACATCTGTCCCACCTGCAGTGCACATGTTTTTATCCATCTAAGAAGGATTTTGTCAGAGTGAACTAGAATAAGGGCCATTATGCCCACCAAACCCTATTACAGATTACACATCAGAGTTTGGTTTCCTGCAGCTAATACACTGATACATCTATCACCTCTGACCACTGGGCCGGTTCTCTGAATGTTTGTGAGCACGTGCAATGTTCCTGTAGTCTGAGTAAACCACACAGGAAGAGAGCGCAGGCTGTGCTGTCATATAACCCTCATACACCAGGCAATGTGCTCTATATAGTTACTGTACCAGAGGAACTTGGACATTACCCTGCCAGCTAATAACATGGAGAGGCCAGGTAAGACTCATGTTGTATACGTACCCTTTTACATTCTGGACCTTATTCAGATTGATTCGGTCCTCCATGCACGCACCCTATATGCCAAGCATATGGGAACTCCCAGCGTTCCATGGACATTCCCATGAGAATGCTGGGAGTTCTTAGGCTAATGAGGCCGTGACTACCACCGTAATTATGTAAATCATCCATTCACAGCCATGCGGGGGGTACTGCATAAGAGGGGGGCGGCGCTGTGGGCGGTGGACGGCGTATGATGGCCTCACAAGGCTGCGAATTTTGCAGCCTTGCAAGTCCATCAGAATAAGGCCCTATATAGCAGAATGCAATGTAGTTATTTGCCCAGAGAAGAGCTCAACGAAAATCCGGCAAATTGTAATAAGGTTTGTAGTTTACATCTACTAATCACAGATATGAAAATCATGGAACATCCTTGGGGGCTTATTCTGGATGATTCATTTAGATGCGAATTTGCATCCTTGCGAGTCAACCAAAACCCGCCTTGCGAATGGTTGGCTGCCGCCACTCATTCGCAGGTGCGACTCGCTCGCAGGGCATGCGGATGGATGTTACACAGTAACATCCATTCACAGGCCAGGGGGGAACGCCCGCATCTATTGATGGTCGCTGACCATCGAATGATGTGGAACGTGCACGCATATGTAAGGTTGCTCTGAGGCACCGTTACATATGCGTGCACGTTCTGAAGGAAGTGGGTGGGCAGCCGAGATCCGGTGATCTGCCCGTCCCCCGCACCCGCGTCATGGCTACATTAGCATGAAAACACTGGGCGTTCCCATATGTTAATGGAGCCACCCGCCACCCCACACCCCTCTCCCCCTCCCCCCCCCGCACGCTGTCCTGTGTGTGACACAACATCGGACCCCGTTGCGACCTGAATAAGGTCCTTGGTCTCTGAGCGGGGGTTTCCCTTTTCCTGAAAACCGTCTGAAAGATTATAATATAAGGCAAGGACATAGGCCCTTATTCTGGTTCACTCTTAGAGGTAAATTCCTTCTCAAATGGACAAAACCATGTGCACAGCAGGGGGGCAGATGTAACATGTGCAGAGAGAGTTAGATTTGGGTGAGTTATTTTGTTTCTGTGCAGGGAAAATACTGACTGCATGATTTTACACTGCAATATAGATCTCACTTTGAAGAAAAACCCCACCCAAATCTAATTCTCTCTGCACAAGTTACATCTGCCCCACCTGCTGTGCACATGGTTTTGTCCATTTGAGAAGGAATTTGCCTCTAAGAGTGAACCAGAATAAGGCCCTAAGTTTACACTAGATGCATTGGTATTTGAATGGCTCACAGAAAATGGGTCTAATTCAGACCCATAGGCGAATCTAGGGGGTGGTCCGGGGGTGCACAGGACCACCCATTAGCCCATTTTGTAGCTGATGGATGGGGCTTTCCAACGAGCCCAGTCCCGTGTCTCTAGCCCCCTGGGAACCGAAGATACTGCCAAGCAAACCTGGAACGTTTTCCCTATAGGATAACATGGGACCCGCTAATTCCGACCCCCACCCAGTTCAACGGCTACCAGTTCCCCCTTCGGCATCACTGAAGCTCGAGGTTGATCTCAGTCTAACCCAAATCGCTGGGCCTTCAATCTGATACCAGGCTGGATCCTTATGGGTTAATTGGTTCCAGGGATATTCATTTCATTTCTTAAATGTAATTTCATGACTGTTTATGTTTTTTGAGGGCAGATTTCACGGGACCAAAATCATTTGAAGCCAACTCAAAAGTTCTTCAATATGATACTGGTCTCATGTAAATGGGTCAGTTGGTTCCGAAGATATAGCTGGTTGGTTAAAGGGGGGTAGGGAGAGGGGAGTGGTTGTCTCTCCCCCTCACACCAGAAAATGCAGGCTGGTGTATAAGGGGTCAGCCTGGGAATGTCCCTGCATGATCCTGGGACCATATTCCCGGGTACTATGGTGCACGGCATCATGTGTAATGGGTACTATGGTGTGCAGCATCATGTGTAATGGGTACTATGGTGTGCGGCATCATGTGTAATGGGTACTATGGTGTGCGGCATCATGTGTAATGGGTACTATGGTGCCATCAAGCAAGAACCCCCTAGCAATGAGCACGTAGGTAAGCAGCACTTATGTGGCAAATATGTAATGGGCATTACGGTTTGTTATATGGTATGTAATGGGCATCATGATGTGTGGCACAATGTGTAATGGGCATTATGGTGTGTGGCCTTATGTGTAATTGGCATTACGGCGTGTGGCTTTATGTGTAATGGGTATTACTGTGTATGGTCTAAAGTGTAATACCACACCCCCTTTTGTGATGCCACGCCTCCTTCCCCAGGAGACCACGCCCCCTTTTTGCCGCGCGGCTACGCCGCGCAAAGTTCACCCTTCTATTGTGTCTAGATCTGGGACCACCCATTACCATAATTCTAGATTCGCCTATGTTCAGACCTGATTGCTGGGAGGCTAATTTGCAGAGTCCTACGATCAGGTTTACACCACCCTCCCAGAGTGATATCCCACCCATACAAACCTGCGAATTGCTTAGCACAGCTTGAGAAAATATTGCAGGCCGGCGTATACAGTAGCTGCAAATCCATGCACAAGCCGCTGACGATCTAATGATCTTCCTGTGTGCATAGCCCAGGACTTACACGCGGCTGTGATAGAATCAGGCGAATCGGGACCGGGGCTGACGTCACATGACTTCCCTGAAAACGCCTGGGTGCGCCTGTGCTTTCCCTGACACTCCCAGTAAACGGCCGGCTTCCTCTCAATCTACTTGTGAATGGCCAGTGATTAAAAATGAAGCAGGAGGATGGCCTCGCGCATGCGCACTACAGACGGTACAGATGCGCAGTCTAACAATAATCGCCCGGCCTGCTAATTCACAGTCATGTAATCAGGTCTGAATTAGGCCCAATGTCTAGGTCAACAGTCATTATTGACAATGGCCGACACAAGCAAAAGGTCGACATGACAATAGCTGTCATGCATTTTTATAATTTTCTCCTGATTTATTTAGACTTTTTATGCTTTTCCTTCCACTTGGATGCCATTGGGAATGGTAACTGTGGTCTGAAGCATGACGAGTGACGTGAGCCTTGCGTGGCTACACGGTACACGATTTTGGGATCCACGTGTGCAGGTGTCGACACTGATACAAAAAAGTCAACCCTTTGATGCATCGTCCTTTTCCAAATCAACATTTTTCTTTCAAAAGATAATTAGTGTGTTGGTACTGAGGAAAGGATTTACAAATTATTGCCATGGTAACTGTGCCATGTGACACACCGTATAACTGGAAAAGAGGGACTGGCGAGGTTATTTATTGTTTTTTTTTTACAGTTTCTTATATAGCTCAGCAAATTCCGTTGCGCTTTACAATTGGAAACAACAGTGATTCAACAAACTGGGTAGATACAAACCGACATGGAGGTAGGAGGGCCCTGCTCGCAAGCTTACAGTCTATAGCATGGGTCCTCAAACTGCGGCCCTCCAGATGTGGTGAAACTACAAATCCCAGCATGCCTTGGCACAGTTTTCCTATAAGGTAGTGTTAAAACTGTGGCAAGGCATGCTGGGAACTGTAGTTTCACCACATCTGGAGGGCTGCAGTTTGAGGACCCATGGTCTATAGGGATAATAGGAGGGATACATAAGGATAGAATTCCATAGCATGGCAGTCCCAGCAGATTACAGGACAGTCCTGATGGGATGCAATTAGATCTGAATGCTACTGGAGGTTGTGTGGGGGTCCTGAATATGATAGGCTGCCTGATGAGGTGAGTTTTCAGGGAACGCTGAAAAGTTTGGAGGCTAGTGGAGAGTCTTAGTGTGCTTGGAAGGACATTCCATAGGGTGGGTGCTGCCTGACAAAAGTCCTGCAATTGTGAAAGGAGCAAGTAATGAGTGTGGCTGAGAGGCGCAGATCTTGTGCAGAGCGGAGAGGTCGGGTGGGGAATGTAACATTTGAGGGTATTTTTTTATTTATTTATTTTTTAAAATAGGAAGTCGTTACGAAACAAACAAAACATAACCCAAAGGTACTGAGAGAACAGGTGGTACAGGGTGGCATAATAAAAAGGAGGTCACATATTGGGCGTGTTTCACTCCCCCTTTACTGGGCTGCGAATTCACAGCTTGATCGATTATGAAATGATTCCACATGCGCACGGTACGCAGTGCACGTGCTTGAGCCGTCCGTTTGGAGCAAAGGCTTCACTGTAACAGCGCTCTCCTTTTATTTATATCTCTTGCAGATAAAGCTCTCCTGATAAAACCCTGGCTGCCCTCCTGGAAGGGGGTGATTATTACCCTTCTAATTGGAGCCAATATCATCTTCATTCGCATCATTGAAGCGGTTGGTAAGTGATGTCACAGGTGTGATGTGTCAGCTTCTGGTTGTCGCCTTTATTCTTTACTAGCTGACCCACCCGGCGTTGCCCGGGAAAACCTTGTTTTTTGTTTTTTTTATTTCCAGAATTGCTGTAAAATGTCATCTTATGCTGTGCCAGAGGCCCCAGATTGTAATTTGTGAAAGCCTCCACCATAATGTTAGAATGTGTTTGCATTGATACTCAATGCCTTGGTGGGCACATGAGGAAGGAATGTGGCTGGGTTTAATGTGTTGCATCTCTTTATGGTGATATTGACTGGGGCCATCAGTGGCCAGTTCCCACTTGGTGAACCAAGCTGATGACACATATCGAGTCTGGGCAAAAGTTAGGAGAGCCAATACAGCATGGGGAGCATAAACAGTTAAATTGTGTCCTAATACCTCACTCTTGTTTACTAGTTGCGCTATTGCAGCTACACTATGTAAACAAGTGGGGAGTTAGCGTGCCACTGTGTCCAGTTGGCCACTGTAGTACACTATTTGTCTGTTGGCATCACCATGTTTTTTTGAGTAAGAACTCCTGCCGCACATCCAGCTGACTATGTACAGTACAATTTAAATGGTTTCCCATAGTCTGGCATTCCCAGTGCTGGAGCCAGTGGCGTAGCTAATGCTCTGCAGCCCCCGCAATGGTGGGGGGGGGAGCAGGTGCCCCGGAGAGCAGATTCACGCTCCAGAGCCAGCAGCAAGAGAGCAGCAGCAGCCAATAAGGATACGCCTCTGGCTGTGTGAGGACGCAGTGACAGGGTCACTGAGCGTCCTCACACAGCCAGAGAGCGCTCCCCCTTCCACCCTGCCCGCTGCCCACCCACCTTGCACGCCGCGCTGCTATCTATTCCGGGCTCCCTGTGGCTTTCCTTTAGTGGCTGACTGCTATATGCTGGCAGACAGAGCGGGCTGGGCAGGGGGCAGCCAGGAGGAATGATGAGTGCTCTCCTGGCTGCTCTGCACGTCTGACACCTGCCCCGCAGCCCCAGCATGTCCTCAGATGTAGAGGTTCAGGGCTGGAGCAGTTGGCAGTGTCAGTGTGTCACAAGCAGCTTCCTGAGTTACACAGCTGCTGTGTCTGTGATTATGGAGCCAGCCCCTCCCCCGGGACCTGCCACCAATGAGCAGAGCTCATATACAAAGTCTTCCCTTCCTGTCCCCTGACCTCCCTTCTGCAGCACTGACTGAGCTCGTCTGAGTCTCCTCCCAGCCAGCATCAGCCCAGCCTCCGAGTCCTGCAAGGCTCTTCACTTTTAGAATACAGGTAATTGCTTTAGTAGGGGCAAATATACTGTAGATGTGGAGTGTCAGTGTGGCAATAATTTGTGTATTTATTTGTTGTGTGTGTGTGTTTGTTTGTACAGTACATGGGGGCTGTTTTTTCCCCTTTATTTTATTTGTTTATGTGATTGTATGTGAGCGTGTGGAAAGCATGTGTGGAACATGTGTGTTGGGGGGGGTAAGTGTATATGTATGAATGGATCTGTTATGGAGTCTGACGATTTCTGATATATATCATCTCTATATCTATATATATATCAGATATATTTATTTATATATAGTCCCAAAAGAATGATTTTATCCAAAGTATTCATGCAATCCAGCACCTACAGATGTACCCACGCAACCTGGGCACACATTTACTAAGATGGGCGTGCTAAGGATGCCCTGAGGAAGCTTGGTGAAAGGGTCGTTGGCTAGCAATGACCTCAGCTCCCTATCCTATGCTTCTTTAAAAATGCACCTAATGTTGTAGAAATGAAATGAAATGTATGTGATGTGTTACGGAGTTAAGCAGTCTGTACTAGTAGCCGAGATACAGTGACAGAAGCGGCGTGGGTGCGTGTCCGGCTGACAGAAGCTGGCTCACAGCCTCCGTGCAGCCCGTGAGACACGGAGCTGCCCGGACATTCATAATAGACAGCGGCGGTATGAGCATATTCTCTGGCTTGTTACAGCCGACTCATAGCCGCTGGAGAACTGTTAAATAAGCCCGCAATACGGCAATACTAAACGCAGTGGGCAATAATAACATTTATGAAATAACTGACAGCGGCAGTATTTTTGCATTACCGCAGCATATCAAACGTAATAATAACCATCCATCTCCATCTCATGAGCTGGGTTATATGACTATTATTTGGGATGCGGTCATTTGGTCTACTGCATTATGGTCGACAGTCATTAGGTCGAATCCATTAGGTCGACATGCTAAAAGGTCGACATGACTCTAGGTCGACATGGGAAAAGGTCGACATGATTCTAGTTCGAAAGGTCATTAGTTCGACAGGTCATTAGTTCGACAAGGTCATTAGTTCGACATTGTCTATGTCGACATTCACAAGGTCGACATGGAGTTTTTCACTGTTTTTTGAGCCAACATGTGCCGACAGGCGGTATTTCACGCCCTACCATCCACTAGGGCGTGGTGGGAGAATAAAATAGTGTGCCGAGCGTAGCGAGGCACCGTGCCCGACGCATCGCGAGCGCAGCGAGCGATGCGAGGGGATGCAGTGCACTTTAAACTGTGTCCATGTCGAATGTGTTGACATTCAGGTAAAAAAAAACAGTGAAAAACCCCATGTCGACCTTGTGAATGTCGACATAGACAATGTCGAACTAATGACCTTGTCGAACTAATGACCTGTCGAACTAATGACCTTTCGACCTAGAATCATGTCGACCTTTTCCCATGTCGACCTAGAGTCATGTCGACCTTTTAGCATGTCGACCTAATGGATTCGACCTAATGACTTTCTACCATAATGCAATAGACCAAATGATCCCAACCCCTATTATTTATATAGCATATATACCAGATATAGCTCAGTGACTGAGCACTTGAAAATCAATATTAATAAACAGTGCTGAAATTTGGAGAATATATAACAACTGCTAGTCACAATAATAACTGTATATGTTCAATACAGAAGTATGGAATAAAGTGGTTATTTATTGTATATTACACTTGTACAATCCGTGAAAAGACAACCTAAGCACTAGGTATTATATTTATGAGCTGGGTTACATAATCGCTTACTGAATAGCACTAATACCAGATATAGCTCAGTGTCTGTACACCTTAAAACTAAAATCTGTATAATAAATAGACAATGTTTGGCCTTGGAGATATATACAGCGACAGCTAATCATAATACAATCAGAGCCTATCCAATACATGAGCATGGAATAAAGAGGTTATGAATTATCCATTACCTCTGTGCAATCAGTAATACTAAAATGTAAACCCCAAGTACTGTAATATATAATACAGTGGGCATTATTTGCGGATATGTAAAATACTGTCAGTAATAATAATATCATAACAACATCAATACAATTTCTGACAGCCAACCCACAGCCCCTGTCAGCCCGCAAGGTATAATCTATTATGATTGATAAACTATAGTACAGCTGCATGAGAGATATATACAATAAAAAACTGCACTTCTCTCTGCAAAATATTTGACAAAATCTGTCTGCAGAAAATATGAGATGTCAGTTTGTTGTATTAATTAAATATAACGAAATTAAACTCTGAACACACACATTAATCTGAAAGAATCAGAAAAGACAAGATCTGATACATAAAGATCTATTGCAATATAGAAATTCGCAACATTTAAGCACAAAATATCTCTTCCTTAAACTGAACAGGGAGAAAAGTGCTAATACAAAGCATATAGGAAGCATACAGGGATAAGAGAACCCTACAATAATTTTGTTTGGGGAGCAGTGGTCATTGATATTTTAAACTATATTTCTTTCTTTATCTTTTTCATATTTTAAATATTTCACCTTTTAATGAACAAAATAAAAGTTAAATCTTAAAAACAAACATTGTGACTTTCAGTGCACCTACAATATACTTACTTTTCTTGTAAAAATGTGTGTCTTTACTTAAGTAGTAGGTGGCACCTCCTTTTTGAAAAAAATATAGGGGAATTTCCCCAGAAAATACTCATATTAGAGGAGATAGGACAGTCTCACGAATATAAAAGACTGGTGCGGGAATCATACTTTGTTTTTTTGTATGTGCTATGGATGATGCCCATAGCAACCAAGCAGGTTCTACTACTTATTTATTTAGCACATTCTACAAGAAAAAAGCTAGAATCTGATTGGTTGCTATGGGCATCATTCTATCTTCAATAGAACTTTACCTCATGGTTTGTTGTGCCGCGTGTAAATCTTAATATACTGGGCGGTGTCTAAACCGAGCCTCCCGAACCCCTAAGCCTGACCATAACCCCTGCCTTGCATGTCCTAAAATCTCCACCCACAGCCTAACCCTAAATCACTAGTACCTAATCCCAATCCCCCCTTTCTTGGGCTTTTTTTGCATATTATTTGGGTCCTAGCAAGCAATAAGGCAGTGCTGAGATACTGTGTTCATGAATGTCGCATTTATGACCTATGGGAGTATGGGGCCTACTCAGAACAGTGAGAGGCACTACTGGGGGCATTGTATAAAGGGCATTGTGTAATGGACACTACTGTAGGCCCCCTATGTATAAGCAGGAGTACTGGGCCATTACGGTGTGTGGCATGTTGTGTAAAGGGCATTATGGTGTTTGGCATCTTGTGTAAGGGGTATTACAGTGTGCGGCATATCTTCTACTAAGCATTGCCACGCTATAGGTTCTTTATGTTCTTCATAAATTCTTTGTGTGTTTTTTTTAAGTTTGTGAGGGGATATTTTTACAGGTCGCACTGGGAACTGAATTGTCAAGAGCCAGTCCTGCTTGTTTTACCACAAAATAGGGGGGGGGGGGGCAGAATTTATTTTGGCAGGGGGGAGCAAAATTTCTAGTTACGCCACTGGCTGGAGCCCTTGTTAGGTTTGCCTTTAGCTCCTCAAAAGTCAGCTCAGATTCCTCAGAATGTGAGACTCGGTCTAGCTTAGTAGAGGAGACCATTCCTTGCAGTGGTAATGCAGGAATTGAGAAACCTGGGATCCAGTTGTAACAGTATCCACACATGCCTAAAAAGGTACAGATTTTCTGCTGATTCTGTGGCAGCAACATATTTTGAATTGCTTGGGTTCTGGCATCAGTGAGATCTCTCAACCCTTGGGTAAGACAGTGTCCCAGATACTTTACCCTGGTCTGGCATACAGTAGCTGCAGTTTGTCCTTCAATACTTTACGTCCTGTCTTTGAGAGATACATCAGCAGTTGTCTAGTGTCAGCTACTGATGACAGTAGTGAGTCAGAACATAACAATAAATCATCAACATATTGTATCAGTATCAAGCCACTCATGGGCTGAAAGGACTGTAAGCAATCATGCAAGGCCTGGGAGAAGATGCTAGGGCTGTCTTTGTATATCTGGGGGATGCGGGTCCAAGGGTACTGTACTCCTCGGTACATAAAAGCAAAAAGGTATTGGCTGTCAGGGTGTAAAGGAACAGAAAAGAAAGCAGAGCAGAGGTCAATGACAGTGAAATGTGTACAGTGAGGCGGAATTTGCATCAGGATGAGAGCTGGGTTTGGCACTACTGGGAATTGGCTCTCAACTACTTTGTTTACCCCTCTAAGATCCTGCACTAGTCCGTAGCCCCTCCCCCCACTCTTTTTCAAAGGAAAAATGGGATTGTTGGCCATGCTAGACGTCTGAACTAGGATTTCCTGTTGTAACAATCGCTGTATTACTGGATACACTCCCATCTTGACCTCAGTTTTTAAAAGGTATATGAAGCGGATACGGGCAGGGAGATTCTGCCCAGCCACCATGATACTGGGACACACATGCGTGTGAGACGCACGCGTGTCCCTATCGCCGGCGCTCACCAGAGGAGAGGATCTGATGGGCGCCAGCAATGAATGAGGCCAGCTACATATGTAAATCTAGGAAAATCGACCTTTAGTAAATATACCCCAAATAAAATTGTATTTATCAGATAAAGGCGTGACTGCCCACTTCATGAAAAGTGTGTTAAAGATGATGGTTCAAGTAGTTTGGTAATACTGGGGGTGCTGACAGCCCTGCTGAGTCCCGTAAAATGGGGGTGGCCTGTGGGAGGGGGCATAGCCATGCCCCATATAAAATAAAAAAAACCTTAGCGGGTGGGCAGGCCACCGACCGGGGGTGGGAAACCAAGTAATTGAACAAAAGAGGACAGGTCACCAAATAAAGGTTCACAGGCCTTAGGTCAACACAAACAAAAGACCAACTTGGCTAATGTCAACAGGGTCATAAGGTCGACACGTGCATTAGGTCGACAACAACATGGGTTTTTTACTTTGTTTGTCCCGAATGTCGTCACAGTCGACATGGACACTATATCGGTGCCCCGCATCCCCTCACATGGCATGCTGCGTTTGCCATGCTTTGGTCACGGTGCCTCATTACGCTCATCACACTATTCTATTCTCAGTTCATGCCCTAGTGGATGGTATCTCTCTCCCCGCTGCCCGGCTCCCTGCAATGTGGGAAGGGGGAGCCGGCCCTGGGCCCCTCCAGCAGACCCAGGCCCAAGTAAAAAGTACCCGCTTCCCCCCTCTGGAGGGCTCTGCATCAATAACATTTTTTTCCAACCTAAATAACAGATACTAAATCGCTCTTCTGTCTCTTTCAGTGTATCAGTATAACAATACAAATGATGTGACCTGTAAAACAGAGATAAAGCAGCTCTGTGTGAGCTCCAATGGGACACTGCAAGGTAAGTGCTGCTGTATCATCTATGGATATCTCACGGAGACCAACTGATAAATAATTGTGCAATGTGGGCCTGATTCAGATATCGGAGGAATTGCAGAGGCTCACACAAGGGGATTTGTAATTCTGTCCATAAAAAGGCGAATGCAACAGGTGCTTATATGAAATCGATGCTTCCTACAATATATGAAATAGAAACCTCATTCTTTCCATTTGCAATCAAAGTGCTGCACAAATGGATGTTGCCTCAGATCACCATTGTGACCAACAGCTTGGTTTGGCAGGCTGCATAAAATGAGGGTTACCCAGCCTGGCCGGTTCCTGGCAGCTTGCAAGACTGAATTGGCAACCAATGGGAAACAGCCGTGGTGAGCCAATAAGCACAACCTACAGATGTAGCCATGCTCATAGAAAGATAGCTGATAACAAGATATCAGGTAGGGGCGCAATTACTAGACCTGGTTAGCAAAAAAGAAGCTGCAGTACAAAAAAAGGGGGTTGTCACTCCCCTACAAGAAGATACAAAAAAGAAATACAATAGACTGCGCTAATTTTTGAATGAAAGGTATTAAAGAAATGCCAGTAACCTAAAAGTTGAACATGGTTTAATGTAGATATAAACAAATATAGCAGCTCAGGTTAAAATCAAAGGTTTTACATATATTGTGCACATATAAAAATAAAAATAATAATAAATATAATGCAAAATGAAAAAATGGGGGGAATTTAAAAATTCCTAAAGTGACTGAAAATTGTGTCCATACGGTACCGTATATTTGACAGAGTCCAGCTGGATGGGGGGGCAGAGAATGATGAGCCCGCTTGGATCCGTTCCTATTCTGCCTCAAGTATGAGGGACCTGGATGGCTGGGGGAGGGATTAGCAGCTTGATGTTAGGGAGTGAATGGACTCTGATGCCTTATTTACAATGCAAACCAAAGACAAAATGTAACCTGGTAAAGCTGTAGAATAATAATAAGACAACATTACAAAGACAATTGTGTCTTACAGGGTGCGCTCTGTGTCCTAGTAACTGGCTGCTGTATGGGGACAACTGTTATCACTATTCAGATGCTACACCGAGGACATGGAACCAGAGCCAGGAACAGTGTGAGGTGATGGGAGCCCACCTACTACTGATAGAGGACCAGGAACAGCAGGTGAGTAGTCTGTGCTCTACTTTGAGGCACAATAAAACCATCTTAAATAATATATTATATTTAAATAGAATTGTAATCACCTTGTTATATTACTGTGTTCTAGGCATTTATAACAAACAATCTCACAAGACAGACTGGGGACATGATTTGGATTGGACTATACCAGGCTGGAGATAGGTGGAGATGGATGAACGGCCGGCACCATAACACCAGCCTGTAAGTGAATTTGATGTTAGAGGCAGCTTTTGTTCTAGCAATAACCTGTAATCCAGGCCGTGTGCATTAACATGGGTGTGGTTTGGCGCTCCGACAGTGGGGATGCTGATGGTCAGTATACCGACATTGTCATACCGACTGCCGATAATCGGACAGGTGGGGCAAACTCAGTGAAGCCCCTAGTTGGCCTGCTGAGCTTGCAATGCTGTGCATGCCACGATGGGGGCTCGGTGGCTCACTGTGCTTGCCACAGGTTCTATTCTCCCTCTGTTATACCGTTGTAATATTATTTATCCTTAGAACCTCCAGAACATTCTAATGTGATTTTTTTTGTTTTTGTTTTTCTTACACAGGTTCCAGCTGAATGATAATGGAGGGAGCTGTGCATTAATGAGTAGAAATGGTTATTATACTGGTGTGTGTAACTCTACATATACACTCGCATGTCAGAGGAAAGCTTTGATGGTGTGACATTGCTGCAATAGGAGAATACTGTATGCTGATGGATCATTTATGGCTAAAGATAAATATCTGATGTATGTTCCAAATAGGACTGAAATTTAAAAAAACACAACTGTGTATTAAACATGTTTTGCTTGCAAACCTCATCTGCAGAACATGTGTCTCAGTGATCTAAAGCAGGCCATACAGTACTATCTCAGAAATGTATGGCCATCTGATCCCTTGCTAGCCGTCTGGGTCCTTCCCGGGCAGCAGGATCGCATGCTACATTGCATGCGGTACTTTCACATGTGATGTAGTGCATGTGACCCATTCCTCAGCGCCGGAGGGGGTCCGAGTCAGAGGTCGGACCTGCATGCAGGTCCGACCTCCGACTGAAGTCCAATGCGCATGAGACCGCGCATTGGACCCAATGGCATGTCATACACATCTAATTTGGGCCGGTTTCTTGGCCCAAATCACTGTAGTGTATGGGGGCCTTGAGGCAGACAACCACATTTCATAAACCAGGGTTGCCAACCCTCCCGGAATGGCCGGGAGGATCCCGAAAATCGGGTCCCCCTCCCGGCACCCCGGAAAGGTGGGCAACCCTCCCGGATTCCGGCGGTCCCCTCCCGCCCCTCATGTACCTGGGTACAGAAGCCCTTGAAATTGCCGCGATTCGCGGGTTTTCGGCGGAAGGGGCGGGGCTAAATACGCAAATCTACATATTTAGCTCAGCCCCCTCATCGGAGACCCGCATATTGTGGGATTTGCATCAATGGGGGCAGGGACTGATGATATCTCCATCAGGCCCCGCCCCCAGATGTGATGCTGACAGTCTCCTCTCCGAGGTTGTCCCGGAGAGGAGACTGTAAAAGTTGGCAACCCTGACATAAACAAGGAATTGGTATCCAGCTATATGCTGGTACCTCTAGGTGGCACTGCTTAGCCAAAAAACATTAAGATACCAAGATTTGTGATATCACTTATTTATTATAAAAAGCATCATTCATTTATACAATATAATAAAAACAACTGACACACAAGACATACAACATATAACATAAAGAAGTGACGAGGCTCAGTATATTCTTATATACTGAGGCTATTTCATAATGAGTGTTCAATACATATCAGAGGCATTGTATAGTTACCAGTCCCAGTGTATATTAAATTGCAGGGTTCCTTTCAGAGATTTCTTAGATGGTTATATAGCGGATTTTTGGCTTGAGCACCCACCAGCAAAAACAGAAATCGGCACCTATGGTGTCCCATATATTATCCTAGATGTTCTTCATTTCAATCGTGTCATTAAGACATCTAGGATAATATGTGGGACACAATAGTTATAGTCAGGATAGAATAGAATTGCCAAAATTCATCTGTATATAAGATCAGTGGGATGATTAAGAAATTACAGTCAGATAGATAATCCAATGTAGGGGTTATGTGGATATCGCTATTATGATTGTTTTCTAGTGTGATTATTCAATGTTATGTATAGGAGAGGGCATTAGCCAACTAATAAAAAATAAAAAAAAATAAAAAATCAGTCTAGGGGTAGTGCTTGAGATATGAAATAAGGTTAATATGTAATGGTGGTGAACATGTGCATGCATATGTGTGGATTAATGTATGTGCATGCAGATGTGTATACATTTTTATGATTATACTGTATGCCTGTATATGTGGGTTTATATCCATATATAAATTAGTTTTTTATATATATTTTTTATGTATCTTTTTAAGTAAAGCCACATATGTATTGAATAATGTAATTTTGAAGTGGCGAGCTGAGGAGTAAACAAATATATATGATGAATTGACAACGAGAGGCTGATAAAGAGTTAATATGAGGCTATGAACGAGTTATCCATACCAATATGTCACATCCACCATGGCATTTACCCAAAACCCCTGTGCTGTACTCAGCCCTAGGCTCTCTAGCTGCACTTATAAAACCATGGCGCTCACCTCTGCTTGTGTCCCTGGCTCCAGTGCGGTACATGTGGCTGCGCTGTCACCGCGTGGTGACACCGGTGCTGTGTGCTCTGGTTCCATGCAGGGTATGAGTGGCGTGCCGCCATATGTGTTTGTGCCTGGTTAGCTCTCTGACTGAATGCCGGCGTTGCGCAGCTGCATACAATCCGGAATGGCTGAAATCTGTTGCTCTTTCTGGTGGGCGCCATCTTGTTGGTTACCTCAGACTCTCCTGTGCGGCTCCGCCTCCCCTGTCAGATTGCCTGACCTATCTCTGCACAGTCCACCTGTTAAGTACTGACTGGCCAGGTTAGACCGGCAGTCAGTACAATGATGTCGATCTCTCAGCATCATTGCTCCGGTCTGGCTCTGTAGTTGTCCACTACAATCCTGAGCATATTCAAAGAATGTCTCCTTCTGATCGTCAACTGCTCCAAGTGCCACTGACTCCATTGCCACCAATGAGGATTCAACAAGGTTAGCCCTCCCAAGGGGTCTCACCTTGCTTCACATTCACGATGGTTATTTCCACGGTCACCTCTGTCTGCAGCTACGATCTTACTCAGCAAGGATAAGTCTTCTTCATTCATTATCTTCATTATTCATTTATCTTCCAATTTTCAATCCGCTCATCCACTCTTCAACCCAATCATCCAATCTTCAATCCAATAATCCAATCCTCAATCCAATCATTCAATCTTCAACCCAATCATCCAGTCCTCAACCCAATCATCCAATCCTCAACCCAATCATCCACTCCTCAATCCAATCATCCAATCTTCAACCCAATCATCCAATCTTCAATCCAATCATCCAATCCTCAATCCAATCATCCAATCTTCAAACCAACCATCTAATCTTCAATTCAATCATCCCATCCTTAATCCAATCTTCCAATCTTCAATCCAATCTTCCAATCCTCAATACAGTCATCCAATCTTCAACCAATTATTCAATCTTCAATTATCCAATCCGATTCTTTTATTTATTCTTCAACTCTTCAAGCAATATTCCAATATTCTTTCAAGTACCAAGCATCATCATATTCTGCAATAACATATTGGACTATTGACTTTATATTTGCATATCTGCCATATATCATTTGTGCCATCAGTATCATTGTCTTGCAATACCTTTATTAAACCAACTTCATTTTATCCTATTTGTTTCACTCCATTCTGTCGTGGATGCAACCCCTTTACGTTAAAGCACCCAGCCTACGTTACTCTGCAGCTGGTGCTTCTAAAAGCGAGACAGTTTTTACTGACTCCATGGATCCAACATCAGGTCCGGAGAGAGGCGCTGTTCCTGTACAACAACTTGCAGCTCGTCTGGATCAACAGGAGGCTGCTCAGGAGCAGGTTATTCATGCCCTTCAGGGCCTGACCCAGAGACTGGTCACTATTCAAAGTACGTTGCAAAAAGGTCAAGGGCCTGTAGTTACATCTGCACCATCATCTAGACCTATGCCTACTGCCACAGGAGTTACTGCTCACCTTCAACTACCTACTCCAGCTAAATTTGATGGGAACCCTTAAAAATTGTAGGGGTTTCATCAATCAATGTGAGATTCATTTTGAACTTCAATCCTCATATTTTCCCACCAAGAGGTCCAAAGTGGCCTATGTGATATATCTTCTTACTGGTTCAGCCCTCAATTGGGCATCTCCCTTATGGGAAAAATCCTCTACTAGCAGATTATGCCTGGTTTATCGCTACAATCATTTTTGATAAACCAGGGCGTGTCAGTTTCGCCGCTACAGAAATCCTAAGGCTGCGTCAAATCCTAAGGCTGCTGATCCTTAATCAATACCTAATTCAGTTCAAAATCCTAAGGCTGCTGACCCTTAATCAATACCTAATTCAGTTCAAAATCCTAGCAGCCGAGTTGGCGTGGAATGAGGAGGCCTTTTTAGCTGCATTTATGAATGGACTCTCAGACAAAATCAAAGATGAGCTTGGTGCTAGAGACCTACCCCCTAAGCTAGAAGATCTAATCTCATTATGCACAAAAATTGATCTGAAGCTCAGAGAAAGGAATCAAGAGAGAAACCGATCTGATCCTAACCCTATTTTTCTTGCTACCAAGCCATCCTCTTTATCAGAGGAAGAACCTATGCAGGTTAACCGTTCCAAACTAACTCCAGCTGAGCGTAAACATCGCCAAGTTGAACGCCTTTGTCTGTATTGTGCTGATCCCCAGCACTCCGTCGATTCCTGTCCTAAGAAGCCGGGAAACGCTAGAACCTAACCTGTAAAAGAGAGGGCAGGTTAGGGGTTGTCCTTACCTCTCTAAATAACAAAGATTGTATTCTTCAAGTTTCCTTGCAGGTTAAACATCAGCTCAGACAGTTGCCAGCTCTTCTCGATTCAGGAGCAGCAGAAAGCTTCATCACTACTGATGTTGTTAAGCATTGGCACCTACCCACTACACCGCTTCATCGCCCTGTATATCTCACTGCAGTGGATGGGAGTCATATATTGGGAGAGATGTCACACAAAAAACCCAACCTTTAACTCTGCAAATTGGTTTACATACAGAAAGAATACAGTTCTTTGTCATCCCCAAATCCTCCTACCCAATCGTCCTGGGACTCCCCTGGTTATGTACCCATAATCCCAGTATCAATTGGGTAACTTCTCAAATCCAAACTTGGAGTACTAATTACATAGTTACATAGTAGGTAAGGCTGAAAAAAGACTTGCGTCCATCTAGTTCAACCTGGTATAGATATCCATTGCTGATTTGGTAGGTTCTGATATTTTACAGATTTTACAGATTATATTTCTTATTTGTACCCATGGATGTTTTTCTCCAGTAAATGTTTGTCCAACTTTGCCTTGATCGCATTTAATGAGCCAGCCGTTACCACCTCTCTGGGAAGAGAGTTCCAGAGTTTGACTGTTCTGACCGTAAAGAAATTCTTTCTACTAGCTGAATGAAATCTTTTTTCTTCTAATCTATACTCATGCTCTTGTGTCCTAGATTCCTTTCTAGTAGAAAAGAGGGTGTGTGACAGTTCCTTATAATGGCCCTTGATATACGTGTACATGTTGAGCATGTCCCCCCTTAAACGTCTCTTTTCCAATGTAAATAGTCCCAAATTGCTTAATCTCTCCCAGTAGCTTAAATTCTCCATTCACCTAATAAGCTTTGTTGCTCGCCTTTGGACTTTTTCTAATTCTATGATGTCCTTTTTATAGTGTGGGGCCCAGAACTGCACTCCGTACTCGAGGTGAGGTCTCACCAATGCTTTATACAGTGGCATAATTACCCTTGAGTCCCTAGTTTCCATTCCCCTTTTAATACATGCCAGAATTTTGTTGGCCTTTTTTGTAGCTACATTACAATGGGCACTACATCCCAGTTTGCTGTCTATTTGGCCTCCTAGATCCTTTACAAGTATGGAATTACCCAGTTCCTCTCAGCTAAGGTTGTAACTTGCACACTGGTTGTGTCTCCCAAGGTGCATAACCTTACATTTATCTACATTGAACCTCATCTTCCATTTTTTTGCCCACTCATCAAGAATTGCAAGATCATTTTGAAGCATGGTGACATCTTCTGATGATTTGATGACTTTGCTAAGTTTTGTATCATCCGCAAAGATGGATACATTGCTGAGTAACCCTATCCCAATATCTTTAATAAAAATGTTAAACAAAATGGGCCCCAAAACCGAACCCTGGGGCACTCCACTTAGTACCGGTATCGTATCTGATACGGCACCATTCACAACCACTCTTTGTTCTCTATTACATAGCCAATTCCCTACCCATCTGCAGATACTTTCACCCAATCCTAGGTTCTCCATTTTATTAATCAATCTCTTGTGTGGGACAGTATCAAATGCTTTAGCGAAATCTAGGAAAATCACATCTACAGCATTTCCATTATCGAGGATTTTGCTAACCTCTTCATAGAACCCTAGTAGATTAGTTTGGCATGAACGATTTTTCACGAACCCATGTTGGTTAGTACTAAGTAGACGGTGATGGTCTAAATATTCCTGGATACCATCCCTTAAAAATCCTTCAAATAGTTTACCCACAATTGATGTTAAACTAACGGGTCTGTAATTAGCGGGATCTTACTTTTTTGAATTTTGGCACTACCTCTGCTATTCTCCAATCTTTTGGTACTATACCTGACGATAGTGACTTGCTAAAGATATAATGTAGGGGGGTAGCTAGTTCATCCCTTAATTCCATTAATACCCTCGGATGAATCCCATCTGGCCCTGGTGATTTATTTGTTTTGAGCCTCAGTATTATTTCCTTCGGCGTGAAATCCACAATGAGATCTGGCTTATTTGTCCCGTTTGTGGTAAATGTTCGTTCCACAGTCTGCTCTCCCTTAGTAAATACTGATGAGAAGAACTCATTTAACAGTTTTGCTTTTCCCTTGTCCTCAGTAACACTTTTTCCACTAGTATTAATTAGTGGGCCTATGTTTTCCTTAATTAAACGTCTACTATTTTTTTTTTTTTTTTTTTTAATTTTCTTTATTGAAAATTTTTCGACATTAACAACAATAGTAGTATTAGGTCATCATAATATAACATTACAATCACACAATGTATAATAGCACATAATGTTCATTACAATATACATCAATAATATCTACATTATGTTCTGAAGATAAGCCCTGTGGCTTGCCAAGATATTCAGGATTTCTTTTGTAATATCAGTCTCAACCACCATCATAATAGTGGAAAAATTTTCCTATCAGACTAAGTTTACAATTAAAGTATCTAATTATCAAGGTACTAAACAATTAGAGGCAACATCGCGGGCCAAGTCAAGACAGGACAAACAAGACAGACAGACCTAATCACGCAGACAAAAGACAAAGACAGGGGGGATTGTTTAGGTAAGGTTCAAGGAGGTTGAGAGGGGTGGAGAGAATAGTAAAGGGGGGGAGGGAGGGAAGGGGGAAGGGGAGGGATACAATGGAGATCAACATCAGTTATAACCTTTTAGTTTAACATTTTTAAATGTATTATAGGATATACAGTAGTCCTAATTATAGTTTCAACTAGAATGCAGAGAATAGCATAATTCACATCTAAGAGAGTACCAGTTCGAGGCATTTCACTTCTAAGCCAACCGCAACTGACATCAAGAGGAGTATGTACGTGAATCAGACAATCGATTGCTTCAAACAGTGTCAAAGACCGATAAAATATGAGATTTTACTGTAGGGTCGAGAGAGTCAATATAAGGTGTCCACTTCCTGAAAAATCTACTTGATCCATACGACAGGTCCAGTTTTGCGTATCTTCTTTCAAAATAGAGAATTTGCAACAGCTTTTGTTTAACTGCTGCTAACTGGGGAGCAGTTTTTGCAGTCCAGTGGATGAGGATACATTTTCTAGCTATCGTTACAACCAGTATTAACATTGGTACATTTTGCTCTGTAACCCCTTCCATTTGCCATTTATCAAGGGATATGCCCATAAGCGCCAACGGTTCTACATGGAAGCGCACATGGAACATATCTGAGAGAAAGTTAGTAACTTTATGCCAGAAGCGGTTTATTTTGTAGCATAAACGTCTACTATTTATGTATTTAAAAAACTTCTTTGGGTTGGTTTTGCTTTCAGTGGCTATGCACTCTTCATATAATATTTTAGCTGCTTTGATTACCCCTTTACAAGTTTTGTTTGATTCTTTGTATTTTGCGAACGCCTCCTCATTCAAGTTATTTTTATAGAATTTAAAGGCTCTGGTTTTATTGTTGATAGCTGACATTACTTTTTTGTCCAACCATGGTGGCTTTTTTTTGTTGAATTTACCTCTAGTTACTTTAGGAATGTATTCAATAGTTAGTGAATCAAGCAGCTTTTTTTAGAGTATCCCACATTTCCTCTGCATTTTTTCCCTCCATAACCGTTTCCCACCCAGTTCCTGTTAGGGCTTCCCTGAATAATTCAAAGTTCGCTTTTCTGAAGTTTAGTATTTTTGCAGATCCTTTTTGATGTAATTTACTGAAGTTGATTTCCAGTGAAACCATATTGTGATCACTGTTCCCTAATTGTTCAATTACTTTTGTGTTTGAAACTAAGTCTGTGTTATTTGTTAATTAGTCTGTGTTATTTGTTATTTGTTAATTGTACAAAATCATGTTTTAAATCTTTTGCTCCAACCCGTCAAGTCTCTCTTCAAGTACCAGAAGGGTTACCTATTCAATACCAAGAGTTCTCTGATGTTTTTTCTAAACAGGTCACTGATAAATTGCCTCCTCATCGTTCATGGGACTGTTCTATCGAATTAGTACCAGGGAAAAAGCCTCCACGAGGTCGTACTTACCCTTTGTCTGTACCTGAAACACAGGCCATGTCAGAATACATTGAGGAAAACTTGGCCAAAGGTTTCATAAGCCCTTAGTCATCTCCTGCAGGGGCATGCTTCTTTTTCATAAAGAAAAAGGATGGAGGACTACGTCCCTGTATCGACTATAGGGGGTTAAACTAAATCACTATCAAAAATCGATATCCACTACCACTCATCACGGAACTTTTCGACAGAATTAAAGGAGCCACCATCTTTACTAAATTGGATCTTCACGGTGCATATAATCTCATCCGCATCCGTGAAGGGGATGAGTGGAAAACCGCATTGTGGAAAAACACAAGAGATGGACATTATGAATATTTTGTCATGCCTTTTGGGTTAACTAATGCTCCAGCAGTTTTCCAGTCTTATATGAACGAACTGTTTCGTGATCTGCTTTACAAACATGTGGTGGTCTATCTCGACGATTTATTAATATTGGCCAACAGTTTACAAAAACATCGAGAGATTGTCAGGGAGGTGCTTTCCCGCCTCAGGAAAATTTTTCACTTCTGTAAATTGGAAAAATGTACTTTTGAAGTGTCTTCCATACCTTTTCTAGGTTACATTGTATCGGGGTCCGGTCTGGAGATGGATCCTGCAAAAGTAGAAGCCATTCAGTCACACTCTCCGAGGTATCCAAAGATTCCTTGGTTTCGCAAATTACTACAGGAAATTCATTAAAGACTTTTCCACCATCGTTGCCCCAATAACTGCCCTCACTCGCAAAAATGCCAAACCTTCCAAATGGGATACTGAAGCTGCTGACGCCTTTTTATTGCTCAAGAAGAAATTAATCTCTGCACCAGTGTTGACTCAACCAGATGTCTCTTTGCCTTTTACTCTCGAGGCTGATGCCTCTGCCATTGGCATAGGTGCAGTTCTGTCCCAGGTGAGAGCTGATGGACAGTTGCACCCATGTGGCTTTTTCTCCAAAAAAATTTCCCCGGCTGAACAGAATTATGCCATAGGGGAACAAGAATTATTAGCGATTAAAATGGCCTTGGAGGAGTGGCGGTATCTTTTAGAAGGGGCAGTTCATGTTATTAATATCATTACTGATCATAAGAATTTGCTGTATTTGAAAAATGCTCAATGTCTTAATCCCCGTCAAGCCAGATGGGCATTGTTCTTTTCAAGATTTAATTTTAAATTGTCTTTCTCTCCTGGAGCAAAAAATCGAAAGGCGGATGCCTTGTCTAGATCGTGGGAGACTGAGGAGGAAGCGAGATCCTATAAAGGAAGTCCAATTGTCGATCCACTTGCATTTGCCATAACAATGGTGCAAGTTCCAGTACCACCAGGTAAAACTTTTGTCAAGTCTAACTCAAGACAACAGATTCTTCGTTGGGCCCATGATTAAGTTTTCTGGCCATCCAGGGGTTCAGAAAACCTATGAATTCCTGTCACGTCAGTATTGGTGGCCGGGTCTGAAAAAAGATATTCAAGACTATGTTGCTTCCTGTCCTCACTGTGCCCAACACAAATCCTCCAATCTTGCTCCAGTAGGTCCATTAAGATCATTATCTATTCCCAAAAGACCCTGGTCTCATCTATCGATGGACATTATCACTGATCTTCCACCATCAGAGGGTTATACCACCATTTGGGTCGTCATAGACAGATTCTCCAAGATGGCTCATTTCATACCTCTACGAGGTCTACCTTCAGCTCCCAAACTAGCTGAATTATACATTAAAGAAATTTTTAGGATACATGGGTTACCTGAGGAAATTGTGTCCGATTGGGGCGTACAATTTGTGGCAAAATTTTGGCGAGCTCTGTGTAAAGTTCTCAAAATCCAGCTTAATTTCAGTACAGCATACCACCCGCAGTCTAATGGTCAGACGGAGAGGGTCGATCAAGACGTAGAGGCTTTCCTTTGTTTACATGTCTCCTCCTCTCAAGATGACTGGGTGGAGGTATTGCCGTGGGCCGAATTTGGGCATAATAACCAATACCATTCGTCTTCTTCTTCTACTCCTTTCTTTGTTAATTGTGGCTTCCATCCTAGGGTTCCTGATTTCCAGCAAGTACCTGTGACATCTGTACCAGCAGTAACTTTGTCTCTCCAGCAGCTTCGACAGCATTGGAGAAAAGTCAGGAAATCTCTAACAAAAGCCTCACAAAGGTATAAAAGGTTTGCAGATCGAAAAAGAAGAGCTGCTCCTACTTGGAGAGTAGGCGACAAGGTATGGCTTTCCACCCGAAATCTTCGTCTACGTGTTCCATCGATGAAGTTTGCACCTCGTTTCATTGGGCCATTCCCGATAATACATATTATTTAAAGTATTTGTACTTTCACCCGCCTATGTTCTAGCATATCTCTCCAACCGCGCTGCTGCTGCGGTCGCGTTACCCGTTTTCTCCATTATCATCTGCGTTTTATTGGTTCACAGTTCGCAACATGGGTAAATTTTATAGTGTGTCCTTTTTATACCGACCCCTTTTTTTTTAATCTGGGAGTGCAGCGGGTATGCTTTAATTAATTGCACAGTTGGCAAGGTGGCTTGACTAACGTACCGGACCCAAGGCCCTTGAATTTCTCCAATCAAGCAAAGTTTGCTATAGTGTCTCCCTCCCTACTTGGCAGGGGATTGCACTTTACTTTGCAAGTATAAACATAATTAATCCACAAATTTTAACCCCTTGCTTCTCCCAAAACACTTTCTTGAATGAAATGCAAAAAGGTCCCGGAATACTATAGACCCACTTGCGACTGTACCAGATATTATAATTCACACTCTCGCTTTAGCAATATATGTCTGTGGCTGGACATGCATGTTTTTATTTTTTTCTCTGGTCTGCCCCTTCAGCCCAGTGCCTGGCAGTCTCCAGAAAGCCCCTGCTGCAGTTCTCCACCAGGCTCTCCTCTCCAGCTGCTCCGCTTTCACCTGCCCCCAGTCACCTTCTCTCCCACTCCTGCTTGCTCTTCTCGGTATATAGCACTTTAAGGTAATGAGTGGGAGCCAAAGTGAAAGGGATAGCGCTCCCCCACCGGTCATACCAGCCGCCAGCTGCCCCGCTTCACTCCGGTGCTGCAGGCGCCTTTTTCGCGCTGTCTCATCTCTGCACGCTGCGTCCTGCGGCTGGGGGGTTCGCATCACGCCAAGCGCCTAGCTGGATACTGCACCACTTCCGGCATCGTCACGATCCCTGCTCCACTGCTCCTACTCGTACGGCCGTCCGGCCGCCGGTAAGCTCTGCTTTTTTTTTTCTCCCTTTCAGGTGGGTGCAAACTGTAGTATTAGCCCGGGTCCTCGCACAGCCTCGCTAGCCAGCCAGGGCGTCCAATTTTAGGTCGGATGGATGTCCAGGGAGCTCCGTCTTCACACTCCTCTACTCCTGCTCTGCCGTGGCCACGCCTTGTGTAAACATATTTATAGTGCCTTCCACTGGTACGGATTTTCAATAACAAGTCTTTATCAATGGGCTCTCCATCTGGACATTGTGAGTAAGTTATCGTCTGGTTAAACCATGTTACTTCCCAAGTTCCAATTGGTCTGGAACTGGAGAAATTCAAACACACCAGGGATCTATCCACCTAGTATGGGTGTAACCTAAGGCTAGGGGACCTGGTTTACAGGTATTTCTTATCCAGTGGCCTCCCTTTATTCAAAGCGCTTATCTCTGATAGCTTTAATGGATATGCGACTATGCCTACATTACTCCTTTTGTGTAGTATTTGGGAACACACCCAGCATTCTGTTTGGTTTAAGACCTTGATGCACTCCATCTTCATCTCTGGTTGGCAATATATACAAACACAGTATTCCCCAGATGACAACTCATCACATCGCCCTTGAACTACATATTCCTCATACCTCTTACCATCTCCAGCACTGGGTAAAGAATCAGGCTTACTTAGAGATTCTATCTCACCCTGATCTGGGTCATCTAATACACTTCCAGAGCTCTGCTCTATTCGCTCTAGGGTTTAGCAGCCACAGAATGTCCTTGGGTAAAATGAGAAAAAGAAACTAGGTTGAACTAGATGGACGTAAGTCTTTTTTCAGCCTTACCTACTATGTAACTATGTAAAACAAGAGAACAAAAATAGAACCAAGAACCTGTTGATAGTAGTTCTTCCATCCTTTTTACCAGGGGTCTTTGTTACGCTGTCTTTCTGTAGCTTGTACAAGTTGCCTGACCTTGGCTGCTTTTCAGTCCTCTGGGAACAATGCCTCTAGCGATATTTCTTCTCTTTCGCTCTTAACACAAGGAACGTCCGAGTTTCTGGCCTTTTTGTAGTGGGACAAATGTACCCAAGTCTCTCTCTCTACGACTTTAATTGATATAGTGCTGGTCAACAAGACTTGGTATGGTCCTTCCCAACGGTCTATCAAACAACCTGAGCGTAAAAAATTTCGTAACATAACAAAATCTCCTGGTTCAAGGTTATGACAGTTATCAACAGGCATGTCAGGTGTCAACAAGTTCAATTCCTTTTGCTGCTTCCTCAGCTGTCTGTTCACCTTTAGTATGTATTGCACAGCAGTCAGTTCATTGTTACATTTTAGATCATCCTGTGGGTCTATCATGTGTGGCTGCTGGACAAACAATATTTCGAAGGGGGACAAGTTCAGTGGAGTTCTGGGAGTGGTCCTAATACTATACAGCACAATGGGCAGTGCCTCTGGGCATAGTAACCCTGTTTCAGCCATAATTTTACCCAGTTTGTTTTTAATAGTACCATTCATTCTCTCAACTATGGCGCTCACTTGGGGTCGATATGGAGTATGAAGTTAACTATTTATTCCCAGAAGTTTACACATGATTATGAAGACTTCTCCTGTGAAGTGAGTGCCTCTGTCACTCTCGATAACCTTTGGGATACCATATCTGCAGACAAACTCTTGACATATTTTCTTAGCCGTGAAAGTAGCAGTGTTGGAGGCAGCAGGGAAAGCCTCCATCCAATTGGAAAATATATCAACACATACTAACACATACTTTACATTTCTACAGGATGGTAACTGTATGAAGTCGATTTGTACTACCTGGAAAGGGCCTTCTGTAGGAGGGATGTGGGATGGCTCTGTTGGGATGGCTTTCCCAATGTTCTTCCTCAAACAGGTGAGGCATGACATTGCCACTCTACCTGCTTGAGAAGCAAACCCTGGTGCACACCAGTAGGCCTTCACCAATTTGCACATACCTTCCTTTCCGAGATGTGTCAGCCCATGAGCCGCCTCGGCTAGACTAGGAAGGTATGCCCTGGGGGCCACTGGTTTTCCATGTCCATCTTTCCAGAGTCCAGTGGACTCTTGACCACATCCCTTCGACTTCCATACTGCCCTCTCCTGTGGGGAACACAAATTATGCATGTCTATCAGTTTTGATGTGGATACCATGTTAAGTGTGCAAAGATTCATAGGGGAAGAAGAGATATTTAAAGGGCATGCGGCCCTTTTCGCTGCCTCATCAGCGCGGCTGTTACCAAGGGACACCAGATCCTTCTCTGATGTATGAGCTTTGCACTTGATAACAGCCACTCTGTCTGGTAGCTGGATAGCCCCCAGGAGTCTTCTGACATGACACATGCGCCACTGGTGTGCCAGCTGCCTTTATGAAATTTCTGAGGCGCCATATGGCCCTGAAATCATGCACCACTCCAATAGCATATCTGGAGTCGGTATATATGATAACTGATTTCCATTTTGCCAGTTCACATGCTCTGGTCAGTGCCACCAGTTCCACTACTTGTGCAGAGTGAGGTGGTCCAAGATTCCACAATACCTCCATTTACTACTGTGTAGCCTGTGCACAGCTCTCCCATCTCCATTTGTCTATGACAGCTGCCTTCGGTGAATAAGGTTATGTCTACCTCACTTAATGGGCTGTCGCTTATGTCAGGACGTGCTGTAAAGGTCTGATTCAGGTAGGTCATGCAATCATGTTTGTCCTCACTTTCGCCAAACTCTGCCTTACCATTTTCAGCAACATTCCCATCAACCCCCACCCTTTGTGCCTTGGAGGGCACATGAGGTAGGAATGTGGCTGGGTTTAATGTATTGCATCGCTTTATGGTAATATTTACTGGGGCCATCAGTGCCAGTTCCCACTTTGTGAACCGCACTGAGGACACATGTCGAGTTTGAGCAGAGTGTAGGAGAGCAGAAACAGCATGGGGAGCATAAACAGTTAAATCGTGTCCTAACACCACATCCTCACTCTTGTTTACTAGTTGTGCTATTGCAGCTACGCTTCGTAAACAAGTTGGGAGTGAGCGTGCTACTGTGTCCAATTGGCCACTGTAGTATGCTACTGGTCGGTTGGCATCACCATGTTTTTGGGTAAGTACTCCTGCCGCAGACCCAGCTGATTCCGTACTGTAAACTTCGAAGGGTTTTCCATAATCTGGCATTCCTAGTGCTGGAGCTTTTGTTAGGCTCGCCTTTAGTTCCTCAAAGGCCAGCTCGGATTCCTCAGTATGAGAGACCCGATCTGGCTTAGTGGAGGAAACCATTTCTTGTAGTGGTAATGTCAGAATAGAGAATCCTGGGATCCAATTGCGACAATATCCACACATGCCTAGGAACGTACGGATCTGATGCTGGGTCTGCGGCAGTACCATGTTTTGAATTGCTTGGATTCGCTCGTCAGTGAGGTGTCTCAACCCTTGGGTGAGACAGTGGCCCAAATATTTAACCCTGGTCTGGCATAACTGTAATTTATCCTTCGATACTTTATGTCCTGGTTCTGAGAGATGCATCAGTAGCTGTCGAGTGTCATCCACTGATGACTCCAGTGACTCAGAACACAATAGGTCATCAACATATTGTATCAGTATCAAACCACTCAAGGGATGGAAGGATTGTAAACAATCATGCAAGGCCTGGGAGAAGATGCTAGGGCTGTCTATAAATCCCTGCGGGAGTCGGGTCCAGGTGTACTGTACTCCTCTGTAGGTGAAGGCAAAGAGGTATTGGCTGTCAGGGTGCAAAGGGACAGAAAAGAAAGTAGAACAAAGGTCAATAACAGTGAAATGCATACAGTGAGGTGGGATTTGCATCAGGATGACAGCTGGGTTTGGCACTACGGGGAATTGGCTCTCAACTACTTTGTTTACCCCTCTTAGATCCTGCACTAATCTGTAGCCCCTCCCTCCACTCTTTTTTACAGGGAAGATGGGACAATTGGCCGTGCTAGAGGTTCGAACTAGGATTTCCTGTTGGAGTAATCGTTGTATCACTGGGTACACCCCTAGTTCGACTTCTGGTTTTAAAGGGTATTGTGGTATTTTGGGGGCTATCCTGCCTTCTTTTAAACTGATTTCTACTGTAGCTACGTTTGCCATTAACCCAGCATCCTGTCCATCTTTAGTCCAAAGGGAAATCTGTATTTGAGCTGTAATTTCAGCTACCTTAGATGGATTAGCATCTATAACAGTTGAATGCAACATTAACCTCTGAGGAGTGTCCAGCAAATCTTGCACTTCTTGTGCAATGTTTTTAGGAGTGTCCAGAAATATATCATCAGGGGTGCAGTAGATGACACATCCCATTTTACATAGTAGATCTCTACCCAGAAGGTTGGTCGGGGCTGCCGCAGCCAACAGGAAAGAATGTTTGGTATGCAGAGGCCCGATTGTAACCAAGGCTGGTCTCGTCAATGGGTAATGTTGCACTTTTCCTATTACCCCAATTGCAGCTACCATTTTATTGGTGTAACCCACATTGAGAGCAGTGTTACGAACAGACCTGGCCACCCCTTTATCAACCAAAAAGGTTTGTCTTACACCAGCTACATTTACTTTTACCTGAGGTTCTTCTCTAAGGTGTTGTGTCAATCCAAATGGCTGTAGGATGCAGGTATGACCTGTTTCCTATTGTTGCATTTGTGTCGCCCTAAGGACAGTGTTGGCTAAAAGGAGGGGTGGAGGCATGTGTCGCGATCTATCTGTCTGTTCCCATTGTGTTTGAGGTGGATACCTATGGGTTTCCCCTCTGTGGGGTTCCCACTCCCTTTTATGTGTGGCATTTCTCCTTTGTCTTTCTGACATGCAATTTGTAGATATGTGTCCCTCTTTGTTACACTTGTAACATACTACCTGTTTCTTTGTGGCATCTCTAGGTGCTGTGTGCTGTGTGCATTTGATTGGGGCATTACTGAGTGCCAGGATACTAACTGTCATCAGTTTCTCAGTCTGCATCTCTTTGTGTTTCTTAATATTTCTGTCATGTTCAACGGCAGATTCTCTCAATGCTTCTACGGTCATTCCCCTCCAGTTTGGGAAGGAAATTTGTACTCTACTCTTCAAACTTTCCCTCAATCCCTCTATCAGCACAGAGACAATCATTTCCCTAAGGTTTGTGTTGTCCTTGGGGTCAGGGATACCAGTATGTTTTGACACCGCTTGTAAGCCACGGTTAAAGTACTCAGCAGCAGACTCACCATCTTTTTGTTTTATGGTGAATATCTTGCTGTATTCAATTGTAACAGGAAAATATACTCCCAATTGTACATTTATTAGGCGTATATTTTCCTGGTTGACCTTATCACTCCACGGCTCATCACCATTCACACCACTATCCTCAATGAATTTTAGGATATCTATGTGTGGGGGAAGACAATCTCTCAGCAAAATCCACCAAGTTTAAAGGTAGGTTCATCTGAGTTTCCCAGATCCCTCATAAATTTCTGCCAGAGTATCAGATCCTTCCTGGGATCTGGGAAATCTGAGATGATTGATCGCAGTTCTAACCGTGTCCAGGGGTTTAACATATTTATGTTCCTTGTGGGTATCACTCCGTCTCTATCCACCTTTCCATAAGGAACTTCCAGCGTATGCAGAGGGTAGGTTTGTACCACATCTGTGCCGCTAGAAGATGACTTGGGGGCAATTGTCTCTGTGCTGTGTTGAGCATTCTCACCTGTTTCCTTGGTTGCGTTGTTGGGATCAGCAGTCTCCTCTGCTAGAGCAGCAGCCGCAGCAGCAGCGGCAGCAGCCTTTGCTGGCTCAGCTTTTCCCTCATTCATATTGGTTGCATAAGAGACGGCTGATGTCAACAACACCTCATTCTGCTCTGCAGTTTCCTTATAAGGGGATAAAACAGGGTACAGGTTAGTTACATGTGCGTTTTTGTTTGTTTCTCTTTTAACGGTAGCTGCCCCCTCTGGCACATACTGTATGGAGGAGGGGGTGCAGTTGCATTACTGGGGCTGATTGCATTTACATCTGCTAAACACCCACTTCCAAGTTGAGCTTGTCCTTCCCTTTGCCACAAGTTTAAAACCTCATTCTGCTTCACCCTCATTTTTAGCGATGAGAGCAAACATATTTTATCTCTAACAGTGGATAGGACTTCTGGATCAAAACTGCCAACACCGGGAAATTCTATTTTACTGCCCTTTGTCATTTTAACCCATTTCTGGATATGAGATACTGCAAATTCTCCATATTTCATTTTCATTATGAACGCAGCCGACCCCTTCGGTCGGCTTACTTCTTCCCTACGTAGCACAACCTCCTTGTGTGAGCAACTGTTTCCCATTTTTCCAATACCTCTCTAGGTAACCTTTGGTTTATGAGAATCAGTAGCTCACAGCTAGAAAACACTGGTGGGTGGTTTGTCCATGAGAAGCACCCAAGACACTCCTTCTCTACAGGGTGAAACTTTTCCGCAATTAAGCGTGAAGCACAATCTGCGAGGATCCTGTTTTACTCAATCACGTATTGTGTCTGACCCCTGCCTGTACGTCGGCGTTCGTTAGTCACATTCCACAAACGTGCGGCCAACTTCGCAGAACACAAGAAAACTTATTTTTTCTGTATTCTTCAAAATCGGTATTTTGAATGAGGAGCTAGGCAGATCTCTTGGTTCTGCTTTCGCTCCTTTTACCCTTTTGATAGATTCAAATAGGCGTACCTATGAAAGGGGCAGTTAAAAAAATAAATGGTATGTCACCACACAACCATGTATGTTTCTCTTTAACACACTATTTCTATAGCGCTATGGGTCACAACGTTATGCGCCCGTTAACCCCGTGTACTCACACGCTGGGTCCACGACCAGTGTTATCTTAACACTCTTGGTCCTATTTATTTCTGGGCTATTTCTAAATAATATTAAAAATATATATATTTCTGTACAGAAAAACCTTCCCGGGTTTGCAGTTTCTCACCAGATGCTTATGTGAGTATAAACCCCCTTAAACAACTATAGGAATTTATTAAAATACTGTTTGAATTGCTTGCTTTGGAAACGAACCGAAACTACTAAACTTTCTTGTATTAATTACCATTCTATCGCTTAGTAGGTTAATATGTTAACATACTGCTTAATAGTGCTTGTAATTCATACCAGCCACCGCTGGGCTACTATGTGTGCTGTGTGTGCAGTGCCCGTGAACAGCCACATATGAACGTGTCTTTGTTACTTAATCCTGTTCACAAGACTCCGTTCTACAGTGTATTTACAAGCTTGTGACCATATTTCGCAGAAGCGGTAATATTGCGAATGCGAAATTAATCATGTACTTGTTACGTAAATTACGTACAAAGGCCCAAATGCCCGACGTAAGCACGTGTGTGCATTCCTTACGTAATACAGTGCAGATGCTTCACGTTACTGTATAAGCCTAAAACCTGAAAGACAAGGGGGGAGAAAAAGAAACTCGGGTGGGGTGCACTCTAAGTCTCCTATTTAAGTTATTCTGATGGAATTAGTATTTTTATATTTTTTTGATTTTTTTCTGCCTGTGCATAAATTAATTTATATGTAAGATAATATGCAAAATTGTGACAGAATAATAATAAAAATATTTAAACTAACAAATTGCTGTGTGCTTTTGTTATCAATATTCCTGTGGATATATATTCAAGAAAATACGTACTGTATCATTAATACCCCACCTGTCTGTCAAATTTCTTGAAAAAAAATGACCATCATATACCCCATCAATCATACACCATTGATGTTGTGGGTGTCACTTATATAAGTGATAAGGGTCTAATCATTGGTCAAAAAGAAACTTACATAAACAGACAAAGTATATACACCAATCTATATTTACATTTGTACAATATCTGCCTCTATCAAATTCTCCTTATGTTAAGAGACTGCACTTCATGCCCTATTTTGCTGCTTGTAATTACACATATAGGGTGGTAAAATTGTATCAATCTTTCCAGCAGTAATTCACTATGAGCAGGATGTTCCTTCAATTAGCAACAATCTGCAACTCTCTTTCTCAATTTGGCAGGTGGCCTGTTAATCTTTGCTTATTAACCACAATATATACACACACACTCGGTTTAATAAGATGGTAATTCACCACATACCTGACTACATTGGTAGTCACCGATAATATTCACAAATGTGCAACTATGTATATGGAAAACAGCACAAACGGCAATGAAAAAAACCAGCAAATATAACTGCCTCTCACAGTCAATAACCAGCCTGTTGCCCTCTGCCTTTAGGCCAATGCGTGGCAGTAGGTCAGATATTAATATAGCACATGTCCAATTGCACTGACAGCCACCGTCAATCCCGACAGGCACACCGCTACATACACGGAAAGGCAGAACAAGAAATAGGCAATTAAAATGGAGAAAAAATGAGAAGGACCATTGCCCTACTCAGAGCCAGCGGCAGCCTGTATTGAGGCTAGCTGCTGACTCAGGAGGGGGGTTCGGTTACCAGATACGGCCTAAAACCTGCCGCCATGTGGCGGAGTCCTCATCCTTGCAGTAACCACTGACAATTTATAGTTTTACACAGAAAGAATCCTCTATGCACTATAATAAACACAGGCCTTTGCCTCCGCTTGTGCGAAAATATCGCACATGCGCATGTACCGTGACTACAAGCAAGCAATTCAAAACACTATACCCTGTTAAACTACTTGTGGCAAACGGAAGTGTAAACAGACCCAATATAAAACACTGTATATACTTTAAACACACAATTATTTCTTCACTTCACTTATTGTCCCTTGGATTCACACGCTAGCACCTTTGAAGCTCTGTACCGCCGTATGGTTAACTGATCACTTCCACCCTTTTGATGGTATAGGCTCAAGTACTGCACTTAGTACAGTGCTTTAAAGTATGTAACGCTTGGACGCAGCCCCAATTATCAATGTCAATTGTGACAAGAACACTGGAGTAGTGTTTCAGGGCAGGTAAATTTGTCCCAGGTTTTTGTCCTACACCTTTTAGAAACAGGTGTTTTGCCTCACAGAGGGCTAATCAGCAAGCAAGCTGTAAAAAGGCTGCCAGAGTGAACAGTGTGAGGGGATTGCCTGGGAGATTGCAGAGTCTCTGTGTGAGAAGCAAACCTGCCTTTTACAAGTGAGTCCCCAGTGTTGACTGGGAAACTTTGTAGTTTTCTTTAGTGACAGTTAGGAGCATCCTGTGTATAGTTAGTGCCGGACAGGCAAGGTATTTTCTTTTTATGTTTATTTTGTTTTCTGCTGAAATAAAACTGGTTGCGGCCAGTTGTACCACAAAGACTGGACTGGTGTAATTACTCAGCTGCTGGTGGCTGCCTTCTACCACAGGAAAAGGCATCTAAATTCCCCTACAGTGTTACAACTTGGTGGAGAATGCGAGCACTCCGTTCTGTGCATAAGTGAGAGCCGCAGCTGTGTGAGCCCTGCAGAAAACAGTGGTTTATGCAGATACAGCCCAGTGTGAAGTTGCTGAGAATTGCCTGAGGATTTTGTATATGTCCTGGGTGAAAGCAGCTACAAAGCCACCTGAAAAATCTGTCAACATGGAGGAACTGCTTAAAGCCTTGCTGCAAGCTACAGCGGTACAGCGGGAGGCCACAGCAGCTCAGCAGGTGGCCATTGAGGAAAATAGGAGAGAGCAGCAGGCGGCAATGGGTGAACTTTGCAGGCAACAGCATCAGGATAGAGAGGCCTTAACCGAGGTGGTGCGAAGCCTGGCAACACGGATCGGTGATATGGCCGTCAGTGCTCCAGCCAGCTCTAGTTCTATCCGGGCCAGTCACTTCCTGCAGAAAATGACAGAGACTGATGATGTGGAGGCCTATCTGACCACGTTTGAAAGGACTGCTGAGCGTGAGAACTGGCCGGAAGCACAATGGGCCAGTCTGCTAGCACCTTTTCTCTCGGGTGAGCCCCAAAAAGCATACTTTGATTTAAGCGCTGCAGATGCTCGGGACTATGACAAGTTAATAACTGAGATCTAACCAGCCTGGGAGTCACACTGTCCGTAAGAGCCCAACGGGTGCACCACTGGGTATATGCCCTGGAGAAGCCTCCTCGCTTACAGATGCACGACCTTATTCAGCTAACCAAAAAATGGTTACAGCCAGAGACATTAACTGGTCCCCAGATGGTGGAAAGAGTCGTCATGGACCGCTATTTGAGATCCTTGCCTGTGGTCCTGCGCAAGTGGGTGAGCCATGGAAATCCGGATACTGCTGACCAGTTAGTGGACATGGTAGAGAGGTATCTGGCGGCAGAGGAGTTACTGATGACCACCCAGCACCCCACAGATCCCCGACAGCGCCCTTCAGTGAAGACTGGTAAGACTGTTCCATGGGAAAATGTTGCTGGGCGGTTAAGAGAGCGCAAGGCTGGAGAGACTGTAAACAGTGGCCCTGGAGACAGGCCAATGGGACTAGAAAGGTCTATGCTGCCCAAACGGGTTGATAATCGTGTGATTAAATGTTTCAGGTGTGGTATGCCAGGTCATATTATTGCTAATTGCCCAGTTACGCAGGAACCCATGCAATGTGATGCTGCCTTTGAAAATTGCAGAATGTCTTTCTTTGCTAGATTAGCTTGTACTGTGGTGCCTTCTCCTAAACTCGAAAGACAAATGTGTGATGTGTTCTTAGAGGGTAACCGGGTAGAGGCTTTGCTGGACTCAGGAAGTTTGGTTACCCTTGTGAAAGCTGGATTAGTGAATCCCTTAAAGGTCCAGCAAATACCTATTGGGGTTACTTGTATACATGGGGATACCCAACATTATGCCACTGCTGAAGTACATATAAAAACTTGTTGTGGGTCAGCAATTGTGAAAGTAGGACTGGTTCCCTCTCTGGTGCATGAGGCCATAATAGGGAGGGATTTTCCTCATTTTTGGAAGCTGTGGGAATCACGTTTAGCCACAGATGGGAGAAGTGAAGAGCCAGTAGTTAATGCCAATGATTTTGTGGCTGTATGTGGGTCCTTTGAACCTTCTGACCCTTTACCTTTTGCTAGTTTGGCTGGGGAGGGGACAGATGGAGAGTCCAGTGAGGACCCTCTTGCTGGAAACGGAGAGGTAGTAGTGCCCGATCTGGAGGTAAAGAAGGATTTGTTTATGTCTGAACAGTTAAAGGACCCTACTTTATTGAAGGCTAGAGAAAATGTTAAGGTTGTTAATGGGGAACCCGTGGTACCAGTGGCGGAACTCCCGGAGTCAATGGAGTCATCTGCCGCCGGGCGCCAGCCTTAAGGGGGCACTGGCTCCATTGCCTCCTGGGAGTCCGGCCAGAGATTCCACAGCCCCTGTCAGGCAGTGTTACACTGAGCTATCCCCGGCGCTAGAATAAGAATTTCAGGGGAGGGGGGGGGGGCTACAGCGGCGGGGAGTGTGTGACAGCCGAGTGCCTATACCTGCTGAGGGGAGAGGGATGGATGGACGGATGGTTAGTAGCGCTGCGGAGGACCCGCTCGGCGCTCATTCATTATGCACTTGACTTCTCCGGTCCCCATCCCCGGCAGCGCTACTAACCATCCGTCCATCCCTCTCCCCTCAGCAGGTATCAGCACTCGCTCGGCTGTCACACACTCCCCGCCGCTGTAGCCGCCCCCTGCAGTTCTTATTCTAGCGCCGGGGCTAGCTCAGGGTAACACTGCCCCGCGTCTCCGACTTCAGTGCGTGGCGGCAGCGGGAGCAGGGGAACGCGGCTGCAGGGAGAGGGTGCCCAGAAGCAGCCCAGCGTCTGTGGGTGTTCAGCCCCTGAAGGCCGTACTAGATCTGCAGCGCCGGCAGTCTATCATCTATGGGACGGCGTGCAGGCCATGAGGCCTTGAAGTCAGCAGAGGCTTCGGAGGTCATGCAAATTCCGGCACTGCGGCTCTAGCGGTGTCGCTAAGGTCAGGGGGCTGCTGGTGGCCGGGAGCTATACATTACATGCATGTTACCTAACTGACCCCTCTCTCACCCCCCTTGTTCTCTGGCTCACCACCCTCTCTATATGCCTGACCCCTCATCCCTCTCTCTCTACCTTAACCCCCTCTCTCTCTGTCTCTGCCTGACTCCCCTCTCTCTACCTTACACCCCTCTGTCTCTGCCTGAACCCTCTCTGCCTGACACCCCTCTCTCAACTCCCTCTCTCTGCCTGACCCCCTTCATTCTTTGCTTCACCCCCTCTCTATATATATAACCCTCTGTCACCCCTCTTTATTTAACCATTTCTCTCCTCCCATGCTCTCACCCACCACCAGGGGGGGGGGGGGGGGCACCAGCTTATATCTTGCCTCCGGGCTATATGGATGAACTTACGCCACTGCGTGGTACCAGGTGCCAAGATTTCTTATCCCCACATGGCTATTTGTAATGAGCTTTTGTACCACGTTGTCAAAAAGGGTGAGGAAGTGGTGGATCAGCTGGTAGTTCCCCAACCTTATAGGAGAACGGTACTAGATTTAGCCCATAGTCATGTTACAGCAGGACATTTAGGGGCAGAAAAGACCACTGAAAGAGTTTTACAAAGGTTCTTTTGGCCAGGGGTGTATAAAGAAGTGTCTGAATATTGCTCTTCCTGTCCTGAATGCCAGTATCATGCCCCTAGACCTCATTTCAGGAGCCCACTAGTTCCCATGCCTATTATAGAGGTCCCATTTGACAGAATAGCCATGGATCTCGTGGGGCCCTTGTTAAAATCCGCTCGGGGCCATCAGTATATTTTGGTAATAATGGACTACGCCACTCGATATCCTGAGGCTGTCCCTTTACGCACTATCACAACAAAAGCGATAGCTAGGGAACTGGTGCAGGTTTTCGGTAGAGTGGGAATACCAAAAGAAATTTTGACTGACCAAGGTACTCCATTTATGTCAAGGGTCATGAAAGAATTGTGCAAATTGTTTAAGGTCACCCACCTCAGGACGTCTATCTACCATCCCCAAACTGATGGGTTGGTGGAAAGATTTACTAAAACGTTAAAAAGTATGTTTAAAAAGGTTGTTGACAAAGATGGGCAAAACTGGGATTGTTTGTTGCCCTACTTGTTGATGGCCATCAGAGAAGTTCCGCAGTCCTCTACTGGGTTTTCTCCGTTTGATTTGTTGTATGGTAGACACCCCAGAGGGCTGTTGGACATTGCTAAGGAGACGTGGGAAGGACAACCCACCCCTTATAAAAGCGTTATTGAACATGTATCACAAATGCAGGATAGGATTGCAACTGTGGTACCTATTGTCAGAGAGCACATGGAACAAGCCCAACAACAGAGGGTATATAACCGGAGTGCCAAGATACGGGAATTTGCTCCGGGGGATAGAGTTCTTGTGTTGGTGCCCACTGTGGAAAGCAAGTTCCTAGCTAAATGGCAGGGACCATTTGAGATTTTGGAAAAAGTGAATGAGGTCAATTATAAAGTATACCAACCAGGTAAGAGAAAACCTGAACAAATCTACCATGTTAACTTAATCAAACCCTGGAAAGATAGGTTGTCTCTGTCAGCGGAGCCTTGCTCTTTGGCATCTTCACCTCAGTTGCTTCCCGCGGTGAAGGTGTCAGAGACATTGTCAGCTGATCAGAACAATCAGGTTAAAGAATTTCTCAACCGAAATAGGGAGATATTTTCAGAGCTGCCTGGCCAAACGACCATAATAAAACATGACATTGTCACTGAACCAGGGGTCAGGGTTCATTTAAAGCCATATAGGATTCCTGAAGCTCAGAGAGAAGCTGTCTCTAAAGAAGTTAAAAACATGTTAGAACTAGGAGTCATAGAGGAATCCAACAGTGAGTGGACCAGTCCTATAGTTCTCATCCCGAAGCCAGATGGTAGCATACGCTTTTGTAATGATTTTCGTAAATTAAATGAGGTGTCCAAATTTGACGCATACCCCATGCCCCGTGTGGATGAGCTTATAGAAAGGCTGGGAACAGCCAGGTTTCTCACCACATTGGACCTGACTAAAGGTTACTGGCAGATACCCCTAACTGATAGCGCAAAAGAAAAAACAGCCTTTTCGGTTCCAGAGGGGCTGTTTCAGTATAAGATGTTACCTTTTGGGTTGCATGGGGCTCCAGCAACCTTTCAACGGACGATGGATAAAATTTTGAGGCCCCATAGAAAATATGCAGCTGCATATTTGGATGATGTGGTAATTCACAGTACGGACTGGGGGTCCCATTTGGTTAAAGTACAAGCAGTACTGGACTCAATCAGAGAAGCAGGGTTTACTGCTAACCCAAAGAAGTGCTGCCTTGCAATAGAGGAGGTTAAGTACTTGGGCTTCACCATTGGTAGAGGTCTGATTAAGCCCCAATTAAATAAAATCGATGCTATTCAAAACTGGCCTCGGCCAGTGAATAAAAAACAAGTAAGGGCTTTTTTGGGAATAACTGGGTATTACAGACAATTAATTCCTAATTTTGCAGCCACAGCAGTGCCGTTGTCAGACCTTACCAAGGGGAAGCAGTCAAATATGGTGAAATGGAACCCTGATGCAGAAAAAGCGTTCCAAGCGTTAAAAGTGGCTTTGTGTTGACAACCTGTACTGATAACGCCAGATTTTTCAAAAGAATTTGTTGTACAGACAGATGCCTCAGAGGTAGGGATAGGGGCTGTGTTGTCCCAAACCAGAGATGGCGATGAACATCCTATCATCTATTTGAGTAGGAAACTCAATGAGCATGAAAAAAGGTATGCCATTGTGGAAAAGGAGGCTTTGGCCATTAAATGGGCATTAGATACCTTGAGGTATTACCTCTTGGGAAGACAGTTCAGGCTAGTGACAGATCACGCCCCTTTAAAATGGATGCATGTAAACAGAGGTCAGAATGCTCGGGTAACCAGATGGTTTCTAGCATTACAGGATTTCAAGTTTAAGGTCGAACATACACCAGGTTCACAGTTGGCCAATGCAGATGCATTGTCCCGCACCTTCTGTTTGGGGGCTACAAGTGTTCCGGCCCCTAGGTCGAAACAGGGGAGGGGGATATGTGACAAGAACACTGGAGTAGTGTTTCAGGGCAGGTATATTTGTCCCAGGTTTTTGTCCTACACCTTTTAGAAACAGGTGTTTTGCCTCACAGAGGGCTAATCAGCAAGCAAGCTGTAAAAAGGCTGCCAGAGTGAGAGTGTGAGGGGATTGCCTGGGAGATTGCAGAGTCTCTGTGTGAGAAGCAAACCTGCCTTTTACAAGTGAGTCCCCAGTGTTGACTGGGAAACTTTGTAGTTTTCTTTAGTGACAGTTAGGAGCATCCTGTGTATAGTTTGTTTTCTGCTGAAATAAAACTGGTTGCGGCCAGTTGTACCACAAAGACTGGACTGGTGTGATTACTCAGCTGCTGGTGGCTGCCTTCTACCCCAGGAAAAGGCATCTAAATTCCCCTACAGTGTTACACAATATAAATATGACCAGATGGATAACAAGTGAAGTGCGACGTTTACGTACTTTGTCCGTAAACCACTAACCCTTTATCCCTAGCTACGTGCGAACAAAGGGTAACACAGCATAGCGAACCTTGTCCATGTATGATACACGCTATACCAATACTTATAAAACAGTATCCTTTCGCAGTACTTAGTTCCCAATTTGAGTACACCTTTAAAGGATAATGTCCGTATTACACCTTTGTCGCTAAATGTGAATAAAAGCCAAGACTCAAGTATAACTCAAGAAATAAGGAGATAGAGTCTCCAAACAATGTATTTAGTGCCTAGCGGACAACAGGGGTTTCAGAAAGAGAAAAACAGTATTCACAGTGTACAGTTTGTCTAATAATACAAAATATGTACCGCCTAATCTAATCTAATTCTCATCTAAGTAACATCTGTCCCACCTGCAGTGCACATGTTTTTATCCATCTAAGAAGGATTTTGTCAGAGTGAACTAGAATAAGGGCCATTATGCCCACCAAACCCTATTACAGATTACACATCAGAGTTTGGTTTCCTGCAGCTAATACACTGATACATCTATCACCTCTGACCACTGGGCCGGTTCTCTGAATGTTTGTGAGCACGTGCAATGTTCCTGTAGTCTGAGTAAACCACACAGGAAGAGAGCGCAGGCTGTGCTGTCATATAACCCTCATACACCAGGCAATGTGCTCTATATAGTTACTGTACCAGAGGAACTTGGACATTACCCTGCCAGCTAATAACATGGAGAGGCCAGGTAAGACTCATGTTGTATACGTACCCTTTTACATTCTGGACCTTATTCAGATTGATTCGGTCCTCCATGCACGCACCCTATATGCCAAGCATATGGGAACTCCCAGCGTTCCATGGACATTCCCATGAGAATGCTGGGAGTTCTTAGGCTAATGAGGCCGTGACTACCACCGTAATTATGTAAATCATCCATTCACAGCCATGCGGGGGGTACTGCATAAGAGGGGGGCGGCGCTGTGGGCGGTGGACGGCGTATGATGGCCTCACAAGGCTGCGAATTTTGCAGCCTTGCAAGTCCATCAGAATAAGGCCCTATATAGCAGAATGCAATGTAGTTATTTGCCCAGAGAAGAGCTCAACGAAAATCCGGCAAATTGTAATAAGGTTTGTAGTTTACATCTACTAATCACAGATATGAAAATCATGGAACATCCTTGGGGGCTTATTCTGGATGATTCATTTAGATGCGAATTTGCATCCTTGCGAGTCAACCAAAACCCGCCTTGCGAATGGTTGGCTGCCGCCACTCATTCGCAGGTGCGACTCGCTCGCAGGGCATGCGGATGGATGTTACACAGTAACATCCATTCACAGGCCAGGGGGGAACGCCCGCATCTATTGATGGTCGCTGACCATCGAATGATGTGGAACGTGCACGCATATGTAAGGTTGCTCTGAGGCACCGTTACATATGCGTGCACGTTCTGAAGGAAGTGGGTGGGCAGCCGAGATCCGGTGATCTGCCCGTCCCCCGCACCCGCGTCATGGCTACATTAGCATGAAAACACTGGGCGTTCCCATATGTTAATGGAGCCACCCGCCACCCCACACCCCTCTCCCCCTCCCCCCCCCGCACGCTGTCCTGTGTGTGACACAACATCGGACCCCGTTGCGACCTGAATAAGGTCCTTGGTCTCTGAGCGGGGGTTTCCCTTTTCCTGAAAACCGTCTGAAAGATTATAATATAAGGCAAGGACATAGGCCCTTATTCTGGTTCACTCTTAGAGGTAAATTCCTTCTCAAATGGACAAAACCATGTGCACAGCAGGGGGGCAGATGTAACATGTGCAGAGAGAGTTAGATTTGGGTGAGTTATTTTGTTTCTGTGCAGGGAAAATACTGACTGCATGATTTTACACTGCAATATAGATCTCACTTTGAAGAAAAACCCCACCCAAATCTAATTCTCTCTGCACAAGTTACATCTGCCCCACCTGCTGTGCACATGGTTTTGTCCATTTGAGAAGGAATTTGCCTCTAAGAGTGAACCAGAATAAGGCCCTAAGTTTACACTAGATGCATTGGTATTTGAATGGCTCACAGAAAATGGGTCTAATTCAGACCCATAGGCGAATCTAGGGGGTGGTCCGGGGGTGCACAGGACCACCCATTAGCCCATTTTGTAGCTGATGGATGGGGCTTTCCAACGAGCCCAGTCCCGTGTCTCTAGCCCCCTGGGAACCGAAGATACTGCCAAGCAAACCTGGAACGTTTTCCCTATAGGATAACATGGGACCCGCTAATTCCGACCCCCACCCAGTTCAACGGCTACCAGTTCCCCCTTCGGCATCACTGAAGCTCGAGGTTGATCTCAGTCTAACCCAAATCGCTGGGCCTTCAATCTGATACCAGGCTGGATCCTTATGGGTTAATTGGTTCCAGGGATATTCATTTCATTTCTTAAATGTAATTTCATGACTGTTTATGTTTTTTGAGGGCAGATTTCACGGGACCAAAATCATTTGAAGCCAACTCAAAAGTTCTTCAATATGATACTGGTCTCATGTAAATGGGTCAGTTGGTTCCGAAGATATAGCTGGTTGGTTAAAGGGGGGTAGGGAGAGGGGAGTGGTTGTCTCTCCCCCTCACACCAGAAAATGCAGGCTGGTGTATAAGGGGTCAGCCTGGGAATGTCCCTGCATGATCCTGGGACCATATTCCCGGGTACTATGGTGCACGGCATCATGTGTAATGGGTACTATGGTGTGCAGCATCATGTGTAATGGGTACTATGGTGTGCGGCATCATGTGTAATGGGTACTATGGTGTGCGGCATCATGTGTAATGGGTACTATGGTGCCATCAAGCAAGAACCCCCTAGCAATGAGCACGTAGGTAAGCAGCACTTATGTGGCAAATATGTAATGGGCATTACGGTTTGTTATATGGTATGTAATGGGCATCATGATGTGTGGCACAATGTGTAATGGGCATTATGGTGTGTGGCCTTATGTGTAATTGGCATTACGGCGTGTGGCTTTATGTGTAATGGGTATTACTGTGTATGGTCTAAAGTGTAATACCACACCCCCTTTTGTGATGCCACGCCTCCTTCCCCAGGAGACCACGCCCCCTTTTTGCCGCGCGGCTACGCCGCGCAAAGTTCACCCTTCTATTGTGTCTAGATCTGGGACCACCCATTACCATAATTCTAGATTCGCCTATGTTCAGACCTGATTGCTGGGAGGCTAATTTGCAGAGTCCTACGATCAGGTTTACACCACCCTCCCAGAGTGATATCCCACCCATACAAACCTGCGAATTGCTTAGCACAGCTTGAGAAAATATTGCAGGCCGGCGTATACAGTAGCTGCAAATCCATGCACAAGCCGCTGACGATCTAATGATCTTCCTGTGTGCATAGCCCAGGACTTACACGCGGCTGTGATAGAATCAGGCGAATCGGGACCGGGGCTGACGTCACATGACTTCCCTGAAAACGCCTGGGTGCGCCTGTGCTTTCCCTGACACTCCCAGTAAACGGCCGGCTTCCTCTCAATCTACTTGTGAATGGCCAGTGATTAAAAATGAAGCAGGAGGATGGCCTCGCGCATGCGCACTACAGACGGTACAGATGCGCAGTCTAACAATAATCGCCCGGCCTGCTAATTCACAGTCATGTAATCAGGTCTGAATTAGGCCCAATGTCTAGGTCAACAGTCATTATTGACAATGGCCGACACAAGCAAAAGGTCGACATGACAATAGCTGTCATGCATTTTTATAATTTTCTCCTGATTTATTTAGACTTTTTATGCTTTTCCTTCCACTTGGATGCCATTGGGAATGGTAACTGTGGTCTGAAGCATGACGAGTGACGTGAGCCTTGCGTGGCTACACGGTACACGATTTTGGGATCCACGTGTGCAGGTGTCGACACTGATACAAAAAAGTCAACCCTTTGATGCATCGTCCTTTTCCAAATCAACATTTTTCTTTCAAAAGATAATTAGTGTGTTGGTACTGAGGAAAGGATTTACAAATTATTGCCATGGTAACTGTGCCATGTGACACACCGTATAACTGGAAAAGAGGGACTGGCGAGGTTATTTATTGTTTTTTTTTTACAGTTTCTTATATAGCTCAGCAAATTCCGTTGCGCTTTACAATTGGAAACAACAGTGATTCAACAAACTGGGTAGATACAAACCGACATGGAGGTAGGAGGGCCCTGCTCGCAAGCTTACAGTCTATAGCATGGGTCCTCAAACTGCGGCCCTCCAGATGTGGTGAAACTACAAATCCCAGCATGCCTTGGCACAGTTTTCCTATAAGGTAGTGTTAAAACTGTGGCAAGGCATGCTGGGAACTGTAGTTTCACCACATCTGGAGGGCTGCAGTTTGAGGACCCATGGTCTATAGGGATAATAGGAGGGATACATAAGGATAGAATTCCATAGCATGGCAGTCCCAGCAGATTACAGGACAGTCCTGATGGGATGCAATTAGATCTGAATGCTACTGGAGGTTGTGTGGGGGTCCTGAATATGATAGGCTGCCTGATGAGGTGAGTTTTCAGGGAACGCTGAAAAGTTTGGAGGCTAGTGGAGAGTCTTAGTGTGCTTGGAAGGACATTCCATAGGGTGGGTGCTGCCTGACAAAAGTCCTGCAATTGTGAAAGGAGCAAGTAATGAGTGTGGCTGAGAGGCGCAGATCTTGTGCAGAGCGGAGAGGTCGGGTGGGGAATGTAACATTTGAGGGTATTTTTTTATTTATTTATTTTTTAAAATAGGAAGTCGTTACGAAACAAACAAAACATAACCCAAAGGTACTGAGAGAACAGGTGGTACAGGGTGGCATAATAAAAAGGAGGTCACATATTGGGCGTGTTTCACTCCCCCTTTACTGGGCTGCGAATTCACAGCTTGATCGATTATGAAATGATTCCACATGCGCACGGTACGCAGTGCACGTGCTTGAGCCGTCCGTTTGGAGCAAAGGCTTCACTGTAACAGCGCTCTCCTTTTATTTATATCTCTTGCAGATAAAGCTCTCCTGATAAAACCCTGGCTGCCCTCCTGGAAGGGGGTGATTATTACCCTTCTAATTGGAGCCAATATCATCTTCATTCGCATCATTGAAGCGGTTGGTAAGTGATGTCACAGGTGTGATGTGTCAGCTTCTGGTTGTCGCCTTTATTCTTTACTAGCTGACCCACCCGGCGTTGCCCGGGAAAACCTTGTTTTTTGTTTTTTTTATTTCCAGAATTGCTGTAAAATGTCATCTTATGCTGTGCCAGAGGCCCCAGATTGTAATTTGTGAAAGCCTCCACCATAATGTTAGAATGTGTTTGCATTGATACTCAATGCCTTGGTGGGCACATGAGGAAGGAATGTGGCTGGGTTTAATGTGTTGCATCTCTTTATGGTGATATTGACTGGGGCCATCAGTGGCCAGTTCCCACTTGGTGAACCAAGCTGATGACACATATCGAGTCTGGGCAAAAGTTAGGAGAGCCAATACAGCATGGGGAGCATAAACAGTTAAATTGTGTCCTAATACCTCACTCTTGTTTACTAGTTGCGCTATTGCAGCTACACTATGTAAACAAGTGGGGAGTTAGCGTGCCACTGTGTCCAGTTGGCCACTGTAGTACACTATTTGTCTGTTGGCATCACCATGTTTTTTTGAGTAAGAACTCCTGCCGCACATCCAGCTGACTATGTACAGTACAATTTAAATGGTTTCCCATAGTCTGGCATTCCCAGTGCTGGAGCCAGTGGCGTAGCTAATGCTCTGCAGCCCCCGCAATGGTGGGGGGGGGAGCAGGTGCCCCGGAGAGCAGATTCACGCTCCAGAGCCAGCAGCAAGAGAGCAGCAGCAGCCAATAAGGATACGCCTCTGGCTGTGTGAGGACGCAGTGACAGGGTCACTGAGCGTCCTCACACAGCCAGAGAGCGCTCCCCCTTCCACCCTGCCCGCTGCCCACCCACCTTGCACGCCGCGCTGCTATCTATTCCGGGCTCCCTGTGGCTTTCCTTTAGTGGCTGACTGCTATATGCTGGCAGACAGAGCGGGCTGGGCAGGGGGCAGCCAGGAGGAATGATGAGTGCTCTCCTGGCTGCTCTGCACGTCTGACACCTGCCCCGCAGCCCCAGCATGTCCTCAGATGTAGAGGTTCAGGGCTGGAGCAGTTGGCAGTGTCAGTGTGTCACAAGCAGCTTCCTGAGTTACACAGCTGCTGTGTCTGTGATTATGGAGCCAGCCCCTCCCCCGGGACCTGCCACCAATGAGCAGAGCTCATATACAAAGTCTTCCCTTCCTGTCCCCTGACCTCCCTTCTGCAGCACTGACTGAGCTCGTCTGAGTCTCCTCCCAGCCAGCATCAGCCCAGCCTCCGAGTCCTGCAAGGCTCTTCACTTTTAGAATACAGGTAATTGCTTTAGTAGGGGCAAATATACTGTAGATGTGGAGTGTCAGTGTGGCAATAATTTGTGTATTTATTTGTTGTGTGTGTGTGTTTGTTTGTACAGTACATGGGGGCTGTTTTTTCCCCTTTATTTTATTTGTTTATGTGATTGTATGTGAGCGTGTGGAAAGCATGTGTGGAACATGTGTGTTGGGGGGGGTAAGTGTATATGTATGAATGGATCTGTTATGGAGTCTGACGATTTCTGATATATATCATCTCTATATCTATATATATATCAGATATATTTATTTATATATAGTCCCAAAAGAATGATTTTATCCAAAGTATTCATGCAATCCAGCACCTACAGATGTACCCACGCAACCTGGGCACACATTTACTAAGATGGGCGTGCTAAGGATGCCCTGAGGAAGCTTGGTGAAAGGGTCGTTGGCTAGCAATGACCTCAGCTCCCTATCCTATGCTTCTTTAAAAATGCACCTAATGTTGTAGAAATGAAATGAAATGTATGTGATGTGTTACGGAGTTAAGCAGTCTGTACTAGTAGCCGAGATACAGTGACAGAAGCGGCGTGGGTGCGTGTCCGGCTGACAGAAGCTGGCTCACAGCCTCCGTGCAGCCCGTGAGACACGGAGCTGCCCGGACATTCATAATAGACAGCGGCGGTATGAGCATATTCTCTGGCTTGTTACAGCCGACTCATAGCCGCTGGAGAACTGTTAAATAAGCCCGCAATACGGCAATACTAAACGCAGTGGGCAATAATAACATTTATGAAATAACTGACAGCGGCAGTATTTTTGCATTACCGCAGCATATCAAACGTAATAATAACCATCCATCTCCATCTCATGAGCTGGGTTATATGACTATTATTTGGGATGCGGTCATTTGGTCTACTGCATTATGGTCGACAGTCATTAGGTCGAATCCATTAGGTCGACATGCTAAAAGGTCGACATGACTCTAGGTCGACATGGGAAAAGGTCGACATGATTCTAGTTCGAAAGGTCATTAGTTCGACAGGTCATTAGTTCGACAAGGTCATTAGTTCGACATTGTCTATGTCGACATTCACAAGGTCGACATGGAGTTTTTCACTGTTTTTTGAGCCAACATGTGCCGACAGGCGGTATTTCACGCCCTACCATCCACTAGGGCGTGGTGGGAGAATAAAATAGTGTGCCGAGCGTAGCGAGGCACCGTGCCCGACGCATCGCGAGCGCAGCGAGCGATGCGAGGGGATGCAGTGCACTTTAAACTGTGTCCATGTCGAATGTGTTGACATTCAGGTAAAAAAAAACAGTGAAAAACCCCATGTCGACCTTGTGAATGTCGACATAGACAATGTCGAACTAATGACCTTGTCGAACTAATGACCTGTCGAACTAATGACCTTTCGACCTAGAATCATGTCGACCTTTTCCCATGTCGACCTAGAGTCATGTCGACCTTTTAGCATGTCGACCTAATGGATTCGACCTAATGACTTTCTACCATAATGCAATAGACCAAATGATCCCAACCCCTATTATTTATATAGCATATATACCAGATATAGCTCAGTGACTGAGCACTTGAAAATCAATATTAATAAACAGTGCTGAAATTTGGAGAATATATAACAACTGCTAGTCACAATAATAACTGTATATGTTCAATACAGAAGTATGGAATAAAGTGGTTATTTATTGTATATTACACTTGTACAATCCGTGAAAAGACAACCTAAGCACTAGGTATTATATTTATGAGCTGGGTTACATAATCGCTTACTGAATAGCACTAATACCAGATATAGCTCAGTGTCTGTACACCTTAAAACTAAAATCTGTATAATAAATAGACAATGTTTGGCCTTGGAGATATATACAGCGACAGCTAATCATAATACAATCAGAGCCTATCCAATACATGAGCATGGAATAAAGAGGTTATGAATTATCCATTACCTCTGTGCAATCAGTAATACTAAAATGTAAACCCCAAGTACTGTAATATATAATACAGTGGGCATTATTTGCGGATATGTAAAATACTGTCAGTAATAATAATATCATAACAACATCAATACAATTTCTGACAGCCAACCCACAGCCCCTGTCAGCCCGCAAGGTATAATCTATTATGATTGATAAACTATAGTACAGCTGCATGAGAGATATATACAATAAAAAACTGCACTTCTCTCTGCAAAATATTTGACAAAATCTGTCTGCAGAAAATATGAGATGTCAGTTTGTTGTATTAATTAAATATAACGAAATTAAACTCTGAACACACACATTAATCTGAAAGAATCAGAAAAGACAAGATCTGATACATAAAGATCTATTGCAATATAGAAATTCGCAACATTTAAGCACAAAATATCTCTTCCTTAAACTGAACAGGGAGAAAAGTGCTAATACAAAGCATATAGGAAGCATACAGGGATAAGAGAACCCTACAATAATTTTGTTTGGGGAGCAGTGGTCATTGATATTTTAAACTATATTTCTTTCTTTATCTTTTTCATATTTTAAATATTTCACCTTTTAATGAACAAAATAAAAGTTAAATCTTAAAAACAAACATTGTGACTTTCAGTGCACCTACAATATACTTACTTTTCTTGTAAAAATGTGTGTCTTTACTTAAGTAGTAGGTGGCACCTCCTTTTTGAAAAAAATATAGGGGAATTTCCCCAGAAAATACTCATATTAGAGGAGATAGGACAGTCTCACGAATATAAAAGACTGGTGCGGGAATCATACTTTGTTTTTTTGTATGTGCTATGGATGATGCCCATAGCAACCAAGCAGGTTCTACTACTTATTTATTTAGCACATTCTACAAGAAAAAAGCTAGAATCTGATTGGTTGCTATGGGCATCATTCTATCTTCAATAGAACTTTACCTCATGGTTTGTTGTGCCGCGTGTAAATCTTAATATACTGGGCGGTGTCTAAACCGAGCCTCCCGAACCCCTAAGCCTGACCATAACCCCTGCCTTGCATGTCCTAAAATCTCCACCCACAGCCTAACCCTAAATCACTAGTACCTAATCCCAATCCCCCCTTTCTTGGGCTTTTTTTGCATATTATTTGGGTCCTAGCAAGCAATAAGGCAGTGCTGAGATACTGTGTTCATGAATGTCGCATTTATGACCTATGGGAGTATGGGGCCTACTCAGAACAGTGAGAGGCACTACTGGGGGCATTGTATAAAGGGCATTGTGTAATGGACACTACTGTAGGCCCCCTATGTATAAGCAGGAGTACTGGGCCATTACGGTGTGTGGCATGTTGTGTAAAGGGCATTATGGTGTTTGGCATCTTGTGTAAGGGGTATTACAGTGTGCGGCATATCTTCTACTAAGCATTGCCACGCTATAGGTTCTTTATGTTCTTCATAAATTCTTTGTGTGTTTTTTTTAAGTTTGTGAGGGGATATTTTTACAGGTCGCACTGGGAACTGAATTGTCAATAGCCAGTCCTGCTTGTTTTACCACAAAATAGGGGGGGGGGGGGCAGAATTTATTTTGGCAGGGGGGAGCAAAATTTCTAGTTACGCCACTGGCTGGAGCCCTTGTTAGGTTTGCCTTTAGCTCCTCAAAAGTCAGCTCAGATTCCTCAGAATGTGAGACTCGGTCTAGCTTAGTAGAGGAGACCATTCCTTGCAGTGGTAATGCAGGAATTGAGAAACCTGGGATCCAGTTGTAACAGTATCCACACATGCCTAAAAAGGTACAGATTTTCTGCTGATTCTGTGGCAGCAACATATTTTGAATTGCTTGGGTTCTGGCATCAGTGAGATCTCTCAACCCTTGGGTAAGACAGTGTCCCAGATACTTTACCCTGGTCTGGCATACAGTAGCTGCAGTTTGTCCTTCAATACTTTACGTCCTGTCTTTGAGAGATACATCAGCAGTTGTCTAGTGTCAGCTACTGATGACAGTAGTGAGTCAGAACATAACAATAAATCATCAACATATTGTATCAGTATCAAGCCACTCATGGGCTGAAAGGACTGTAAGCAATCATGCAAGGCCTGGGAGAAGATGCTAGGGCTGTCTTTGTATATCTGGGGGATGCGGGTCCAAGGGTACTGTACTCCTCGGTACATAAAAGCAAAAAGGTATTGGCTGTCAGGGTGTAAAGGAACAGAAAAGAAAGCAGAGCAGAGGTCAATGACAGTGAAATGTGTACAGTGAGGCGGAATTTGCATCAGGATGAGAGCTGGGTTTGGCACTACTGGGAATTGGCTCTCAACTACTTTGTTTACCCCTCTAAGATCCTGCACTAGTCCGTAGCCCCTCCCCCCACTCTTTTTCAAAGGAAAAATGGGATTGTTGGCCATGCTAGACGTCTGAACTAGGATTTCCTGTTGTAACAATCGCTGTATTACTGGATACACTCCCATCTTGACCTCAGTTTTTAAAAGGTATATGAAGCGGATACGGGCAGGGAGATTCTGCCCAGCCACCATGATACTGGGACACACATGCGTGTGAGACGCACGCGTGTCCCTATCGCCGGCGCTCACCAGAGGAGAGGATCTGATGGGCGCCAGCAATGAATGAGGCCAGCTACATATGTAAATCTAGGAAAATCGACCTTTAGTAAATATACCCCATATAAAATTGTATTAATCAGATAAAGGCGTGACTGCCCACTTCATGAAAAGTGTGTTAAAGATGATGGTTCAAGTTGTTTGGTAATACTGGGGGTGCTGACAGCCCTGCTGAGTCCCGTAAAATGGGGGTGGCCTGTGGGAGGGGGCATAGCCATGCCCCATATAAAATCAAAAAAACCTTAGCGGGTGGGCAGGCCACCGACCGGGGGTGGGAAACCCAGTAATTAAACAAAAGAGGACAGGTCACCAAATAAAGGTTGACAGGCCTTAGGTCAACACAAACAAAAGGCCAACTTGGCTAATGTCAACAGGGTCATAAGGTTGACACGTGCATTAGGTCGACATGGACAAGGTCAACAGTCAAAAGGTCAACATGGGTTTTTTACTTTGTTTGTCCCGAATGTCGTCACAGTCGACATGGACACTATATTGGTGCCCCGCATCCCCTCACATGGCATGCTGTGTTCGCCATGCTTTGGTCACGGTGCCTCACTATGCTCATCACACTATTCTATTCTCAGTTCATGCCCTAGTGGATGGTATCTCTCTCCCCACTGCCCGGCTCCCTGCAATGTGGGAAGGGGGAGCAGGCCCTGGGCCCCTCCAGCAGACCCAGGCCCAAGTAAAAAGTACCCGCTTCCACCCTCTGGATGGCTCTGCATCAATAACATTTTTTTCCAACCTAAATAACAGATACTAATTCGCTCTTCTGTCTCTTTCAGTGTATCAGTATAATAATACAAATGATGTGACCTGTAAAACAGAGATAAAGCAGCTCTGTGTGAGCTCCAATGGGACACTACAAGGTAAGTGCTGTACCATCTATGGATATCTCATGGAGACCAACTGATAAATAATTGTGCAATGTGGGCCTGATTCAGAGATCTGAGGAATTGCAGAGGCTCACACAAGGGGATTTGTAATTCTGTCCACCAAAATGTGAATGCTGCAGGTGCTTATATGAAATCGATGCTTCCTACAATATATGAAATAGAAACCTCATTCTTTCCATTTGCAATCAAAGTGCTGCAGACATGGATGTTGCCTCAGATCACCATTGTGACCAACAGCTTGGTTTGGCAGGCTGCATAAAATGAGGGTTACCCAGCCTGGCCGGTTCCTGGCAGCTTGCAAGACTGAATTGGCAACCAATGGGAAACAGCCGTGGTGAGCCAATAAGCACAACCTACAGATGTAGCCATGCTCATATGAAAGAGAGCTGATAACAAGATATCAGGTAGGGGCGCAATTACTAGACCTGGTTAGCAAAAAAGAAGCTGCAGTACAAAAAAAGGGGGTTGTCACTCCCCTACAAGAAGATACAAAAAAGAAATACAATAGACTGCGCTAATTTTTGAATGAAAGGTATTAAAGAAATGCCAGTAACCTAAAAGTTGAACATGGTTTAATGTAGATATAAACAAATATAGCAGCTCAGGTTAAAATCAAAGGTTTTACATATATTGTGCACATATAAAAATAAAAATAATAATAAATATAATGCAAAATGAAAAAATGGGGGGAATTTAAAAATTCCTAAAGTGACTGAAAATTGTGTCCATACGGTACCGTATATTTGACAGAGTCCAGCTGGATGGGGGGCAGAGAATGATGAGCCCGCTTGGATCCGTTCCTATTCTGCCTCAAGTATGAGGGACCTGGATGGCTGGGGGAGGGATTAGCAGCTTGATGTTAGGGAGTGAATGGACTCTGATGCCTTATTTACAATGCAAACCAAAGACAAAATGTAACCTGGCAAAGCTGTAGAATAATAATAAGACAACATTACAAAAACAATTGTGTCTTACAGGGTGCGCACTGTGTCCTAGTAACTGGCTGCTGTATGGGGACAACTGTTATCACTATTCAGATGCTACATTGAGGACATGGAACCAGAGCCAGGAGCTGTGTGAGGTGATGGGAACCCACCTACTACTGATAGAGGACCAGGAACAGCAGGTGAGTGGTCTGTGCTCTACTTTGAGGCACAATAAAACCATCTTAATTTAATATATTATATTTAAATAGAATTGTAATCACCTTGTTATATTACTGTGTTCTAGGCATTTATAACAAACAATCTCACAAGACAGACTGGGGACATGATTTGGATTGGACTATACCAGGCTGGAGATAGGTGGAGATGGGTGAACGGGCGGCACCATAACACCAGCCTGTAAGTGAATTTGATGTTAGAGGCAGCTTTTGTTCTAGCAATAACCTGCAATCCAGGCCGTGTGCATTAACATGGGTGTGGTTTGGCGCTCCGACAGTGGGGATGCTGATGGTCAGTATACCGACATTGTCATACCGACTGCCGATAATCGGACAGGTGGGGCAAACTCAGTGAAGCCCCTAGTTGGCCTGCTGAGCTTGCAATGCTGTGCATGCCACGATGGGGGCTTGGTGGCTCACTGTGCTTGCCACAGGTTCTATTCTCCCTCTGTTATACCGTTGTAATATTATTTATCCTTAGAACCTCCAGAACATTCTAATGTGATTTTTTTTGTTTTTGTTTTTCTTACACAGGTTCCAGCTGAATGATAATGCAGGAAGCTGTGCATTAATGAGTAGAAATGGTTATTATACTGGTGTGTGTAACTCTACATATAAATTCATATGTCAAAGGAAAGCTTTGATGGTGTGACATTGCTGTAATAGGAGAATACTGTATGCTGATGGATCATTTATGGCTAAAGATAAATATCTGATGTATGTTCCAAATAGGGCTGAAATTTAAAAAAACACAACTGTGTATTAAACATGTTTTGCTTGCAAACCTCATCTGCAGAACATGTGTCTCAGTGATCTAAAGCAGGCCATACAGTACTATCTCAGAAATGTATGGCCATCTGATCCCTCGCTAGCCGTCTGGGACCTTCCCGGGCAGCAGGATCGCATGCTACATTGCATGCGGTACTTTCACATGTGATGTAGTGCATGTGACCCATTCCTCAGCGCCGTAGGGGGTCCGAGTCAGAGGTCGGACCTGCATGCAGGTCCGACCTCCGACAGAAGTCCAATGCGCATGAGACCGCACATCGGACCCAATGGCATGTCATACACATCTAATTTGGGCTGGTTTCTTGGCCCAAATCACTGTAGTGTATGGGGGCCTTGAGGCAGACAACCACATTACATAAACAAGGAATTGGTATCCAGCTATATGCTGGTACCTCTAGGTGGCGCTGCTTAGCCAAAAAACATTAAGATACCAAGATTTGTGATATCACTTGTTTATTATAAAAAGCATCATTCATTTATACAATATAATAAAAACAACTGACAGACAAGACATACAATGATACAACATATAACACAAAGAAGTGACGAGGCTCAGTATATTCTTATATACTGAGGCTATTTCATAATGAGTGTTCAATATATATCAGAGGCATTGTATAGTTACCAGTCCCAGTGTATATTAAATTGCAGGGTTCCTTTCAGAGATTTCTTAGAATTATATAGCGGATTTTTGGCTTGAGCACCCACCAGCAAAAACAGAAATCAGCACCTATGGTGTCCCATATATTATCCTAGATGTTGTTCATTTCAATCGTGTCATTAAGACATCTAGGATAATATGTGGGACACAATAGTTATAGTCAGGATAGAATAGAATTGCCAAAATTCATCTGTATATAAGATCAGTGGGATGATTAAGAAATTACAGTCAGATAGATAATCCAATGTAGGGGTTATGTGGATATCGCTATTATGATTGTTTTCTAATGTGATTATTCAATGTTATGTATAGGAGAGGGCATTAGCCAACTAATAAAAAATAAAAAAACAATAAAAATCGGTCTAGGGGTAGTGCTTGAGATATGAAATAAGGTTAATATGTAATGGTGGTGAACATGTGCATGCATATGTGTGGATTAATGTATGTGCATGCAGATGTTTATACAATTTTATGATTATACTGTATGCCTGTATATGTGGGTTTATATCCATATATAAATTAGTTTTTTATATATAGGGAACTTTTTATGTATCTTTTTAAGTAAAGCCACATATGTATCAAATAATGTAATTTTGAAGTGGCGAGCTGAGGAGTAAACAAATATATATGATGAATTGACAACGAGAGGCTGATAAAGAGTTAATATGAGGCTATGAACGAGTTATCCATACCAATATGTCACATCCACCATGGCATTTACCCAAAACCCCTGTGCTGTACTCAGCCCTAGGCTCTCTAGCTGCACTTATAAAACCATGGCGCTCACCTCTGCTTGTGTCCCTGGCTCCAGTGCGGTACATGTGGCTGCGCTGTCACCGCGTGGTGACACCGGTGCTGTGTGCTCTGGTTCCATGCAGGGTATGAGTGGCGTGCCGCCATATGTGTTTGTGCCTGGTTAGCTCTCTGAATGAATGCCGGCGTTGCGCAGCTGCATACAATCCGGAATGGCTGAAATCTGTCGCCCTCTCTGGCGGGCGTCATCTTGTTGGTTACCTCAGACTCTCCTGTGCGGCTCCGCCTCCCCTGTCAGATTGCCTGACCTATCTCTGCACAGTCCACCTGTTAAGTACTGACTGGCCAGGTTAGACCGGCAGTCAGTACAATGATGTCGATCTCTCAGCATCATTGCTCCGGTCTGGCTCTGTAGTTGTCCACTACAATCCTGAGCATATTCAAAGAATGTCTCCTTCTGATCGTCAACTGCTCCAAGTGCCACTGACTCCATTGCCACCAATGAGGATTCAACAAGGTTAGCCCTCCCAAGGGGTCTCACCTTGCTTCACATTCACGATGGTTATTTCCACGGTCACCTCTGTCTGCAGCTACGATCTTACTCAGCAAGGATAAGTCTTCTTCATTCATTATCTTCATTATTCATTTATCTTCCAATTTTCAATCCGCTCATCCACTCTTCAACCCAATCATCCAATCTTCAATCCAATAATCCAATCCTCAATCCAATCATTCAATCTTCAACCCAATCATCCAGTCCTCAACCCAATCATCCAATCCTCAACCCAATCATCCACTCCTCAATCCAATCATCCAATCTTCAACCCAATCATCCAATCTTCAATCCAATCATCCAATCCTCAATCCAATCATCCAATCTTCAAACCAACCATCTAATCTTCAATTCAATCATCCCATCCTTAATCCAATCTTCCAATCTTCAATCCAATCTTCCAATCCTCAATACAGTCATCCAATCTTCAACCAATTATTCAATCTTCAATTATCCAATCCGATTCTTTTATTTATTCTTCAACTCTTCAAGCAATATTCCAATATTCTTTCAAGTACCAAGCATCATCATATTCTGCAATAACATATTGGACTATTGACTTTATATTTGCATATCTGCCATATATCATTTGTGCCATCAGTATCATTGTCTTGCAATACCTTTATTAAACCAACTTCATTTTATCCTATTTGTTTCACTCCATTCTGTCGTGGATGCAACCCCTTTACGTTAAAGCACCCAGCCTACGTTACTCTGCAGCTGGTGCTTCTAAAAGCGAGACAGTTTTTACTGACTCCATGGATCCAGCATCAGGTCCGGAGAGAGGCGCTGTTCCTGTACAACAACTTGCAGCTCGTCTGGATCAACAGGAGGCTGCTCAGGAGCAGGTTATTCATGCCCTTCAGGGCCTGACCCAGAGACTGGTCACTATTCAAAGTACGTTGCAAAAAGGTCAAGGGCCTGTAGTTACATCTGCACCATCATCTAGACCTATGCCTACTGCCACAGGAGTTACTGCTCACCTTCAACTACCTACTCCAGCTAAATTTGATGGGAACCCTTAAAAATTGTAGGGGTTTCATCAATCAATGTGAGATTCATTTTGAACTTCAATCCTCATATTTTCCCACCAAGAGGTCCAAAGTGGCCTATGTGATATATCTTCTTACTGGTTCAGCCCTCAATTGGGCATCTCCCTTATGGGAAAAATCCTCTACTAGCAGATTATGCCTGGTTTATCGCTACAATCATTTTTGATAAACCAGGGCGTGTCAGTTTCGCCGCTACAGAAATCCTAAGGCTGCGTCAAATCCTAAGGCTGCTGATCCTTAATCAATACCTAATTCAGTTCAAAATCCTAAGGCTGCTGATCCTTAATCAATACCTAATTCAGTTCAAAATCCTAGCAGCCGAGTTGGCGTGGAATGAGGAGGCCTTTTTAGCTGCATTTATGAATGGACTCTCAGACAAAATCAAAGATGAGCTTGGTGCTAGAGACCTACCCCCTAAGCTAGAAGATCTAATCTCATTATGCACAAAAATTGATCTGAAGCTCAGAGAAAGGAATCAAGAGAGAAACCGATCTGATCCTAACCCTATTTTTCTTGCTACCAAGCCATCCTCTTTATCAGAGGAAGAACCTATGCAGGTTAACCGTTCCAAACTAACTCCAGCTGAGCGTAAACATCGCCAAGTTGAACGCCTTTGTCTGTATTGTGCTGATCCCCAGCACTCCGTCGATTCCTGTCCTAAGAAGCCGGGAAACGCTAGAACCTAACCTGTAAAAGAGAGGGCAGGTTAGGGGTTGTCCTTACCTCTCTAAATAACAAAGATTGTATTCTTCAAGTTTCCTTGCAGGTTAAACATCAGCTCAGACAGTTGCCAGCTCTTCTCGATTCAGGAGCAGCAGAAAGCTTCATCACTACTGATGTTGTTAAGCATTGGCACCTACCCACTACACCGCTTCATCGCCCTGTATATCTCACTGCAGTGGATGGGAGTCATATATTGGGAGAGATGTCACACAAAAAACCCAACCTTTAACTCTGCAAATTGGTTTACATACAGAAAGAATACAGTTCTTTGTCATCCCCAAATCCTCCTACCCAATCGTCCTGGGACTCCCCTGGTTATGTACCCATAATCCCAGTATCAATTGGGTAACTTCTCAAATCCAAACTTGGAGTACTAATTACATAGTTACATAGTAGGTAAGGCTGAAAAAAGACTTGCGTCCATCTAGTTCAACCTGGTATAGATATCCATTGCTGATTTGGTAGGTTCTGATATTTTACAGATTTTACAGATTATATTTCTTATTTGTACCCATGGATGTTTTTCTCCAGTAAATGTTTGTCCAACTTTGCCTTGATCGCATTTAATGAGCCAGCCGTTACCACCTCTCTGGGAAGAGAGTTCCAGAGTTTGACTGTTCTGACCGTAAAGAAATTCTTTCTACTAGCTGAATGAAATCTTTTTTCTTCTAATCTATACTCATGCTCTTGTGTCCTAGATTCCTTTCTAGTAGAAAAGAGGGTGTGTGACAGTTCCTTATAATGGCCCTTGATATACGTGTACATGTTGAGCATGTCCCCCCTTAAACGTCTCTTTTCCAATGTAAATAGTCCCAAATTGCTTAATCTCTCCCAGTAGCTTAAATTCTCCATTCACCTAATAAGCTTTGTTGCTCGCCTTTGGACTTTTTCTAATTCTATGATGTCCTTTTTATAGTGTGGGGCCCAGAACTGCACTCCGTACTCGAGGTGAGGTCTCACCAATGCTTTATACAGTGGCATAATTACCCTTGAGTCCCTAGTTTCCATTCCCCTTTTAATACATGCCAGAATTTTGTTGGCCTTTTTTGTAGCTACATTACAATGGGCACTACATCCCAGTTTGCTGTCTATTTGGCCTCCTAGATCCTTTACAAGTATGGAATTACCCAGTTCCTCTCAGCTAAGGTTGTAACTTGCACACTGGTTGTGTCTCCCAAGGTGCATAACCTTACATTTATCTACATTGAACCTCATCTTCCATTTTTTTGCCCACTCATCAAGAATTGCAAGATCATTTTGAAGCATGGTGACATCTTCTGATGATTTGATGACTTTGCTAAGTTTTGTATCATCCGCAAAGATGGATACATTGCTGAGTAACCCTATCCCAATATCTTTAATAAAAATGTTAAACAAAATGGGCCCCAAAACCGAACCCTGGGGCACTCCACTTAGTACCGGTATCGTATCTGATACGGCACCATTCACAACCACTCTTTGTTCTCTATTACATAGCCAATTCCCTACCCATCTGCAGATACTTTCACCCAATCCTAGGTTCTCCATTTTATTAATCAATCTCTTGTGTGGGACAGTATCAAATGCTTTAGCGAAATCTAGGAAAATCACATCTACAGCATTTCCATTATCGAGGATTTTGCTAACCTCTTCATAGAACCCTAGTAGATTAGTTTGGCATGAACGATTTTTCACGAACCCATGTTGGTTAGTACTGAGTAGACGGTGATGGTCTAAATATTCCTGGATACCATCCCTTAAAAATCCTTCAAATAGTTTACCCACAATTGATGTTAAACTAACGGGTCTGTAATTAGCGGGATCTTACTTTTTTGAATTTTGGCACTACCTCTGCTATTCTCCAATCTTTTGGTACTATACCTGACGATAGTGACTTGCTAAAGATATAATGTAGGGGGGTAGCTAGTTCATCCCTTAATTCCATTAATACCCTCGGATGAATCCCATCTGGCCCTGGTGATTTATTTGTTTTGAGCCTCAGTATTATTTCCTTCGGCGTGAAATCCACAATGAGATCTGGCTTATTTGTCCCGTTTGTGGTAAATGTTCGTTCCACAGTCTGCTCTCCCTTAGTAAATACTGATGAGAAGAACTCATTTAACAGTTTTGCTTTTCCCTTGTCCTCAGTAACACTTTTTCCACTAGTATTAATTAGTGGGCCTATGTTTTCCTTAATTAAACGTCTACTATTTTTTTTTTTTTATTTTCTTTATTGAAAATTTTTCGACATTAACAACAATAGTAGTATTAGGTCATCATAATATAACATTACAATCACACAATGTATAATAGCACATAATGTTCATTACAATATACATCAATAATATCTACATTATGTTCTGAAGATAAGCCCTGTGGCTTGCCAAGATATTCAGGATTTCTTTTGTAATATCAGTCTCAACCACCATCATAATAGTGGAAAAATTTTCCTATCAGACTAAGTTTACAATTAAAGTATCTAATTATCAAGGTACTAAACAATTAGAGGCAACATCGCGGGCCAAGTCAAGACAGGACAAACAAGACAGACAGACCTAATCACGCAGACAAAAGACAAAGACAGGGGGGATTGTTTAGGTAAGGTTCAAGGAGGTTGAGAGGGGTGGAGAGAATAGTAAAGGGGGGGAGGGAGGGAAGGGGGAAGGGGAGGGATACAATGGAGATCAACATCAGTTATAACCTTTTAGTTTAACATTTTTAAATGTATTATAGGATATACAGTAGTCCTAATTATAGTTTCAACTAGAATGCAGAGAATAGCATAATTCACATCTAAGAGAGTACCAGTTCGAGGCATTTCACTTCTAAGCCAACCGCAACTGACATCAAGAGGAGTATGTACGTGAATCAGACAATCGATTGCTTCAAACAGTGTCAAAGACCGATAAAATATGAGATTTTACTGTAGGGTCGAGAGAGTCAATATAAGGTGTCCACTTCCTGAAAAATCTACTTGATCCATACGACAGGTCCAGTTTTGCGTATCTTCTTTCAAAATAGAGAATTTGCAACAGCTTTTGTTTAACTGCTGCTAACTGGGGAGCAGTTTTTGCAGTCCAGTGGATGAGGATACATTTTCTAGCTATCGTTACAACCAGTATTAACATTGGTACATTTTGCTCTGTAACCCCTTCCATTTGCCATTTATCAAGGGATATGCCCATAAGCGCCAACGGTTCTACATGGAAGCGCACATGGAACATATCTGAGAGAAAGTTAGTAACTTTATGCCAGAAGCGGTTTATTTTGTAGCATAAACGTCTACTATTTATGTATTTAAAAAACTTCTTTGGGTTGGTTTTGCTTTCAGTGGCTATGCACTCTTCATATAATATTTTAGCTGCTTTGATTACCCCTTTACAAGTTTTGTTTGATTCTTTGTATTTTGCGAACGCCTCCTCATTCAAGTTATTTTTATAGAATTTAAAGGCTCTGGTTTTATTGTTGATAGCTGACATTACTTTTTTGTCCAACCATGGTGGCTTTTTTTTGTTGAATTTACCTCTAGTTACTTTAGGAATGTATTCAATAGTTAGTGAATCAAGCACCTTTTTTTAGAGTATCCCACATTTCCTCTGCATTTTTTCCCTCCATAACCGTTTCCCACCCAGTTCCTGTTAGGGCTTCCCTGAATAATTCAAAGTTCGCTTTTCTGAAGTTTAGTATTTTTGCAGATCCTTTTTGATGTAATTTACTGAAGTTGATTTCCAGTGAAAACCATATTGTGATCACTGTTCCCTAATTGTTCAATTACTTTTGTGTTTGAAACTAAGTCTGTGTTATTTGTTAATTAGTCTGTGTTATTTGTTATTTGTTAATTGTACAAAATCATGTTTTAAATCTTTTGCTCCAACCCGTCAAGTCTCTCTTCAAGTACCAGAAGGGTTACCTATTCAATACCAAGAGTTCTCTGATGTTTTTTCTAAACAGGTCACTGATAAATTGCCTCCTCATCGTTCATGGGACTGTTCTATCGAATTAGTACCAGGGAAAAAGCCTCCACGAGGTCGTACTTACCCTTTGTCTGTACCTGAAACACAGGCCATGTCAGAATACATTGAGGAAAACTTGGCCAAAGGTTTCATAAGCCCTTCGTCATCTCCTGCAGGGGCATGCTTCTTTTTCATAAAGAAAAAGGATGGAGGACTACGTCCCTGTATCGACTATAGGGGGTTAAACTAAATCACTATCAAAAATCGATATCCACTACCACTCATCACGGAACTTTTCGACAGAATTAAAGGAGCCACCATCTTTACTAAATTGGATCTTCACGGTGCATATAATCTCATCCGCATCCGTGAAGGGGATGAGTGGAAAACCGCATTGTGGAAAAACAAAAGAGATGGACATTATGAATATTTTGTCATGCCTTTTGGGTTAACTAATGCTCCAGCAGTTTTCCAGTCTTATATGAACGAACTGTTTCGTGATCTGCTTTACAAACATGTGGTGGTCTATCTCGACGATTTATTAATATTGGCCAACAGTTTACAAAAACATCGAGAGATTGTCAGGGAGGTGCTTTCCCGCCTCAGGAAAATTTTTCACTTCTGTAAATTGGAAAAATGTACTTTTGAAGTGTCTTCCATACCTTTTCTAGGTTACATTGTATCGGGGTCCGGTCTGGAGATGGATCCTGCAAAAGTAGAAGCCATTCAGTCACACTCTCCGAGGTATCCAAAGATTCCTTGGTTTCGCAAATTACTACAGGAAATTCATTAAAGACTTTTCCACCATCGTTGCCCCAATAACTGCCCTCACTCGCAAAAATGCCAAACCTTCCAAATGGGATACTGAAGCTGCTGACGCCTTTTTATTGCTCAAGAAGAAATTAATCTCTGCACCAGTGTTGACTCAACCAGATGTCTCTTTGCCTTTTACTCTCGAGGTTGATGCCTCTGCCATTGGCATAGGTGCAGTTCTGTCCCAGGTGAGAGCTGATGGACAGTTGCACCCATGTGGCTTTTTCTCCAAAAAAATTTCCCCGGCTGAACAGAATTATGCCATAGGGGAACAAGAATTATTAGCGATTAAAATGGCCTTGGAGGAGTGGCGGTATCTTTTAGAAGGGGCAGTTCATGTTATTAATATCATTACTGATCATAAGAATTTGCTGTATTTGAAAAATGCTCAATGTCTTAATCCCCGTCAAGCCAGATGGGCATTGTTCTTTTCAAGATTTAATTTTAAATTGTCTTTCTCTCCTGGAGCAAAAAATCGAAAGGCGGATGCCTTGTCTAGATCGTGGGAGACTGAGGAGGAAGCGAGATCCTATAAAGGAAGTCCAATTGTCGATCCACTTGCATTTGCCATAACAATGGTGCAAGTTCCAGTACCACCAGGTAAAACTTTTGTCAAGTCTAACTCAAGACAACAGATTCTTCGTTGGGCCCATGATTAAGTTTTCTGGCCATCCAGGGGTTCAGAAAACCTATGAATTCCTGTCACGTCAGTATTGGTGGCCGGGTCTGAAAAAAGATATTCAAGACTATGTTGCTTCCTGTCCTCACTGTGCCCAACACAAATCCTCCAATCTTGCTCCAGTAGGTCCATTAAGATCATTATCTATTCCCAAAAGACCCTGGTCTCATCTATCGATGGACATTATCACTGATCTTCCACCATCAGAGGGTTATACCACCATTTGGGTCGTCATAGACAGATTCTCCAAGATGGCTCATTTCATACCTCTACGAGGTCTACCTTCAGCTCCCAAACTAGCTGAATTATACATTAAAGAAATTTTTAGGATACATGGGTTACCTGAGGAAATTGTGTCCGATTGGGGCGTACAATTTGTGGCAAAATTTTGGCGAGCTCTGTGTAAAGTTCTCAAAATCCAGCTTAATTTCAGTACAGCATACCACCCGCAGTCTAATGGTCAGACGGAGAGGGTCGATCAAGACGTAGAGGCTTTCCTTTGTTTACATGTCTCCTCCTCTCAAGATGACTGGGTGGAGGTATTGCCGTGGGCCGAATTTGGGCATAATAACCAATACCATTCGTCTTCTTCTTCTACTCCTTTCTTTGTTAATTGTGGCTTCCATCCTAGGGTTCCTGATTTCCAGCAAGTACCTGTGACATCTGTACCAGCAGTAACTTTGTCTCTCCAGCAGCTTCGACAGCATTGGAGAAAAGTCAGGAAATCTCTAACAAAAGCCTCACAAAGGTATAAAAGGTTTGCAGATCGAAAAAGAAGAGCTGCTCCTACTTGGAGAGTAGGCGACAAGGTATGGCTTTCCACCCGAAATCTTCGTCTACGTGTTCCATCGATGAAGTTTGCACCTCGTTTCATTGGGCCATTCCCGATAATACATATTATTTAAAGTATTTGTACTTTCACCCGCCTATGTTCTAGCATATCTCTCCAACCGCGCTGCTGCTGCGGTCGCGTTACCCGTTTTCTCCATTATCATCTGCGTTTTATTGGTTCACAGTTCGCAACATGGGTAAATTTTATAGTGTGTCCTTTTTATACCGACCCCTTTTTTTTTAATCTGGGAGTGCAGCGGGTATGCTTTAATTAATTGCACAGTTGGCAAGGTGGCTTGACTAACGTACCGGACCCAAGGCCCTTGAATTTCTCCAATCAAGCAAAGTTTGCTATAGTGTCTCCCTCCCTACTTGGCAGGGGATTGCACTTTACTTTGCAAGTATAAACATAATTAATCCACAAATTTTAACCCCTTGCTTCTCCCAAAACACTTTCTTGAATGAAATGCAAAAAGGTCCCGGAATACTATAGACCCACTTGCGACTGTACCAGATATTATAATTCACACTCTCGCTTTAGCAATATATGTCTGTGGCTGGACATGCATGTTTTTATTTTTTTCTCTGGTCTGCCCCTTCAGCCCAGTGCCTGGCAGTCTCCAGAAAGCCCCTGCTGCAGTTCTCCACCAGGCTCTCCTCTCCAGCTGCTCCGCTTTCACCTGCCCCCAGTCACCTTCTCTCCCACTCCTGCTTGCTCTTCTCGGTATATAGCACTTTAAGGTAATGAGTGGGAGCCAAAGTGAAAGGGATAGCGCTCCCCCACCGGTCATACCAGCCGCCAGCTGCCCCGCTTCACTCCGGTGCTGCAGGCGCCTTTTTCGCGCTGTCTCATCTCTGCACGCTGCGTCCTGCGGCTGGGGGGTTCGCATCACGCCAAGCGCCTAGCTGGATACTGCACCACTTCCGGCATCGTCACGATCCCTGCTCCACTGCTCCTACTCGTACGGCCGTCCGGCCGCCGGTAAGCTCTGCTTTTTTTTTTCTCCCTTTCAGGTGGGTGCAAACTGTAGTATTAGCCCGGGTCCTCGCACAGCCTCGCTAGCCAGCCAGGGCGTCCAATTTTAGGTCGGATGGATGTCCAGGGAGCTCCGTCTTCACACTCCTCTACTCCTGCTCTGCCGTGGCCACGCCTCGTGTAAACATATTTATAGTGCCTTCCACTGGTACGGATTTTCAATAACAAGTCTTTATCAATGGGCTCTCCATCTGGACATTGTGAGTAAGTTATCGTCTGGTTAAACCATGTTACTTCCCAAGTTCCAATTGGTCTGGAACTGGAGAAATTCAAACACACCAGGGATCTATCCACCTAGTATGGGTGTAACCTAAGGCTAGGGGACCTGGTTTACAGGTATTTCTTATCCAGTGGCCTCCCTTTATTCAAAGCGCTTATCTCTGATAGCTTTAATGGATATGCGACTATGCCTACATTACTCCTTTTGTGTAGTATTTGGGAACACACCCAGCATTCTGTTTGGTTTAAGACCTTGATGCACTCCATCTTCATCTCTGGTTGGCAATATATACAAACACAGTATTCCCCAGATGACAACTCATCACATCGCCCTTGAACTACATATTCCTCATACCTCTTACCATCTCCAGCACTGGGTAAAGAATCAGGCTTACTTAGAGATTCTATCTCACCCTGATCTGGGTCATCTAATACACTTCCAGAGCTCTGCTCTATTCGCTCTAGGGTTTAGCAGCCACAGAATGTCCTTGGGTAAAATGAGAAAAAGAAACTAGGTTGAACTAGATGGACGTAAGTCTTTTTTCAGCCTTACCTACTATGTAACTATGTAAAACAAGAGAACAAAAATAGAACCAAGAACCTGTTGATAGTAGTTCTTCCATCCTTTTTACCAGGGGTCTTTGTTACGCTGTCTTTCTGTAGCTTGTACAAGTTGCCTGACCTTGGCTGCTTTTCAGTCCTCTGGGAACAATGCCTCTAGCGATATTTCTTCTCTTTCGCTCTTAACACAAGGAACGTCCGAGTTTCTGGCCTTTTTGTAGTGGGACAAATGTACCCAAGTCTCTCTCTCTACGACTTTAATTGATATAGTGCTGGTCAACAAGACTTGGTATGGTCCTTCCCAACGGTCTATCAAACAACCTGAGCGTAAAAAATTTCGTAACATAACAAAATCTCCTGGTTCAAGGTTATGACAGTTATCAACAGGCATGTCAGGTGTCAACAAGTTCAATTCCTTTTGCTGCTTCCTCAGCTGTCTGTTCACCTTTAGTATGTATTGCACAGCAGTCAGTTCATTGTTACATTTTAGATCATCCTGTGGGTCTATCATGTGTGGCTGCTGGACAAACAATATTTCGAAGGGGGACAAGTTCAGTGGAGTTCTGGGAGTGGTCCTAATACTATACAGCACAATGGGCAGTGCCTCTGGGCATAGTAACCCTGTTTCAGCCATAATTTTACCCAGTTTGTTTTTAATAGTACCATTCATTCTCTCAACTATGGCGCTCACTTGGGGTCGATATGGAGTATGAAGTTAACTATTTATTCCCAGGAGTTTACACATGATTATGAAGACTTCTCCTGTGAAGTGAGTGCCTCTGTCACTCTCGATAACCTTTGGGATACCATATCTGCAGACAAACTCTTGACATATTTTCTTAGCCGTGAAAGTAGCAGTGTTGGAGGCAGCAGGGAAAGCCTCCATCCAATTGGAAAATATATCAACACATACTAACACATACTTTACATTTCTACAGGATGGTAACTGTATGAAGTCGATTTGTACTACCTGGAAAGGGCCTTCTGTAGGAGGGATGTGGGATGGCTCTGTTGGGATGGCTTTCCCAATGTTCTTCCTCAAACAGGTGAGGCATGACATTGCCACTCTACCTGCTTGAGAAGCAAACCCTGGTGCACACCAGTAGGCCTTCACCAATTTGCACATACCTTCCTTTCCGAGATGTGTCAGCCCATGAGCCGCCTCGGCTAGACTAGGAAGGTATGCCCTGGGGGCCACTGGTTTTCCATGTCCATCTTTCCAGAGTCCAGTGGACTCTTGACCACATCCCTTCGACTTCCATACTGCCCTCTCCTGTGGGGAACACAAATTATGCATGTCTATCAGTTTTGATGTGGATACCATGTTAAGTGTGCAAAGATTCATAGGGGAAGAAGAGATATTTAAAGGGCATGCGGCCCTTTTCGCTGCCTCATCAGCGCGGCTGTTACCAAGGGACACCAGATCCTTCTCTGATGTATGAGCTTTGCACTTGATAACAGCCACTCTGTCTGGTAGCTGGATAGCCCCCAGGAGTCTTCTGACATGACACATGCGCCACTGGTGTGCCAGCTGCCTTTATGAAATTTCTGAGGCACCATATGGCCCTGAAATCATGCACCACTCCAATAGCATATCTGGAGTCGGTATATATGATAACTGATTTCCCTTTTGCCAGTTCACATGCTCTGGTCAGTGCCACCAGTTCCACTACTTGTGCAGAGTGAGGTGGTCCAAGATTCCACAATACCTCCATTTACTACTGTGTAGCCTGTGCACAGCTCTCCCGTCTCCATTTGTCTATGACAGCTGCCTTCGGTGAATAAGGTTATGTCTACCTCACTTAATGGGCTGTCGCTTATGTCAGGACGTGCTGTAAAGGTCTGATTCAGGTAGGTCATGCAATCATGTTTGTCCTCACTTTCGCCAAACTCTGCCTTACCATTTTCAGCAACATTCCCATCAACCCCCACCCTTTGTGCCTTGGAGGGCACATGAGGTAGGAATGTGGCTGGGTTTAATGTATTGCATCGCTTTATGGTAATATTTACTGGGGCCATCAGTGCCAGTTCCCACTTTGTGAACCGCACTGAGGACACATGTCGAGTTTGGGCAGAGTGTAGGAGAGCAGAAACAGCATGGGGAGCATAAACAGTTAAATCGTGTCCTAACACCACATCCTCACTCTTGTTTACTAGTTGTGCTATTGCAGCTACGCTTCGTAAACAAGTTGGGAGTGAGCGTGCTACTGTGTCCAATTGGCCACTGTAGTATGCTACTGGTCGGTTGGCATCACCATGTTTTTGGGTAAGTACTCCTGCCGCAGACCCAGCTGATTCCGTACTGTAAACTTCGAAGGGTTTTCCATAATCTGGCATTCCTAGTGCTGGAGCTTTTGTTAGGCTCGCCTTTAGTTCCTCAAAGGCCAGCTCGGATTCCTCAGTATGAGAGACCCGATCTGGCTTAGTGGAGGAAACCATTTCTTGTAGTGGTAATGTCAGAATAGAGAATCCTGGGATCCAATTGCGACAATATCCACACATGCCTAGGAACGTACGGATCTGATGCTGGGTCTGCGGCAGTACCATGTTTTGAATTGCTTGGATTCGCTCGTCAGTGAGGTGTCTCAACCCTTGGGTGAGACAGTGGCCCAAATATTTAACCCTGGTCTGGCATAACTGTAATTTATCCTTCGATACTTTATGTCCTGGTTCTGAGAGATGCATCAGTAGCTGTCGAGTGTCATCCACTGATGACTCCAGTGACTCAGAACACAATAGGTCATCAACATATTGTATCAGTATCAAACCACTCAAGGGATGGAAGGATTGTAAACAATCATGCAAGGCCTGGGAGAAGATGCTAGGGCTGTCTATAAATCCCTGCGGGAGTCGGGTCCAGGTGTACTGTACTCCTCTGTAGGTGAAGGCAAAGAGGTATTGGCTGTCAGGGTGCAAAGGGACAGAAAAGAAAGTAGAACAAAGGTCAATAACAGTGAAATGCATACAGTGAGGTGGGATTTGCATCAGGATGACAGCTGGGTTTGGCACTACGGGGAATTGGCTCTCAACTACTTTGTTTACCCCTCTTAGATCCTGCACTAATCTGTAGCCCCTCCCTCCACTCTTTTTTACAGGGAAGATGGGACAATTGGCCGTGCTAGAGGTTCGAACTAGGATTTCCTGTTGGAGTAATCGTTGTATCACTGGGTACACCCCTAGTTCGACTTCTGGTTTTAAAGGGTATTGTGGTATTTTGGGGGCTATCCTGCCTTCTTTTAAACTGATTTCTACTGTAGCTACGTTTGCCATTAACCCAGCATCCTGTCCATCTTTAGTCCAAAGGGAAATCTGTATTTGAGCTGTAATTTCAGCTACCTTAGATGGATTAGCATCTATAACAGTTGAATGCAACATTAACCTCTGAGGAGTGTCCAGCAAATCTTGCACTTCTTGTGCAATGTTTTTAGGAGTGTCCAGAAATATATCATCAGGGGTGCAGTAGATGACACATCCCATTTTACATAGTAGATCTCTACCCAGAAGGTTGGTCGGGGCTGCCGCAGCCAACAGGAAAGAATGTTTGGTATGCAGAGGCCCGATTGTAACCAAGGCTGGTCTCGTCAATGGGTAATGTTGCACTTTTCCTATTACCCCAATTGCAGCTACCATTTTATTGGTGTAACCCACATTGAGAGCAGTGTTACGAACAGACCTGGCCACCCCTTTATCAACCAAAAAGGTTTGTCTTACACCAGCTACATTTACTTTTACCTGAGGTTCTTCTCTAAGGTGTTGTGTCAATCCAAATGGCTGTAGGATGCAGGTATGACCTGTTTCCTATTGTTGCATTTGTGTCGCCCTAAGGACAGTGTTGGCTAAAAGGAGGGGTGGAGGCATGTGTCGCGATCTATCTGTCTGTTCCCATTGTGTTTGAGGTGGATACCTATGGGTTTCCCCTCTGTGGGGTTCCCACTCCCTTTTATGTGTGGCATTTCTCCTTTGTCTTTCTGACATGCAATTTGTAGATATGTGTCCCTCTTTGTTACACTTGTAACATACTACCTGTTTCTTTGTGGCATCTCTAGGTGCTGTGTGCTGTGTGCATTTGATTGGGGCATTACTGAGTGCCAGGATACTAACTGTCATCAGTTTCTCAGTCTGCATCTCTTTGTGTTTCTTAATATTTCTGTCATGTTCAACGGCAGATTCTCTCAATGCTTCTACGGTCATTCCCCTCCAGTTTGGGAAGGAAATTTGTACTCTACTCTTCAAACTTTCCCTCAATCCCTCTATCAGCACAGAGACAATCATTTCCCTAAGGTTTGTGTTGTCCTTGGGGTTAGGGATACCAGTATGTTTTGACACCGCTTGTAAGCCACGGTTAAAGTACTCAGCAGCAGACTCACCATCTTTTTGTTTTATGGTGAATATCTTGCTGTATTCAATTGTAACAGGAAAATATACTCCCAATTGTACATTTATTAGGCGTATATTTTCCTGGTTGACCTTATCACTCCACGGCTCATCACCATTCACACCACTATCCTCAATGAATTTTAGGATATCTATGTGTGGGGGAAGACAATCTCTCAGCAAAATCCACCAATCTTTATTGGTAGGTTCGTCTGAGTTTCCCAGATCCCTCATAAATTTCTGCCAGAGTATCAGATCCTTCCTGGGATCTGGGAAATCTGAGATGATCGATCGCAGTTCTAACCGTGTCCAGGGGTTTAACATATTTATGTTCCTTGTGGGTATCACTCCGTCTCTATCCACCTTTCCATAAGGAACTTCCAGCGTATGCAGAGGGTAGGTTTGTACCACATCTGTGCCGCTAGAAGATGACTTGGGGGCAATTGTCTCTGTGCTGTGTTGAGCATTCTCACCTGTTTCCTTGGTTGCGTTGTTGGGATCAGCAGTCTCCTCTGCTAGAGCAGCAGCCGCAGCAGCAGCGGCAGCAGCCTTTGCTGGCTCAGCTTTTCCCTCATTCATATTGGTTGCATAAGAGACGGCTGATGTCAACAACACCTCATTCTGCTCTGCAGTTTCCTTATAAGGGGATAAAACAGGGTACAGGTTAGTTACATGTGCGTTTTTGTTTGTTTCTCTTTTAACGGTAGCTGCCCCCTCTGGCACATACTGTATGGAGGAGGGGGTGCAGTTGCATTACTGGGGCTGATTGCATTTACATCTGCTAAACACCCACTTCCAAGTTGAGCTTGTCCTTCCCTTTGCCACAAGTTTAAAACCTCATTCTGCTTCACCCTCATTTTTAGCGATGAGAGCAAACATATTTTATCTCTAACAGTGGATAGGACTTCTGGATCAAAACTGCCAACACCGGGAAATTCTATTTTACTGCCCTTTGTCATTTTAACCCATTTCTGGATATGAGATACTGCAAATTCTCCATATTTCATTTTCATTATGAACGCAGCCGACCCCTTCGGTCGGCTTACTTCTTCCCTACGTAGCACAACCTCCTTGTGTGAGCAACTGTTTCCCATTTTTCCAATACCTCTCTAGGTAACCTTTGGTTTATGAGAATCAGTAGCTCACAGCTAGAAAACACTGGTGGGTGGTTTGTCCATGAGAAGCACCCAAGACACTCCTTCTCTACAGGGTGAAACTTTTCCACAATTAAGCTTGAGCACAATCTGCGAGGATCCTTTTTTTTTCTCAATCACGTATTGTGTCTGACCCCCGCCTGTACGTCGGCGTTCCTTAGTCACGTTCCACAATCGTGCAGCCAACTTCGCAGAACACAAGAAAACTTATTTTTCCTGTATTCTTCAAAATCGGTATTTTGAATGAGGAGCTAGGCAGATATCTTGGTTCTGCTTTCGCTCCTTTTACCCTTTCGATAGATTCAAATAGGCGTACCTATGAAAGGGGCAGTTAAAAAATAAATGGTATGTCACCACAAAACCACGTATGTTTCTCTTTAACACACTTTACTATTTCTATAGCGCTATGGGTCACAACGTTATGCGCCCATTAACCCCGTGTACTCACACGCTGGGTCCACGACCAGTGTTATCTTAACACTCTTGGTCCTATTTATTTTTGGGCTATTTCTAAATAATATTAAAAATATATATATTTCTGTACAGAAAAACCTTCCCGGGTTTGCAGTTTCTCACCAGATGCTTATGTGAGTATAAACCCCCTTAAACAACTATAGGAATTTATTAAAATACTGTTTGAATTGCTTGCTTTGGAAACGAACCGAAACTACTAAACTTTCTTGTATTAATTACTGTTCTATCGCTTAGTAGGTTAATGTGTTAACATACTGCTTAATAGTGCTTGTAATTCATACCAGCCACCACTGGGCTACTATGTGTGCTGTGTGTGCAGTGCCCGTGAACAGCCACATATGAACTGATAACACAGAGATTTGATTGATAACCCAAACCTGTATATATTTACTTTATTACCATTAAATATAACGGCAACGCTGAAATGATTGCACACCCACACAACCTTGTTATAAAATGTATGACAATGCTTTACTTAAAGAATAGCTTCATTACAGGTATTTGCAAATGCAGACTAACACAAGAAACATAAAATTGATTAGCTAATACTTTAACAGTAATTCTAAATCAAATCAAAATGGACACCTTTCAAGGACAGTGATCAGCCATGATTAAACCTCCTTCATAATTACCTTCAGCCCCCTGTGCTTCCTTGTTCTTCCTCAACTGCCTTTCCCCTCCTTCTATAGCTCTGATATTTAAACCTTAATCACATTAATTAATTAATTACTCATAAGCATTGAGTCTTATTGGAAAGCTCTGCTTTCAATCATGATGTCATAATTAACCCAACACCCAACTTCAGTGGCCTTGGGGGTCTACGCATGTGTGGCCTTGTTCCCATATTATTCAGTTTGTGGAGTCTAGGTGTCTGTCCTTGCTCCATTATACTGTCAACATCACATTCTTAAGCTTCTAAAACCAAAAACAATTCTCTATAAAAAATCACTTTTACAGCACTGTTCTGAATGATCAGCCATTTTATAATATTATTATGCAAGTCATGATTCACCAAAATGGCTGCTGCTTCTAACAAACACCTGCTGCTAGCGCAAAGGGTAGGCCTCATACGCCATGGCTAGTACCTTGTGCAACAAGCTAACGCCACCTGCAGCAATAAATAACAATATTTGAGAAAACAGAGTATAACAAAAGTATAGAATTATTGATGCGTTATTTCAGTTTTAACAATCCATCCTCTGAACTTTGAAATCTCCAAAGAAAGTTCATATCTCTTGCAAAACGCATCATTTGTTTCTCTCTTAATACATCAGAAAACCTTCTTGAAGCATTTCACTAGCATACAGAAAAATCAATAATATTATCTTGGCAAAAACATCAAACTTCTTAAAGCATATATAACATTGACTTATGCGAACCAGTTATTGGGGTTCAACCAAATAAACCAACTGTAGGGAATCACATCACTCACACCTGTTCAATAAACTAAATTTTTTTTTTCAACCCAAATAATTTAATTCAACTTTCCTTTTAACGTCACCATCAGTTTAGTATTTGTGATGCTTGTACCATATTTTAATTATATTCACAAAATTCAAATACAATTATATAAACTTGGGATAATGTAAATAAGTGTGTTTCTTTAGTATACCATGTGTTACTTTCAAATCTTCATGTTGAATCACCACTGTATTAATTAGTAAAAGTACATTTTATTACAATAGATCTTGTTTGTAACCATTTAGAAACCTTAAGTTTGTAAATATAATATAATCCTTGTGGTAATGTCCATGGCTTATGAGACCGTATGTTTGAGAAAACATCATAAGAAACAATTCAATGAGTACCCTTTTTTTTATCAAGATTTTCCACTAGCTCACCCAACTCTGTCACATGATAACTACATGTTTTGTTGTACTCCAAAATATCTCCTGTTATAACACTCTTTACCAATTTTAAACCTAGGGAGAGTCAGTAACCTTATAAGATTCACTTGTGTAAATCCTACATAGAAAATGAAGTGTTGTTTGATTTGACTGCAAATATAAGCAGCCATTAACCCAACATTACCGGAGTGATACCGTAGATGACAATATAACCAACAATCAGTTTACCTTATTGTTCTTTCTATCAGCTCATGATGAGCGTCTAAGGAAGAAATGTCAGTTTGCATATAGATATTATGTTTGCACCATTGTTACCATCCTTACTTAGAATGCCTCTTCTTTACTGATACCTTACTAGATGTATTCTATCAATGGTTCTGGTGTGGATGTTCTTAGTTACTTTTATGTTATTACTCATATATTTATTTTAAACCTTTTAATTAGTTTAACATATTGGCCATCAGTATTTTTTTTTTTTTTTACCATCCTCTGATGCATACCAAAACCTGGGAGCATCAGTAGTATGATGTATATGTGTGTCTGTTATGATTATACTTGTGGGATTAAAATTAAAAGCAGAAGTAGAATACACCACCATGACTCTAGTAATACCTATTTGATAACTATACACACTGTCCTTGCCAGCAACCAATCCCTGGTAACCCTCATTCACTATAAAAATATAAAAACTTAAAAAAACAAAAATGACTTCTTCAGTTAGTGAGTGTATGGGAAACTTGGTCACTCATGGGGATCATTGTTTTACACCTTGTCCACAACCAGCAGGGACACCACTAAGGGTATCCCCCGATTCCGTGGACCTCTTCTTGCCCACAACCCGCAGGGACACCACTAAGGATGCCCCCCGATTCCGTGGACCTTGTCTTGGTCTGTACGGGGGCCCTGGACAGGCCCATCATCCAATAAGTTTATTAAGTTAAAATCAAAGTCACAATATTTATCTGCATCAGTTTCTATTTCTTTCAACTGATATCACCACCGGGTCGGAAACCTTCTTGCAGTGAGACGCATTAATCCAATCGGATTGATTTACAGGGACGGGTCTTGCCTTTGATCTACGAGACATTTAATTGTAAGAATTTTCGGTACTTATGTATTATCTGGGCTCCTATGTTAAATGCACCCCATTTTTTCATACCCCTACTATCCAACTATGCATGGAGTTGATTTTATATAGTGTGGCGAGCGCAGCGAGCCACCGTGCCCGAAGCGTGGTGAGCGCAGCGAGCCCCGCGAGGGGACGCGGTCTCATAAGAAAAACGGGGGCCCAGATATTACATAAGTACCGAATTTTTTCACCATTGCGTAGTCTCCAGGCTGGACCTTATAACAACATCCCTTCATAAGCTTGTTTGCTTTTCTGGTAAAGTCTTTAGATGATGTGAGAATTAGAGTGACAAGTCTGCTGCTGGATGTTGAATAGGGTTTGATGTTCTCCCAAAAATAAAAAAATGTATATATAAATTAAAATAATGATCTTATAAGGGGACAGGTTCAGTGGCTGCTGAGGAGTAGTGTGAATGTTATACAAAACCGAAGACAAAACTTCAAGTCAACTCATGGTAATTTCCACACCCACCCTAAATAATGTGTTCTCAATGTGCATTTGTTAACATGTTCAATTTTGACTAAAACCTTTTAGTGTGTGGTGAGTGCAACCAAATTTTCTTACCCATATATTTTGACTTATTCCTTAGAATATCTTTCCTGTCAAAATATGTACCTCTATGATTTTTTTTTTTTAATACCATATACCTTATGGGATAACATATCCTAATTTCTCAATAAATTTATTTGCTGTAAAGGATGCTGTACATGGGACAGCTGGGATGTTCCTTATAATCAAGATAACATATCAGATACCATTTAAATATAATGACAATTTTGTATGCATATAAATTCAATAAATTTATTTTTAACCTTAGGAATGAACCAGTGGTAGGAGAAATGTTCGATGGTTCTATAGGAATAATTTTCCTGAGTTCATTCTCTTGCAGATGAGTTTGGGACTCCTTTTCTCTGCATAAGATGAAATCAAAATACATGCCCTCTCTCTCCTTACATGGGTCATCCCATGGGCAGCTTCCGCATATGCCAGGAGGAGGGGTTTGGGGAGCTACTGGTCTGCCCCCACCATCTTTCCATAGGCCATTAGCCTTTTGACTGCATCCATTCATCATCCATTGGCACATTCCTGTTAAATACACAACTCTTGATGTTTTATGAGATTCTGCTGGTCAATTGTAAAAACATTAAATTGTATAGTGGTGTGATTCACAACAGTGGTCATCCTGTTTTTGTTATCAAATGGAACAAGATCACTTTATTTAGGGTGTGGAAATTACCATGAGTTGACTTGAAGTTTTGTCTTCGGTTTTGTATAACATTCACACTACTCCTCAGCAGCCACTGAACCTGTCCCCTTATAATTTATATATACATTTTTTTTTTTGCACACCCACACAACCTTGTTATAAAATGTATGACAATGCTTTACTTAAAGAATAGCTTCATTACAGGTATTTGCAAATGCAGACTAACACAAGAAACATAAAATTGATTAGCTAATACTTAAACAGTAATTCTAAATCAAATCAAAATGGACACCTTTCAAGGACAGTGATCAGCCATGATTAAACCTCCTTCATAATTACCTCCAGCCCCCTGTGCTTCCTTGTTCTTCCTCAACTGCCTTTCCCCTCCTTCTATAGCTCTGATATTTAAACCTTAATCACATTAATTAATTAATTACTCATAAGCATTGAGTCTTATTGGAAAGCTCTGCTTTCAATCATGATGTCATAATTAACCCAACACCCAACTTCAGTGGCCTTGGGGGTCTACGCATGTGTGGCCTTGTTCCCATATTATTCAGTTTGTGGAGTCTAGGTGTCTGTCCTTGCTCCATTATACTGTCAACATCACATTCTTAAGCTTCTAAAACCAAAAACAATTCTCTATAAGAAATCACTTTTACAGCACTGTTGTGAATGATCAGCCATTTTATAATATTATTATGCAAGTCATGATTCACCAAAATGGCTGCTGCTTCTAACAAACACCTGCTGCTTAGCGCAAAGGGTAGGCCTCATACGCCGTGGCTAGTACCTTGTGCAACAAGCTAACGCCACCTGCAGCAATAAATAACAATATTTGAGAAAACAGAGTATAACAAAAGTATAGAATTATTGATGCGTTATTTCAGTTTTAACAGAACGTGTCTTTGTTACTTAATCCTGTTCACAAGACGCCGTTCTACAGTGTATTTACAAGCTTGTGACCATATTTCGCAGAACCGGTAATATTGCGAATGCGAAATTAATCATGTACTTGTTACGTAAATTACGTACAAAGGCCCAAATGCCCGACGTAAGCACGTGTGTGCATTCCTTACGTAATACAGTGCAGATGCTTCACGTTACTGTATAGGCCTAAAACCTGAAAGACAAGGGGGGAGAAAAAGAAACTCGGGTGGGGTGCACTCTAAGTCCCCTATTTAAGTTATTCTGATGGAATAAGTATTTTTATATTTTTTTTTATTTTTTTCTGCTTGTGCATAAATTAATTTATATGTAAGATAATATGCAAAATTGTGAGAGAATAATAATAAAAATATTTAAACTAACAAATTGCTGTGTGCTTTTGTTATCAATATTCCTGTGGATATATATTCAAGAAAATACGTACTGTATCATTAATACCCCGCCTGTCTGTCAAATTTCTTGAAAAAAATGACCATCATATACCCCATCAATCATACACCATTGATGTGGGTGTCACTTATATAAGTGATAAGGGTCTAATCATTGGTCAAAAAGAAACTTACATAAACAGACAAACAAAGTATATACACCAATCTATATTTACATATGTACAATATCTGCCTCTATCAAATTCTCCTTATGTTAAGAGACTGCACTTCATGCCCTATTTTGCTGCTTGTAATTACACATATAGGGTGGTAAAATTGTATCAATCTTTCCAGCAGTAATTCACTATGAGCAGGATGTTCCTTCAATTAGCAACAATCTGCAACTCTCTTTCTCAATTTGGCAGGTGGCCTGTTAATCTTTGCTTATTAACCACAATATATACACACACACTCGGTTTAATCAGATGGTAATTCACCACATACCTGACTACATTGGTAGTCACCGATAATATTCACAAATGTGCAGCTATGTATATGGAAAACAGCACATAAACGGCAATGAAAAAAACCAGCAAATATAACTGCCTCTCACAGTCAATAACCAGCCTGTTGCCCTCTGCCTTCAGGCCAATGCGTGGCAGTAGGTAAGATATTAATATAGCATCTGTCCAATTGTACTGACAGCCGCCGGCAATCCCGACAGGCACACCGCTACATACACGGAAAGGCAGAACAAGAAATAGGCAATTAAAATGGAGAAAAAAATTAGAAGGACCGTTGCCCTACTCAGAGCCAGCGGCAGCCTGTATTGAGGCTAGCTGCAGACTCAGGAGGGGGGTCCGGCTACCAGATACGGCCTAAAACCTGCCGCCATGTGGCGGAGTCCTCATCCTTGCAGTAACCACTGACAATTTATAGTTTTACACAGAAAGAATCCTCTATGCACTATAATAAACACAGGCCTTTGCCTCCGCTTGTGCGAAAATATCGCACATGCGCATGTACCGTGACTACAAGCAAGCAATTCAAAACACTATACCCTGTTAAACTACTTGTGGCAAACGGAAGTGTAAACAGACCCAATATAAAACACTGTATATACTTTAAACACACAATTATTTCTTCACTTCACTTATTGTCCCTTGGATTCACACGCTAGCACCTTTGAAGCTCTGTACCGCCGCCGACTTGGCCTTTCCAGCAATGGTTAACTGATCACTTCCACCCTTTTGCTGGTATAGGCTCAAGTACTGCACTTAGTACAGTGCTTTAAAGTATGTAACGCTTGGACGCAGCCCCAATTATCAATGTCAATTGTGACAAGAACACTGGAGTAGTGTTTCAGGGCAGGTATATTTGTCCCAGGTTTTTGTCCTACACCTTTTAGAAACAGGTGTTTTGCCTCACAGAGGGCTAATCAGCAAGCAAGCTGTAAAAAGGCTGCCAGAGTGAGAGTGTGAGGGGATTGCCTGGGAGATTGCAGAGTCTCTATGTGAGAAGCAAACCTGCCTTTTACAAGTGAGTCCCCAGTGTTGACTGGGAAACTTTGTAGTTTTCTTTAGTGACAGTTAGGAGCATCCTGTGTATAGTTAGTGCCGGACAGGCAAGGTATTTTCTTTTTATGTTTATTTTGTTTTCTGCTGAAATAAAACTGGTTGCGGCCAGTTGTACCACAAAGACTGGACTGGTGTGATTACTCAGCTGCTGGTGGCTGCCTTCTACCACAGGAAAAGGCATCTAAATTCCCCTACAGTGTTACAACTTGGTGGAGAATGCGAGCACTCCGTTCTGTGCATAAGTGAGAGCCGCAGCTGTGTGAGCCCTGCAGAAAACAGTGGTTTTTGCAGATACAGCCCAGTGTGAAGTTGCTGAGAATTGCCTGAGGATTTCGTATATGTCCTGGGTGAAAGCAGCTACAAAGCCACCTGAAAAATCTGTCAACATGGAGGAACTGCTTAAAGCCTTGCTGCAAGCTACAGCGGTACAGCGGGAGGCCACAGCAGCTCAGCAGGTGGCCATTGAGGAAAATAGGAGAGAGCAGCAGGCGGCAATGGGTGAACTTTGCAGGCAACAGCATCAGGATAGAGAGGACTTAACCGAGGTGGTGCGAAGCCTGGCAACACGGATCGTGATATGGCCATCAGTGCTCCAGCCAGCTCTAGTTCTATCCGGGCCAGTCACTTCCTGCAGAAAATGACAGAGACTGATGATGTGGAGGCCTATCTGACCACGTTTGAAAGGACTGCTGAGCATGAGAACTGGCCGGAAGCACAATGGGCCAGTCTGCTAGCACCTTTTCTCTCGGGTGAGCCCCAAAAAGCATACTTTGATTTAAGCCCTGCAGATGCTCGGGACTATGACAAGTTAAAAACTGAGATCCTAACCCGCCTGGGAGTCACACTGTCCGTAAGAGCCCAACGGGTGCAACACTGGGTATATGCCCTGGAGAAGCCTCCTCGCTTACAGATGCATGACCTTATTCAGCTAACCAAAAAATGGTTACAGCCAGAGACATTAACTGGTCCCCAGATGGTGGAAAGAGTCGTCATGGACCGCTTATTGAGATCCTTGCCTGTGGTCCTGCGCAAGTGGGTGAGCCATGGAAATCCGGATACTGCTGACCAGTTAGTGGACATGGTAGAGAGGTATCTGGCGGCAGAGGAGTTACTGATGACCACCCAGCACCCCACAGATCCCCGACAGCGCCCTTCAGTGAAGACTGGTAAGACTGTTCCATGGGAAAATGTTGCTGGGCGGTTAAGAGAGCGCAAGGCTGGAGAGACTGTAAACAGTGGCCCTGGAGACAGGCCAATGGGACTACAAAGGTCTATGCTGCCCAAACGGGTTGATAATCGTGTGATTAAATGTTTCAGGTGTGGTATGCCAGGTCATATTATTGCTAATTGCCCAGTTACGCAGGAACCCATGCAATGTGATGCTGCCTTTGAAAATCGCAGAATGTCTTTCTTTGCTAGATTAGATTTACTGTGGTGCCTTCTCCTAAACTCGAAAGACAAATGTGTGATGTGTTCTTAGAGGGTAACCGGGTAGAGGCTTTGCTGGACTCAGGAAGTTTGGTTACCCTTGTGAAAGCTGGATTAGTGAATCCCTAAAAGGTCCAGCAAATACCTATTGGGGTTACTTGTATACATGGGGATACCCAACATTATGCCACTGCTGAAGTACATATAGAAACTTGTTGTGGGTCAGCAATTGTGAAAGTAGGACTGGTTCCCTCTCTGGTGCATGAGGCCATAATAGGGAGGGATTTTCCTCATTTTTGGAAGCTGTGGGAATCCCGTTTAGCCACAGATGGGAGAAGTGAAGAGCCAGTAGTTAATGCCAATGATTTTGTGGCTGTATGTGGGTCCTTTGAACCTTCTGACCCTTTACCTTTTGATAGTTTGGCTGGGGAGGGGACAGATGGAGAGTCCAGTGAGGACCCTCTTGCTGGAAACGGAGAGGTAGTAGTGCCCGATCTGGAGGTAAAGAAGGATTTGTTTATGTCTGAACAGTTAAAGGACCCTACTTTATTGAGAAAATGTTAAGGTTGTTAATGGGGAACCCGTGGTACCTGGTGCCAAGATTTCTTATCCCCACATGGCTATTTGTAATGAGCTTTTGTACCACGTTGTCAAAAAGGGTGAGGAAGTGGTGGATCAGCTGGTAGTTCCCCAAACTTATAGGAGAACGGTACTAGATTTAGCCCATAGTCATGTTACAGCAGGACATTTAGGGGCAGAAAAGTCCACTGAAAGAGTTTTACAAAGGTTATTTTGGCCAGGGGTGTATAAAGAAGTGTCTGAATATTGCTCTTCTTGTCCTGAATGCCAGTATCATGCCCCTAGACCTCATTTCAGGAGCCCACTAGTTCCCATGCCTATTATAGAGGTCCCATTTGACAGAATAGCCATGGATCTCGTGGGGCCCTTGTTAAAATCCGCTCGGGGCCATCAGTATATTTTGGTAATAATGGACTACGCCACTCGATATCCTGAGGCTGTCCCTTTACGCACTATCACAACCAAAGCGATAGCTAGGGAACTGGTGCAGGTTTTCGGTAGAGTGGGAATACCAAAAGAAATTTTGACTGACCAAGGTACTCCATTTATGTCAAGGGTCATAAAAGAATTGTGCAAATTGTTTATGGTCACCCACCTCAGGACGTCTATCTACCATCCCTAAACTGATGGGTTGGTGGAAAGATTTACTAAAACGTTAAAAAGTATGTTAAAAAAGGTTGTTGACAAAGATGGGAAAAACTGGGATTGTTTGTTGCCCTACTTGTTGATGGCCATCAGAGAAGTTCCGCAGTCCTCTACTGGGTTTTCTCCATTTGATTTGTTGTATGGTAGACACCCCAGAGGGCTGTTGGACATTGCTAAGGAGACGTGAGAAGGACAACCCACCCCTTATAAAAGCGTTATTGAACATGTATCACAAATGCAGGATAGGATTGCAACTGTGGTACCTATTGTCAGAGAGCACATGGAACAAGCCCAAAGTGCTCAACAGAGGGTATATAACCGGAGTGCCAAGATACGGGAATTTGCTCCGGGGGATAGAGTTCTTGTGTTGGTGCCCACTGTGGAAAGCAAGTTCCTAGCTAAATGGCAGGGACCATTTGAGATTTTGGAAAAAGTGAATGAGGTCAATTATAAAGTATACCAACCAGGTAAGAGAAAACCTGAACAAATCTACCATGTTAACTTAATCAAACCCTGGAAAGATAGGTTGTCTCTGTCAGCGGAGCCTTGCTCTTTGGCGTCTTCACCTCAGTTGCTTCCCACGGTGAAGGTGTCAGAGACATTGTCAGCTGATCAGAACAATCAGGTTAAAGAATTTCTCAACCGAAACAGGGAGATATTTTCAGAGCTGCCTGGCCAAACGACCATAAAACATGACATTGTCACTGAACCAGGAGTCAGGGTTCATTTAAAGCCATATAGGATTCCTGAAGCTCAGAGAGAAGTTGTCTCTAAAGAAGTTAAAAACAACATGTTAGAACTAGGAGTCATAGAGGAATCCAACAGTGAGTGGTCCAGTCCTATAGTTCTCATCCCGAAGCCAGATGGTAGCATACGCTTTTGTAATGATTTTCGTATATTAAATGAGGTGTCCAAATTTGACGCATACCCCATGCCCCGTGTGGATGAGCTTATAGAAAGGCTGGGAACAGCCAGGTTTCTCACCACATTGAACCTGACTAAAGGTTACTGGCAGATACCCCTAACTGATAGCGCAAAAGAAAAAACAGCCTTTTCGGTTCCAGAGGGGCTGTTTCAGTATAAGATGTTACCTTTTGGGTTGCATGGGGCTCCAGCAACCTTTCAACGGACGATGGATAAAATTTTGAGGCCCCATAGAAAATATGAAGCTGCATATTTGGATGATGTGGTAATTCACAGTACGAACTGGGGGTCCCATTTGGTTAAAGTACAAGCAGTACTGGACTCAATCAGAGAAGCAGGGTTTATTGCTAACCCAAAGAAGTGCTGCCTTTCAATGGAGGAGGTTAAGTAATTGGGCTTCACCATTGGTAGAGGTCTGATTAAGCCCCAATTAAATAAAATCGATGCTGTTCATATCTGGCCTCGGCCAGTGAATAAAAAACAAGTAAGGGCTTTTTTGGGAATAACTGGGTATTACAGACGATTTATTCCTAATTTTGCAGCCACAGCAGTGCCGTTGTCAGACCTTACCAAGGGGAAGCAGTCAAATACGGTGAAATGGAACCCTGATGCAGAAATAGTGTTCCAAGCGTTAAAAGTGGCTTTGTGTTCACAAACTGTACTGATAACGCCAGATTTTTCAAAATAATTTGTTGTACAGACAGATGCCTCAGAGGTAGGGATAGGGGCTGTGTTGTCCCAAACCAGAGATGGGGATGAACACCCTATCATCTATTTGAGTAGGAAACTCAATGAGCATGAAAAAAGGTATGTCATTGTGGAAAAGGAGGCTTTGGCCATTAAATGGGCATTAGATACCTTGAGGTATTACCTCTTGGGAAGACAGTTCAGGCTAGTGACAGATCACGCCCCTTTAAAATGGATGCATGTAAACAGAGGTCAGAATGCTCGGGTAACCAGATGGTTTCTAACATTACAGGATTTCAAGTTTAAGGTCGAACATAGACCAGGTTCACAGTTGGCCAATGCAGATGCATTGTCCCGCACCTTCTGTTTGGGGCTACAAGTGTTCCGGCCCCTAGGTCGAAACAGGGGAGGGGGATATGTGACAAGAACACTGGAGTAGTGTTTCAGGGCAGGTATATTTGTCCCAGGTTTTTGTCATACACCTTTTAGAAACAGGTGTTTTGCCTCACAGAGGGCTAATCAGCAAGCAAGCTGTAAAAAGGCTGCCAGAGTGAGAGTGTGAGGGGATTGCCTGGGAGATTGCAGAGTCTCTGTGTGAGAAGCAAACCTGCCTTTTACAAGTGAGTCCCCAGTGTTGACTGGGAAACTTTGTAGTTTTCTTTAGTGACAGTTAGGAGCATCCTGTGTATAGTTAGTGCCGGACAGGCAAGGTATTTTCTTTTTATTTTTATTTTTGTTTTCTGCTGAAATAAATCTGATTGCGGCCAGTTGTACCACAAAGACTGGACTGGTGTGATTACTCAGCTGCTGGTGGCTGCCTTCTACCCCAGGAAAAGGCATCTAAATTCCCCTACAGTGTTACACAATATAAATATGACCAGATGGATAACAAGTGAAGTGCGACGTTTACGTACTTTGTCCGTAAACCACTAACCCTTTATCCCTAGCTACGTGCGAACAAAGGGTAACAGCGTAGCGAACCTTGTCCATGTATGATACACGCTATACCAATACTTATAAAACAGTATCCTTTCGCAGTACTTAGTTCCCAATTTGAGTACACCTTTAAAGGATAATGTCCGTATTACACCTTTGTCGCTAAATGTTAATAAAAGCCAAGACTCAAGTATAACTCAAGAAATAAGGAGATAGAGTCTCCAAACAATGTATTTAGTCCCTAGCGGACAACAGGGGTTTCAGAAAGAGAAAAACAGTATTCACAGTGTACAGTTTGTCTAATAATACAAAATATGTACCGCCTAATCTAATCTAATTCTCATCTAAGTAACATCTGTCCCACCTGCAGTGCACATGGTTTTATCCATCTAAGGATTTTGTCAGAGTGAACAAGAATAAGGGCCATTATGCCCACCAAACCCTATTACAGATTACACATCAGAGGTTGGTTTCCTGCAGCTAATACACTGATACATCTATCACCTCTGACCACTGGGCCGGTTCTCTGAATGTTTGTGAGCACGTGCAATGTTCCTGTAGTCTGGGTAAACCACACAGGAAGAGAGCGCAGGCTGTGCTGTCATATAACCCTCATACACCAGGCAGTGTGTACTCTATATAGTTACTGTACCAGAGGAACTTGGACATTACCCTGCCAGCTAATAACATGGAGAGGCCAGGTAAGACTCATGTTGTATACGTACCCTTTTACATTCTGGACCTTATTCAGATTGATTCGGTCCTCCATGCACGCACCCTATATGCCAAGCATATGGGAACTCCCAGCGTTCCATGGGCATTCCCATGAGAATGCTGGGAGTTCTTAGGCTAATGAGGCCGTGACTACCACCGTAATTATGTAAATCATCCATTCGCAGCCATGCGGGGGGTACTGCATAAGAGGGGGGGCGGCACTGTGGGCGGTGGACGGCGTCTGATGGACTCACAAGGCTGTGAATTTTGCAGCCTTGCGAGCCAATCAGAATAAGGCCCTATATAGCAGAATGCAATGTAGTTATTTGCCCAGAGAAGAGCTCAACGCAAATCCGGCAAATTTTAATAATGTTTGTAGTTTACATCTAATAATCACAGTTATGAAGATCATGGAACATCCTTGGGGGGTTATTCTGGTTGATGCGCTCAGATGCGAATTTGCATCCTTGCGAGTCAACCAAAACCCGCCTCGCGAATGGTTGGCTGCCGCCACTCATTCGCAAGTGCGACTCGCTCGCAGGGCATGCAGATGGATGTTACACAGTAACATCCATTCACAGGCCAGGGGGGAACGCCCGCATCTATTGATGGTCGCTGACCATCGAATGATGTGGAACGTGCACGCATATGTAAGGTTGCTCTGAGTCATCGTTACATATGCGTGCACGTTCTGAAGGAAGTGAGCGGGCAGCTGAGATCCGGTGATGTCAGCTGCCTGTCCCCCGCACCCGTACCATGGCCTCATTAGCATGAAAATGCTGGGCATTCCCATATGCTAATGGAGCCACCCGCCACCCAAAACACCCCTCCCCCCCCCCCCCCCCCCCGCACGCTGTCCTGTGTGTGACACAACATCGGACCCCGTTGCGACCTGAATAAGGTCCTTGGTCTCTGAGCGGGGGTTTACCTTTTCCTGAAAACCGTCTGAAAGATTATAATATAAGGCAACAGTGGCGGATTCAGGGGGGGGGGGCACCCGGGCACGTGCCCCTTTGGCATTTATTTTGTAGCTGAGGACCAGGGCTTTCCAACGAGCCCAGCCCCGTGTCTCTAGCCCCCCGGGAACCGGAGATATCGCCTGGCAAACCTGTAACGTTTTTTCCCCATAGGATATGTTACCCGTCAATTCCGACCCCCACCCGGTTCCGACAGCTGCCAGTTCCCGCCCTGGCATCACAGAAGCTTGTGGTTGATTTCATTCAATTCCAAATCGCTGGGCCTTCAATATGATACCAGGCTGGTCCAAATCAGTCAATCGGTTCCAGAGATATTGGGTGTAAACCGATTTTATTATTTTTGAAATGTAATTTCATGGCTGTTCATGTTCTTTGAGGGCAGATTACTCTGGAACCAAACGTTCCAGTTTCACTGGACCAAAATCATTCAAAGCCCACTCAAAAGTTCTTCAATATAATACTTGTCTCATGTAAATGGGTCAGTTGGTTCCGAAGATATAGCCGGTTAAATGAGATAACTGGTTAAAGGGGGGAGGGGTTGTTTTCTCTCCCCCTCACACCAGAAAATGCAGGGACTAGGCTGGTGTAAAAGGGGCCAACCTGGGAATGCATTTTCTGGTGTGAAAGGGGTATTATTTCAAATAGCCGGGACCTGCAGTGCTCTGAATACAGCCAGGCTCTGCCACTGTCAGTGGCTATCACTTCTGCCTGGCGGCGGCTGTCCCCCATTTACCACGAGCATGTATTCCCACATGGCAATGAGCATGGAACCTCTGGCAATGAGCATGGAACCTCTGGCAATGAGCATGGAACCCTTGGCAATGAGCATGTAGAGAAGCAGCACTTATGTAGCATAATTTTTAATAGGCATTATGGTGTTTGGCATAACACATAATGGACATAATGGCGTGTAACTTAACGTGTAATGGACATTATGGTGTAAATGTTTAATGTGAGCCTTTGGTGGACAATGTCCCTGTTTATGTGTATTGTGAATTTTGGCTTAATCTGTGTGGCATTATGTGAATTCTGGCTCAATCCATGTGGCATTATGTGAATTTTGTCTCAATCTGTGTGGCATTATGTGAATTTTGGCTCAATCCATGTGGCATTATGGGAATTTTGGTTCAATCCGTGTGGCATTATGTGAATTTTTTCCTAATCTGTGTGGCATTATGTGAATTTTGGCTCAATCCTGGTGGCATTATGTGAATTTTGGCTCAATCCATATGGCATTTTATGCATTTGGCTCAATCCGTGTGCATTATGTGAATTTTGACACAATCCATTTGGCATTATGTGAATTTTGACACAATCCAAGTGGCATTATTTAAATTGACTCAATCCATGTGGCATTATTGTATGTCAATTTTGGCTCATTCCATTTGGCATCATGTGTAAGGGGCAAGTATAATGGGGTCTAGTATTTTGTTGCATAATGTGTAGAAGTTGTATATGGTGTTGACACGCCCCCTGTTGAGTGGCCACACACCCTTTTCCGGAGCGCGCCTTTGGCACGCGCACAACTACATCCTTCACTTTTGTCGCCATGGTGGGCCTGCGTACTTTAAATGCCAGGGCCTATTTTTAATTCCATTCCCACCATCTTCTACCGCTCTCTTAGCATGTACACTGGCACCACTAACACCGCCCCTCCCCCACCCAAACCCTTTTTTATCATGGTGCCCCCCCTGTCATTTTATCCTGGATCCGCCCCTGTAAGGCAAGGACATAGGGCCTTATTCTGGTTCACTCTTAGAGGCAAATTCCTTCTCAAATGGACAAAACCATGTGCACAGCAGGGGGGCAGATGTAACATGTGCAGAGAGAATTAGATTTGGGTGAGTTATTTTGTTTCTGTGCAGGGAAAATACTGACTGCTTTATTTTAACACTGCAATATAGATCTCACTTTGAAGAAAACCTCACCCAAATCTAATTCTATCTGCACATGTTACATCTGCCCCACCTGCTGTGCACATGGTTTTGTCCATTTGAGAAGGAATTTGCCTCTAAGAGTGAACCAGAATAAGGGCCTAAGTTTACACTAGATGCATTGGTATTTGGATGGCTCGCAGAAAATGGGTCTAATTCAGACCTGAGTGCTGGGAGGCTAATTTGCAGAGTCCTACGATCAGGTTTACACCACCCTCCCAGAGTGATATCCCACCATATGCCCCTTATACACATTATGCAAAACAGTAGTAGACCCCCTTACACTTGCCCCTTAAACATGACATGCGAAAAGAGCCAAAATTCCCAACACAGAACGAGCATAAAAATTAGCCAAAATTCTAATTATACCACCCGGATTGAGCCAAAATTCATGTTATACAAAAAACTGAGAGACAAAATTCACGTTATGCTGCATAAATTGAGCCAAAATTCACGTTATGCAACATGGATTGAGGCAAAATTCACATCATGCCACCCGGATTGAGCCAAAATTCACCTCATGCCACCTGGAATAAGCTGAAATTAACATCATACATCCCGGATTGAACCAAAATTCACATTATGACACACTGAAAGAGCCAAAATTCCCTTTATGCCTCACGGATTGAGCAAAAAAATCACATTATGCCACCCGGATTGATCCAAAATTCACATTATGCCACATGGTGGGGGGACGTATGGACAGAGACGGTGGGGTGACACATGCACAGAAATAGCGGGGTGATGCAGGGAAAGAGATGGTGGGGTGACGCAGGGATATGCACCTCTATGTCACACTACGGGTGACATTCTATGCTGTGCGATTATCGTTTTTTTATCGTAATTAGACCACAAAATGGCGATATCGCATTTTCCCATTAAATCGTTAATTTAATGGGATGTGCTAAGGGACTGAAATCGCATATTATGTGCGTCAAGGTATGCTGAATAAAAATGCGAGATAAATTCGCATTTTTATCGCATCCAGATGTTTTCGTATAGAAAACTATACAAGTCGCTTATTTAATGCAATGTGCATTTGCACATCGCATTTTTTAGGTGCCTAATTATCGCACTTATTTCAGACCTGGGTCTGTTAGGCGAATTAGCCAGAACCCTGCACAGATCGCAATGTTCTGTGCAGGGTTCTGCTGTCCCACCCACACAAACCTGCGAATTGCTTAGCACAGCTTGAGAAAATATTGCAGGCCGGCGTATACAGTAGCTGCAAATCCATGCACAAGCCGCTGACGATCTAATGATCTTCCTGTGTGCATAGCCCAGGACTTACACGCGGCTGTGATAGAATCAGGCGAATCGGGACCGGAGCTGACGTCACATGACTTCCCTGAAAACGCCTGGGTGCGCCTGTGCTTTCCCTGACACTCCCAGTAAACGGCCGGCTTCCTCTCAATCTACTTGTGAATGGCCAGTGATTAAAAATGGAGCAGGAGGATGGCCTCGCGCATGCGCACTACAGACGGTACAGATGCGCAGTCTAACAATAATCGCCCGGCCTGCTAATTCACAGTCTTGTAACCAGGTCTGAATTAGGTCCAATGTCTAGGTCAACAGTCAATATTGACAATGGCCGACACAAGCAAAAGGTCGACATGACAATAGCTGTCATGCATTTTTATAATTTTCTCCTGATTTATTTTGACTTTTTTATGCTTTTCCTTCCACTTGGATGCCATTGGGAATGGTAACTGTGGTCTGAAGCATGACGAGTGACGTGAGCCTTGCGTGGCTACACGGTACACTATTTTGGGATCCACGTGTGCAGGTGTCGACACTGATACAAAAAAGTCAACCCTTTGATGCATCGTCCTTTTCCAAATCAACATTTTTCTTTCAAAAGATAATTAGTTTGTTGGTACTTAGGATAGGATTTACAAACTATTGCCATGGTAACTGTGCCATGTGACACACAGTATAACTGGAAAAGAGGGACTGGCTCAGCAAATTCCGTTGCGCTTTACAATTGGAAACAACAGTGATTCAACAAACTGGGTAGATACAAACCGACATAGAGGTAGGAGGGCCCTGCTCGCAAGCTTACAGTCTATAGGGATAGTAGGAGGGATACATACGGATAGAATTCCATAGCATGGCAGGCCCACCAGTCACCAAGACAGTCCTGATGGGATGCAATTAGATCTGAATGCTACGGGAGGTTGTGTGGGGGTTCCGGTATATGATAAGCTGCCTGAAGAGGTGAGTTTTCAGGGAACGCTGGAAAGTTTGGAGGCTAGTGGAGAGTCTTAGGGCATTATTCTGATCGGAGCGGCCAAACGTGCGTACGTTCGCCATTACCGCACGCTAGCCGTACGCGGCCGTTAGGGTTAGGTCCACCCACAAATCAGCCGCTTACGTACGGGCAGAAATACCGTAGAAGGGGAGTGGCGTACAGATGAGCGTACGGCAACGTACGTGGACGGCCCAGCCCTTACACTCCGACAACTGGCGTACAACTGAGCGTACGGCGCCGTTTACGGACGTCTCTCGTCCGTCTTCCCAACGACTTCTTGCGGAGATCTGAGCGTACGCCAGCTTGCACGGACGGGTCCCTATTGTTTTCAATGGAAAACTCAGCTTATGTCACCGCTCGTGAGAGTGAGCGTACGTCCGTGCACGCTGGCATACCCTTCACATATCTGGACCTGCAAATCTTGCCTCTCAACTACTAATCTGACAATTGATTAATTAATCTATTTGTTATTCAATTATTGTTTTCTATTAACTCAATTGTCTAATTTAATAAAGACCTAATAAAACTGCATTGAACCCTCATTACATGTATATTTGTTATGTTCTAATGTGGCATTTTAATCACTATCTATGTGTCCCCATATTGCTGTTACTTTTACATCAAGTTATGTTGGTGTTTCTGTATATGTACTAAATTATGTCCATAATTACTTTGTCCACAATGTGTAACATGTATACCTACCCTGATGTTATGTGTGATGTTTTAATCTAACAACATTAAACATGCATGCATTTTCACTATGTGTTATTTTACTCAAAAGCACACACATTCACACATCAATCATTACCCCTCACCTCAAATTACAAGTATAACGTACAGTACACATCTGTATGTACCTACCCTTACAAGCCCTCTAACATATTTATTAGTAAAAACACAGGCAATTTATAACAGAATCGAAACTTTTATTTGTAACAAACATAATAAGGGGGGGGGGATAAAAATAAATTAAATGAGGGCCTCCAGTTGCCCAAAAAGAATAAATAAATAGAGGAGGGTCAGGAACATTTCCCTCATGATTCTGGCGACCTCCTCCTGGTGCTGTTCAGTGTCTGTAGTGAAGGGATAAAAAAAAAAAATTAATATATAACATACACAAATGTTTGTTGTATTTGTACATAATAAAAAGTTCAGAGTTATGTGTGAAGGCCACATACATTTGTAAACTACATTGAAGATGGGTCTGCTGTAAACACAGTACTAAAAAATAATATGTTAACACACACATACTGTACATAGTAAATAACATTAATTCAATTACTCCTTCATCAATGAATGTATGCTGTATCCCAATTGGTACTTTGGTTTTGGGGGACTGTCCTCTAACCTCACAATTAGCCTGTGCTATTTAAGGGTTATGACATTGTTGTGGCTTAAGCACTCCTTAGTATTTTAAATTTAGGACATTGCTGTACAAATTATAGGCCTACAGCTATGTTTGTAAAGCATGCATCCGCATGGCCTCACACACTATTACCAAAACAATCTCTACATTTAAGTTGCACCAGTGGCAGATTAAGCCTTTGGGGGGCCCGGGGTACTTTAGAGCGGGGGGCCCCCTTGCACTTGTCATTACTGGCCGCACACTGCATGGGCGAATATTATACTGTCAAAACACAGAGTAAAGGCAGAATAAACTTGGTCAATGGTTACCTGCAGGGGATATATATATATATATATATATATATATATATATATACACACACCACATGAAAAGCCTGTGTTTGTCCCTCTACCCCTTACTCTGGAGGAGACCTCACAGTCCTAGTGCTGCCTCTGATTAAAAACCCTCCTATGACTAAGCTGCTGCTGCTGTTCTCCATGGACCTGAGGAGCATGTAATGAGCTCCACCAATCAGAGCTCAGCACAAACTTCTCAGCCTCTGTCCTCTGGTGCAAAGTGTCATGGGACTTAGTCAACTCCCAGAAATGCACTGCACACTTGTGCAATCAGTGTGCCTTGGCTCCCGATGCTCAGCACCATAAATCATTGTCACATTGGCAGATAGGTGAAGCTGCAGCACTACCCCACCCATGCACAAAACATTTAGCTAAAAAAAAAAAACATAACTTAAACATTTTATTTTTAAAAAATACATGACAACCACAGGGGGCCCCTAGCTAGAGGGGGGCCCAGGGGCACTGACCCCTTGCGCCTCCATTATAATCCGGCCCTGTGTTGCACATCATGCTGGGAACTGGAGTTACCCAACACCTGGAGCCACATAACTACCACACCACTAATGTCGGATATCTCATTGGATTTACTGTTATGTCAATTATTCAAGGGGTGAGGCATGGCCACACTCAAAAAAACCACCAAGGGGAGCCTTGTTCCTGAAAAAGGACAGGACACACCTCATGGTCGGCCTGCAGTGATATGTTGCAACTAATGTTGATGTTGGATACACATATGTGGTTGTTGTGATTGTTTATGTGTAGAAATGTGTAGGTCAACATTAGACACATTATTTACTTACGGCTACTTGAGCCATCCTGGTCGCCGCTGGTTGGCTTGCAGTGGTTGGGGGGGTCAGGAGCAAGGGGGATGGTCCTGGAGTTTGGACCGAGGTAGTGGGTGTGAGTGGGGAGTGGAGAGGTTTGGGGGTGGGTGGTGGAGAGGTGTAGGGGGGTAGGAAATGGGGTGGGGAGGGGGGGGGGGTTGGGGAGGGGGTTGTGGAGGGGGTGGGGGTTGTGGAGGGGGAAGGGGATGGGGAAATTGTGTGGGTCCAAACTGCACCCAGTGTCTCCAGTGTTGGGGAGGGGGAGGGGGTGTGGGTTGGGGAGGGGGTTGTGGAGGGGGTGGGGGTTGTGGAGAGGGTGGGGGTTGTGGAGGGGGTGGGGGTTGTGGAGGGGGTGGGTGTTGTGGAGGGGGAAGGGGATGGGGAAATTGTGTGGGTCCAAACTGCACCCAGTGTCTACTCTTCTTCCTCCTCCTCTTCTTCCTCCTCCTCTTCTTCCTCCTCCTCCTCTTCCTCCTCCTCTTTCTTCTCCTCCTCCTCCTCCTCCTCCTCCTCTTCCTCCTCCTCCTCTTCCTCTTCCTCTTCCTCCTCCTCCTCTTCCTCCTCCTCCTCTTCCGGCTGCTCCTGGGCTGCCTGGTCCCGGGCTGCCTGCTCCCGGGCTTCCATGCGTGCCCTTGCCCGTGCTGAAATGTTCATGTTGATGGCATAGAAATCGAAGATTGGGTTTCATAAAAAAGGGGGAAAGAAAAATTCACATTAGTCATGCTCATAACCTTCAAAATTATCATTGCTGTGATATTTCAGACATTTATCATGCAAACTATTTGATATCCTACACCCAAAAACTGATCAACTACTTAAACCCCCCCCCTATACACCACCTATACACCCATATACACCCATATACCCCCCATATACACCCATATACACCCATATACACCCATATACACCCATATACCCCCATATACACCCATATACACCCATATACCCCCCATATACACCCATATACACCCATATACACCCATATACACCCATATACACCCATATACACCCATATACCCCCCATATACACCCATATACACCCATATACCCCCCATATACACCCATATACACCCATACACACCCATATACACCCATATACACCCCCTATACACCCCCTATACACCCCCTATACACCCCATATACACCCCCTATACACCCCCTATACACCCCCTATACACCCCATATACACCCCATATAGACCCACATACTCAGGGACATATTTATAAAAAGTACAGAAAACATTTGCAAAATAACGCAGGCATACTAGTAAATAAAAACTTACATCGGGCAATATGGCGGCGAAGTGTGCAGAGCAACACTGGCTGCCGCCGGCGCAGGTCCGACCAGCGCCGCTCCAGTTGACCCAGGCTCCTATCCATGCCGGTCCTGGCGAAAATTAGCCGGCGGGCAGCATTGTATGCCTGCCGCTTTTCACTATTTGCCACATAAGGGCCCCTGGGCCCCAGGCGGCGGTCCATGACCTCAACCAAGGCCAATAGCTCCTGGGTAGAAAACGCCCTAGCCCTGGTTGAAGTCATGGTGGCAATGGCGCAGTTATTAATTGCAGGTACATATATCACTTTTGGTGCTTGCTGATTGGTGTAAAAAATTGTTTGTTTGGTATTAACTTTATTAATCCTTCTTACATTAACAAACTGGATGCGAATAGAAACTTACGCGGACCGTTCCGATATACACACACCACAACCAACAGCATGCATTCAATGAAGAGAGAAGTACTGTATTTACAGTGTGCGGAAATTAATACACGCAACCCTCTACTTATAACTACGCTGCTTAAAGGGGGCACGATACACCGATATCCATGGAGAGGAGTACTGTATTTACAGTGTGCGGAAAATAATACACGCAACCCTCTACTTATAACTACGCTGCTTAAAGGGGGCACGATACACCGATATCCATGGAGAGGAGTACTGTATTTACAGTGTGCGGAAATTAATACACGCAACCCTCTACTCATAACTACGCTGCTTAAAGGGCCACAATGCGACATGTTGCTGTATGACAATTTCATACACATTACATATGTAAGGAAAGCATTGTAACGTGATGTTTTGAAATGTGACTCACAAGGCATACACGAACTCCAACAGATACCAGCTGACAACACTCATCATTGGAATGACAGGTGCACACATTTCACGATGTAGCCCACAATGCTCCACAACCTGTGTATATGCATATACAGGTGATTGATCAGGTGCGTTGAGACCTGCGTAATTTAAGCGGGAATTATCGGCGGGAAATATCGGCGTAAATTTGCATCTACCTTGCGGGAAAAAATATACGCCCCCTTGTTCATGGCGGGAGATTAACATATAAATATTCAGTCAGATGCAGCCCACAATTGCTGCAAACATGTCTGACTCAGACGATTCCGCAGCTGAGGACGCTCTGCAGAGAGCTACAGCACAATCCCTGCTTGATGCACTGAACAAGAGGGAACAGGAGCGGAGAAGGAGGGCCCAAGAGAGGAGTAGCCTGCAAGATCAAGCGGGCTCCTCAGTAACAGGCCCTGGTGAACCTCCACCAGCTCCACAAGGGCCAAGCAACCAGCCAGAACAAGAGGTTGCATCTCTCCAAACAGGTGTGACCCAGCAGGTGCATGGTGAGAGAAATGGGGCCACCAGAAAACAGGCTGCAACATCTAGGGTGAGGACTGAGCAGGATACCACCACCAGAAAGAGAAACCCTGCATTTGTAGAGGCCGAAATGCGAATTCTAGTGCCCAGGGCACGCGAATGGATTGAATTGGCAACCAGGAAGCCGGGTGCCAGTGCAAGGAGAAACCTTTGGGACAAGATCACAGAGGAAGTGAACCAGGTGTCACCAGTGGTCAGAACTTGGGACGCGGTGAAGAAAAGGTTAGTGTGTTTGTCAGGGCAATTTTTCAGCAGTCTCCAGCAGGAACTGAGGCCCTTATTCTAGTTCACTCTTTCTGGCCAAATATTTCTTAGATGGACAAAACCATGTGCACTGCAGGTGAGGCAGGTGTTACTTGTGCAGAGATAATCAGATTTGGGTGGGGTTTTACACCTGCCTCACCTGCAGTGCACATGGTTTTGTCCATCAAAGAAATATTTGGGCAGAAAGAGTGAACTAGAATAAGGGCCTCAGTTCCTGCTGGAGACTGCTGAAAAATTGCCCTGGTCTTTGTCCCCCTGATAATGTCATATGTGTGTACATATGTTACATGTATGTTTTGAGACTAATAGAAAGGTGTGTTTGTAGATAGTGCTACACTTCAATGTCACATGTGAACACAACCATGTCTAAAAACCCACATTGATATATGAAACATGCACCATTGGTGTGATGTGAGGTTATGGGCACAGTTCTGCTCATGTGAAGTATGTGATGGGACAAGAGAAAGTGTGTTTTTGAAAGAGTTGTTGTAACATGTTCCATATGATGCTACTGAAACAAGAATGAGCAAACTGTGCACATGTAGCTGGTGAGAAACTACACATCCCAGTATGCCATTCCATAGTTAAATTACTCCATAATAACCACATTGTCAAGCTATGGTGGAATGTGTAGTTTCACACCAGGTGGAGGTGCCTAATTTGGCCATGGATGATGTCATTTCTGCATAGTGATGTATGTATGTGCATTTAGTGGCCTAATGAATGAGATGAGACACTGAAATGCCTCCTAATTGAGACATGAATGTGTGTGTGGGACACATATGGCAAAAAAACATAAGATCACCCACACTAGGAAATGTCACGTAGCTAGGGGTACCACATAGTCCCTTTAATTCCGGACACATATTAATTACACAGGTTCTGTGGCTGGCTGACTTCAAGACTCCACTTCACCTAATTTTAAACTGCCACAGAACCTGTGTAAGTAACATGTGTCCGGAATTAAAGGGACTAGGTGGTAACCCTACACGTAGCACAGTGGTGCACATATCTCATGGTGATATTTGTATTTTTAAACTTGTAGGTGGACTGACTTCAAAAGTGCACTGAAGAGGAAGATGACTGACCGGTACAACCACAGCATGTCCACCGGGAGAGGTCCTATGCCTGACCATTTGGAGTATACCCCCCTGGAGCTGGACTCCTGTGACGTGATCGATATGGGGGAGATCAGGGGGATCTCCAATATGGACAGTGAGCTCCCGGCGGAGGTCTTTGATGTTGCTTTTGATGGTAAGTCACAGTAATGCATTGTATTTAGAAAGATATTTTTTATTGCGTATGTGATGGTGACATTGTTTTCAATCTTATCCTAGCAGAAGCAGAAAGCCAGGATGTACCGGCAGCATCTTCCTCTGCAGAGCCACAGGTGGAGCAAGTGGTCCAGCCTCCACCAAGACGTCGCCCCCAGCCCCAGCCACAGGAGACATGGAATGAGAGCCTGTTGCTGACGCTGGACAGGATCGAGCAGCAAGGGGTGGATGCTGCGATCCGTCAGCAGCAGGTGGCGGATTTTCTGGCGGAGTGGAAGGCCACAAACCAGCTGCAGGTTGAGGCCTTGAACCGCATTAATGAAACTCTGGCGGCTGGCATGCTAAGCATTGGCCAACACCTCAGCCGCCAGAATGAACTTCTTGCGGAGCAGCTGTCCACCGCCAGGTCCCTAAGGGACAATCCCCCATCTGCTGCCCCACCCCAAACTGCTCCCCAACCTTCCACCTCGGCTGACCCTCCTGTGTCGACTAGGGGAAGACGCCGAAAGCCAGCTGAGCCAAAGGCCCCTGTCCCCAAGGCCCCATCTAAAAGGGGCAAAAAAGGGCCCAAATGAGACCTGGTTCACTTCCTCTGTGGTTGGAGGCCAAAGGTTTAAATTGCACTGGACATCCGCTTCCTGAGTTGGCCATCGATCCATTTGCGTGCCATGGGCATGAAAGTTCGTATTTTGACCTCTACAAATGCAGGATATTTTTTTTTGGTGGTGTGTATCTTGCTTAGTATTCACCCTGGTTGTTGCAGTACGTATTCTGGTGTCCCCATTTCTTTCACCATTGCATTTGCAGGGCAACACATGTTTGGAGATATGCAACCTCTTGTTCTGGCTGTTTTATTTTTTGTGTGTCTATTTTATTTGTTTATTTGATTTCTCACATTAAAGTGTCAAGCTGTGATGCTGAACAGCAAATACATTTATTTTACTAATTAAATCTAAATTGTGGTATGTGTCATTTCTTGTGTGAAACAAATACTAGATTTATGTGTACTTACTGACCAGGGTATTTTTGAACATTTGTTGAAGTGTGGTCGAAGTTTCCCATGTGTAACCCTCTCCATGGCCATTCCCATGTTCCTATCCAACTTTTCCCTGCTAATTAGTTTGTGTCAGCACATGTGCAGAGCAACTTAATAGGTGAGAAAGCAGTTTGTGTGCAGGTGAGGTAGCTCCTACAGTAGTAGGTAAAAGCAGGTCCAGAACAATGCTTTCCTCATGGAGTGGGTGAGGCAGACAAACAAGGGTGAAAAGGTACATTTGTGTAGGAATGCATATGTGTCCTCCCTAAAAAAAGATGTGTGAATGGGCCAAACATGATAAATTAGCTTGTGAACAAACATGCATAACTGTTTAAATATATATGATTTGACAGTGTCATAAGCAGATGTAGGAATCCTTTGTTAGAGAGATGAGAGTGCAATAATGTGATTGGTGGCATCTTACATCCAGAGTGTAGTCAAATCCAAATCATAGCAGATGAGATAGTGGTACAGGTCATTATTTTGGGTACTATACAAAGATTGTGTGGAAAATAGTGGTCATGGGCTTCAAACATTGCTGAAACATCCTTTGTAGGTGTTAGATGTGGTTTATGTTATTGTATCCTAAATACAAAACCTATGTTAGTATTAGAGTGAACACGTTGACACATGTCGACTTGTGTAGATTGAGTGTGCTACTGCGTAAAGTCGATGAAAGCACGTAGTGAATGTGTCTGTTTAGCAAATACCTACCTTAGCGTATAAAAAGATTCTTACCTTAAATTAAACAAACCTTTAATTGTGGAGAAGTATAGAAACATAAGCTTCCAATGTGTTTGCGTGCTGTGTGTGTGGCTTGCAGGTAGTGAAATCATGGTTTGGACTTAATAGACTGCAGCATTGCTTATTACATTCAGGTGTATGTGTTTGAGTAGTAATCAGCGTTAATTAGCCAACTCAGGCGCACGCTGGAATGCGGTATCTGTAGGGGTGGTTTGAGCTGGCGGTTGGCGGCCGCCTGTTTGGTGTCCGAAATGAACGGTGCCTTAGTCGATCGTGCGGTAGTAGCACCGCTCATTTCTGGTGCACACCCCCGTGTACGCCCATATTTACGCCCATTTTCCCTCATTATTTCGGCCGCTCCCATCAACACGCCCCTATGCCGCCCCATTACCCGTACACTCGCGTACAGGTTTTTTCGCACGTTGAGACACCGGCCGTAAGCGTTGTGGAGTGTTCGCGCCGGCGCATTAGCGTATCTGCACATGCGCAGATCATGAAAAACCCCGGGACGTACGCGTACGGCCCGGCCGCTCCAACCAGAATAAGGCCCTTAGTGTGTGTGGAAGGGCATTCCATAAGGTGGGTGCTGCCTGACAAAAGTCCTGCAATTGTGAAAGGAGCGATTAATAAGTGTGGATGAGAGATGCAGATCTTGTGCAGAGCGGAGAGGTCGGGTGGGGAATGTAACATTTGAGGGTATTTTTTTATTTATTTATTTTTTAAAATAGGACATTGTTACGAAACAAACAAAACATAACCCAAAAGTACTTAAACAGGTGGTACATGGTGGCATAATGGAAAGGGGGTCACACATTGGGCCCGATTCATTCCCCTTTACTGGGCTGCGAATTCGCAGCTTGATCGATTATGAAATGATTCCACATGCTCACGGTACGCAGTGCACATGATTGAGCCGTCCGTTTGGAGCAAAGGCTTCATTGTAACAGCGCTCTCCTTTTATTTATATCTCTTGCAGATAAAGTTCTCCCGATAAAACCCTGGCTGCCCTCCTGGAAGGGGGTGATTATTACCCTTCTAATTGGAGCCAATATCATCTTCATTCGCATCATTACGGTTGGTAAGTGATGTCACAGGTGTGACGTGTCAGCTTCTTTTAGTCGCTTTTATTCTGTACTAGCTGACCCGCCCGGCGTTGCCCGGGAAAACCTTGTTTTGTTTTTTTTTAATTTCCAGAATTGCTGTAAAATGTCATCTTATGCTGTGCCAGAGGCCCCAGATTGTAATTTGTGAAAGCCTCCACCATAATGTTAGAATGTGTTTGCATTGATACTCAATGCCTTGGTGGGCACATGAGGTAGGAATGTGGCTGGGTTTAATGTGCTGCATCTCTTTATGGTGATATTGACTGGGGCCATCAGTGGCCAGTTCCCACTTGGTGAACCAAGCTGATGACACATGTCGAGTCTGGGCAGAATTTAGGAGAGCCAATACAGCATGGGGAGCATAAACAGTTAAATTGTGTCCTACTGTAATACCTCACTCTTGTTTACTAGTTGCGCTATTGCAGCTACACTATGTAAACAAGTGGGGAGTTAGCGTGCCACTGTGTCCAGTTGGCCACTGTAGTACACTATTTGTCTATTGGCATCACCATGTTTTTTTCGAGTAAGAACTCCTGCCGCACATCCAGCTGACTATGTACAGTACAATTTAAATGGTTTCCCATAGTCTGGCATTCCCAGTGCTGGAGCCAGTGGCGTAGCTAATGCTCCGCAGCCCCCGCAATGGCGGGGGGGAGCAGGTGCCCCGGGGCGCAGATTCACGCTCCAAAGCCAGCAGCAAGAGAGCAGCAGCAGCCAATAAGGATACGGCTCTGGCTGTGTGAGGACGCAGTGACAGGGTCACTGAGCGTCCTCACACAGACAGCCAGAGAGCACTCCCCCTTCCACCCTGCCCGCTGCCCACCCACCTTACACGCTGTGCTGCTATCTATTCCGGGCTCCCTGTGGCTTTGCTTTAGTGGCTGACTGCTATATGCTGGCAGACAGGGCGGGCTGGGCAGGGGGCGGCCGGGAGGAATGATGAGTGCTCTCCTGGCTGCTCTGAAAGTCTGACACCTGCCCCGCAGCCCCAGCATGTCCTCAGATGTAGAGGTTCAGGGCTGGAACAGTTGGCAGTGTTAGTGTCACAGGCAGCTTCCTGATTTACACACAGCTGCTGTGTCCGTGAATATGGAGCCAGCCCCTCCCCAGAGACCAGCCACCAATGAGCTGAGCTCATTTACAAATTCTTTCTTTCCTGTCCCCTGACCTCCCTTCTGCAGCACTGACTCGTCTCCTCCCAGCCAGCATCAGCCCAGCCTCCGAGTCCTGCAAGGCTCTTCACTTTTAGAATACACTACAGGTAATTGCTTTAGTAGGCGCAAATATACTGTATATGTGGAGTGTCAGTGTGGCAATCATTTGTGTATTTATTTGTTGTGCGTGTGTGTACAGTACATGGGAGCTGTTTTTCCCCTTTATTTTATTTGTTTATGTGAGTGTGTGGAAAGCATGTGTGGAACATGTGTGTTGGGGGGGGGGGGGTAAGTGTATATGTATGAATGGATCTGTTATGGAGTCTGACGATTTCTGATATATATCATCTCTATATCTATATATATCAGATATATTTATTTATATATAGTCCCAAAAGAATGATCTTATCCAAAGTATTCATGCAATCCAGCACCTACAGATGTACCCACGCAACCTGGGCACACATTTACTAAGATGGGCGTGCTAAGGATGCCCTGAGGAAGCTTGGTGAAACGGTCGTTGGCTAGCAATGACCTCAGCTCCCTATCCTATGCTTCTTTAAAAATGCACCTAATGTTGTAGAAATGAAATGAAATGTATGTGATGTGTTACGGAGTTAAGCAGTCTGTACTAGTAGCCGAGATACAGTGACAGAAGCGGCGTGGGTGCGTATCCGGCTGACAGAAGCCGGCTCACAGCCTCCGTGCAGCCCGTGAGACACGGAGCTGCCCGGACATTCATAATAGACAGCGGCGGTATGAGCATATTCTCTGGCTTGTTACAGCCGACTCATAGCCGCTGGAGAACTGTTAAATAAGCCCGCAATACGGCAATACTAAACGCAGTGGGCAATAATAACATTTATGAAATAACTGACAGCGGCAGTATTTTTGCATTACCGCAGCATATCAAACGTAATAATAACCATCCATCTCCATCTCATGAGCTGGGTTATATGACTATTATTTATATAGCATATATACCAGATATAGCTCAGTGACTGAGCACTTGAAAATCAATATTAATAAACAGTGCTGAAATTTGGAGAATATATAACAACTGCTAGTCACAATAATAACTGTATATGTTCAATACAGAAGTATGGAATAAAGTGGTTATTTATTGTATATTACACTTGTACAATCCGTGAAAAGACAACCTAAGCACTAGGTATTATATTTATGAGCTGGGTTACATAATCGCTTACTGAATAGCACTAATAACAGATATAGCTCAGTGTCTGTACACCTTAAAACTAAAATCTGTATAATAAATAGACAATGTTTGGCCTTGGAGATATATACAGCGACAGCTAATCATAATACAATCAGAGCCTATCCAATACATGAGCATGGAATAAAGAGGTTATGAATTATCCATCACCTCTGTGCAATCAGTAATATTAAAACTTAAACCCCAAGTACTGTAATATATAATACAGTGGGCATTATTTGCGGATATGTAAAATACTGTCAGTAATAATAATATCATAACAACATCAATACAATTTCTGACAGCCAACCCACAGCCCCTGTCAGCCCGCAAGGTATAATCTATTATGATTGATAAACTATAGTACAGCTGCATGAGAGATATATACAATAAAAAACTGCACTTCTCTCTGCAAAATATTTGACAAAATCTGTCTGCAGAAAATATGAGATGTCAGTTTGTTGTATTAATTAAATATAACGAAATTAAACTCTGAACACACACATTAATCTGAAAGAATCAGAAAAGACAAGATCTGATACATAAAGATCTATTGCAATATAGAAATTCGCAACATTTAAGCACAAAATATCTCTTACTTAAACTGAACAGGGAGAAAAGTGCTAATACAAATCATATAGGAAGCACACAGGGATAAGAGAACCCTACAATAATTTTGTTTGGGGAGCAGGGGTCATTGATATTTTAAACTATATTTCTTTCTTTATCTTTTTCATATTTTAAATATTTCACCTTTTAATGAACAAAATAAAAGTTAAATCTTAAAAACAAACATTGTGACTTTCAGTGCACCTACAATATACTTACTTTTCTTGTAAAAATGTGTGTCTTAAGTAGTAGGTGGCACCTCCTTTTTGAAAAAAATATAGGGGAATTTCCCCAGAAAATACTCATATTAGAGGAGATAGGACAGTCTCACGAATATAAAAGACTGGTGCGGGAATCATTCTTTGTTTTTGTGTATGTGCTATGGATGATGCCCATAGCAACCAAGCAGGTTCTACTACTTATTTATTTAGCACATTCTACAAGATAAAAGCTAGAATCTGATTGGTTGCTATGGGCATCATTCTATCTTCAATAGAACTTTACCCCATGGTTTGTTGTGCCGCGTGTGAATCTTAATATACTGGGCTGTGTCTAAACCGAGCCTCCCGAACCCCTAAGCCTGACCATAACCCCTGCCTTGCATGTCCTAAAATCTCCATCCACAGCCTAACCCTAAATCACTAGTACCTAAACCCAATCCCCCCTTTCTTGGGCTTTTTTTGCATATTATTTGGGTCCTAGCAAGCAATAAGGCAGTGCTGAGATACTGTGTTCATGAATGTCGCATTTATGACCTATGGGAGTATGGGGCCTACTCAGAACAGTGAGAGGCACTACTGGGGGCATTGTATGAAGGGCATTGTGTAATGGACACTACTGTAGGCATCCTATGTATAAGCAGGAGTACTGGGCCATTACAGTGTGTGGCATGTTGTGTAAAGGGCATTATAGTGTTTGACATCTTGTGTAAGGGGTATTACAGTGTGCGGCATATCTTCTACTAAGCATTGCCACGCTATAGGTTCTTTATGTTCTTCATAAATTCTTTGTGTGTTTTTTTTAAGTTTGTGAGGGGGGGGGAAGTGGGCGTGGCTTGGCAGCCATATTGGGAGGCGGCTTTCCATCGGAGCTCCGTGACACACCGAACTAAAGACCGGTAATCTCTGCCTGCTTCGATCTCCGGACACTCCTGCCGCCGTGTGAACACCCCCAGAGCCGCCCGAGCTAGCCGCAGAGCCGGGGAGGAATTCCATCTCCTCCTGCGGGTTGCGACGCTCGGCGCCTGTCAGCAGCGCCCGCCATTTTGGAAGGCCGCGGCCCGGACCGATTGCCTGAACCGATCAATCCCTTCAAGCTGGCTCCCTCCCAGAGCACCCTGGACACTCCGACCATCTCCACCAGTACCTCAGAACTGCTACACTAAAGGTACCTGCCGGTCTGACCCCTATACATATCTATCGCATCAGGGTCACAGGTTCAGCACCTATATGCCCTGTGTTACAGACTAATCCCCCCTCCAGTAATATTAAAACGGAAAAAAGAAAAAAAAAAAAAAAATAATAAAAGGAAAAAAAGAGGGGAATATATGCTTGCTCCCTGTATGGTCATCAACTGCACCTATTGATGCACCAGCTTCCCACTAGTATACTTTCAGCTGGAGGTGAGTGGGTAAACAGAGTATTCCTATACAGCCTGTGCATAGAGGGGTACAGCTGGATAATACCTGGGTTGTATAGAGACGCTGGAGTCTACTTTGCAGAGTCTCCCTGACCCCCTTTTCTAAGCATAAACATTTGCTTATTACAAGAGCTGCTGCAAGGGAGGTTTAAGAGAGAACTGAGATCCAGATCCATGACATGGAGTGACAAATAACTGAGTTAGCTCCACTCCGGATGCGACCTTCTCATTGAATATTGAATACGGCTATCCGCCTTTACACTGCCTGACCCTCATAATATCTGCACCTCTTTAAATAAATAATACAAATAATAATAGAATGGAAAGGATTAAGACAACCCCACTTCCCCAACGCTCAGCTCAACAGAGCGGAATACAGGTGAAAAGAGGGCCTGGGAACTCTAAATCTTCTGAAGCCGAATCATCTCTCCCTGCGCAAAAAAAGGCTACGCCAGAACACCAAGATGACGACACCGACATACATCATCCCCCCAATTTGGTCCCGCTAACTTATGATGACATGGTAGATGCGATTACCTCTACTATGGCCCCCTTATTGGCTAAAGCGGTGACTGACATCACATCCCAACTACAAAACCTCACACATAGGGTTGACATTGTTGAGAATAATGTTGGGTCCATAGCCCATGATCTAGCTGAGGCCCAATGTGAGATAAAACGACTTGAAAAAGAAAACTATAACATCATTAATAAGCTCGAGGAAATTGAAAATAGGTCGAGGAGGAGCAATCTGAGATTAATAGGACTACCGGAATCTATCAAAGGCCCGGCCCTAGACCTTTTCGTGGGGCAGACTCTACCACAATTGCTAAATGTCAAAGCTGAATGCTCCTCAATGGTCATAGAGAGAGTCCACAGGTTGGGTCCCCCTCCACGCCCTGGCAACACACGACCTAGAGTCCTCATCTTCAAATGCTTAAGCTATACTCATAAAATGACTTTATGGAGAGCCTCCAGGAAAGTTTCGAATTTAAAATGGGAAGGTAATAGCCTACGACTGTTTCAAGACTTTTCGGCGGAAGTGACCAAGGCCCGTAAAGTCTTCACTCCTATTTGTAGCAGATTGGTTGCGGAAAAGATCAAATTTGCGTTACTTTATCCTGCCATACTGAGAATTTTCCATAAAGACTCCCAATGTGACTTTACCTCACCAGCTGACGCCATTGAATTTCTACGTAATGAAATTCACCACAATGGGGAAAACATCTCTGATACGCCTTAAAGTGGCTAACTTTAGGGAAAGTTTCCTATAATAACCTGGCGTCAACTTAACTTACCTCTCACGGATATAGTAACGTATATCCTTTGTTTTTTGTTTATTGTTTCTCTTTCTGCTAAATTTGACGAGATACAATCTTGTGAGGAAATGTTTTGTATGGTTGTTAGTTACGATAGTTGCCGATATTTACATCCCTTTCATGCTCCTTTTCACCTCCTCCTTTTCTTCTTAATCCTGTGCCCCTCCACCTACCTCCCCTCCCCACCCCCCCTTCCTTTGCCTCTCTCTTCCCCCCCTATTCCCCCTCCTCCCCCCCCCCCCATCTTCACCCCCCGACTCAGGCGAGCTTAGCTAAAGCTACTTCTAAGCCGATCCGGAGGGAGCTCGCTCCAGTTTTAAATGTTTGAGTGTGCAGGACACACTAAAGTTATTATTATGTCTTTTGGACTGGGCCGTGGCCCGACATTAGGTTATTTACAGCTGGGCAGCTCGCCTTTCGAGCTCTATTTGTTTATTTGTGATTTTATTAGGAATTGTTGTCTTGTCTCCCCCTCCCTTGTGTTCTTTCCCTTTCTCAGCTGCAGTGACGTGCTTATTAATGTATGGGTACAGCTATTCAGGTATGGCAACGTATTTTATCAGCATCAATGTAAGCCATGGCAGAATTAAAGATTGGATCCCTCAATGTGGGAGGTTTTAATTCTCCCGCTAAAAGACGTAAGATATTGGTGTACGGAAATAAACTAAAATTAGACATTATGTATATACAAGAGGCCCATCTTATCCCCTCAGAAATGGTCAAATTACAGATGCTAGGATGGAAGTTGTTAGCTGCTGCAAGTTATAATTCAAAGTCTAGAGGGGTAGTTATTTTAATTAAAAAGAATATCCCCTATGAATTGGTGAAGACAATAGAGGACCCAGAGGGGAGATACGTAATTGCTCAGATATCCTTATATACACACCTATACACCTTATGTAATATTTATGCCCCTACAACATATAAGAAAGTGTTTTTTAATGGATTAATCAGAGATCTAACCCCTCTTATGGATACGAAGATGATAGTTTGTGGGGATCTTAATTTGGTCTCTGACGCTTACTTAGACAGATCAAATCGCGACACACGCACTGCAACTTTACCTAAATTCGGTGTTCCCCAACTGGCCACAACACTTAGACTTATAGACATATGGAGAGTATTAAATCCCACAGCTAGAGAGTATACATGCCAATCAGCTGCACATCATACTTTTTCGAGGATTGACTATGTTATGGGGTCGGAGGCCTTGCTCCCGAGAGTCACAGCCACCGAGATTGAGCCAATTACGGTCTCAGACCATTCACTTGTTTGGTTTAAACTGCTTGTGACCGATGAGCCTTCTACCAGATCTACCTGGCGTTTCCCGAACCACCTCCTAACATCAACCGCTTTTAGAGATAAGCTGAAAAAAGATTGGAGTGAGTATTGTGTTAATAACCAGTCACATGCCGACTCCAATCCTTCCTTGTTTTGGATGACTGCTAAGGCAGTGCTAAGAGGCAATATATTATCTTATGTAGCTAAGTTAAATAAAAATTATTCCTCTGCATTCTTATCCCTCCAACAAAAAGTAACAGAAACGTACACTAGATACCAACAAAACCCCACAACCACCAACCGCCAATTATATAATACGGCCAGTACGCATTTAAATGAGTACTTACACAATAGAGGTAACAAATACCTCTACAGTATCAACTACCGCTATCATAGTTTCGGTAACAAAACAGGTAAGCTGTTAACCAACATGCTAAATGGTACTAGGAACCCGTCTACGGTTCAACCCCTCAGACTGGCGGACGGGACATTGACTTCCTCCAACTCACAAATAGCACAGGTTTTGAAAGATTTTTACTCCACTTTATATTATCACGAACCCCCCCCCAATATACCGGCGGAGGGAGACGAAGATGTCTCTCCATCGATATATTCTAGGATTATATTCCCGAAAATCCCGCCAGATAAAATTGCAACACTTTCGGATCCAATAACACCGGAAGAGGTAACGCAAGTGATAAAAGCTCTGAAAAAAGGGAAAGCTCCAGGCCCAGACGGCTTTGGCAATAATTTTTATAAAATGATGGAAAGTCAGTTAGTCCAACCCTTGACTAAGGCCTTTAACCACATATTGCAAACCAAATCTCCCCCAACTCTTTTTAATGCAGCATTTATCAAGACCCTTCCGAAACCGGGAAGAGACTTGACGAATCCAGGATCCTATAGGCCGATCTCTTTGTTAAATTCCGATTACAAGATATTAGCAAAGATCTTGACAGAACGCTTGAAACCGTTAATGCCCCTAATAATACATCCTGATCAGACAGGTTTTATTGTGGGAAGGCAGTCTGTGGTTAATGTCCGCAAAGTAATAACGGCTATACAAAAAATGCAAAATGTTAATAACCCTCTCCCTCCTGGTATAATCTTGTCTATCGATGCAGAAAAGGCCTTTGACCTTGTCCTTTGGCCCCATCTATATAAAACGATGGAATTGTTTGGTTTTCCGACAGAATTTATTGGCTATATTAAATTACTTTATTGCAAACCAGTCTCCCAAATAGTTAGTAACGGACAGATTTCAGATTTCTTTCAATTGTTCAAGGGAACGAGGCAGGGCTGTCCCCTATCCCCCCTCCTATTCGCCATTGCTATAGAGCCATTAGCTCTTCTCCTCCGCCAGTCTGAGGGGTTCACAGGTATCTCTATCAATAAGTATGAACTAAAGTTATCACTTTTTGCTGATGACATGATCCTATATGTCACGAAACCCCAAACATCAATACCTATTATTTTAACCTTGATTCGAGACTTTAGTCAAATATCGGGCTATAAAGTTAATTTAGACAAATTTGAACTACTTTTTGTGGGGAATTTTACGGCAGATACTTCTAATATCCCTATTTTTAATAAATTTAAAATAGCTCAATCCCAGATAAAATATCTAGGAGTGACCATAACAAATAGAATTGAAAACCTTTATAAGGCAAATTACACACAGATCATCACTAAAACCCTAGCGCTTCTGGAAACCTGGAACCAACTGCCTCTTTCATTGCTCGGAAGAGCAGCGGTAATTAAGTCCATTATATTTCCCAAAATATTTTATTTTATCCAACTCCTCCCTATAGCCTTGAAACAGGCAGATATACAAAAAATAAATTCTTCCCTATCGAAATTCTTATGGAGGGGCAAGAGGTCAAGGATTGCATTGAATAGATTAACACTTCCTAAATCGCATGGAGGATTGCGACTACCCGATTTTAAAGCATATACGGCTTCGGTTCTTTTCAGATACGCGGGTGATTGGCTGTTAGAACAATCCGTTTATACGGACAACGATTTAGATTGTGCCACTTTTTACCCCTTTTCACCGGCAGCCTTACTTCACCAGAGGTCTGCGGATATTCCGAAAGTGGTACTAGATAATATTATTTTTAAAGATACTTACTTAAATTGGATTTATTTACACAAGAAACTTAGACGCGATCCATATGTCTCCCCTTATATCCCGCTTTGGGGTAACCCCAGTTTTCCCCCCTCCCTTTCTAATGCTACAATTTTAAAGTGGAAACAAAGTGGCTTGTCTCTGGTGACCAAGGTCTTCGACCCAGGCGGTGGAGTTCTGCCTTTTAATATACTAGCTCAATCCTACTCAATCCCAAACACCCAATTTTATCTTTACCTCCAGGTAAGACACTATGCCCAATCTTTAAACTTTCCACCAAATAACACTTTTCCCTCTCACCCGATTCTTAATATTTTACACCACAGAGTCTCAAGGAAATACAGACTAAACCTCTTATATCCTCACCTAATAGAGGCTAATTTCCCTCTCAGCACTCAAATGAAAAACTTGGAAAATAAATGGCAACCTGACCTATCCTCTAGACTAGATACGCCGGCAAATTATATAGAGAACTATTGCTTACTAACCAAATTCTTGCCTTCGGCATATCTTCAAGAAACGCATTTAAAATTTATACATAAAGCTTTTATATCTCCGGCTCAAAGGAAATATATGGTAGCGGAGGACCCAGGGCATTGTTATAAATGTTCCATGACTAATGCTAAATATCTTCATTGCTTTTGGGAATGCTCCAAAGTACGTAGATTTTGGAATAAAACAATTATATATACTAATTCCATGCTGCAAACATCTATAACTATGCAACCTGAGATTTGTCTCTTACTGAACTTCCAAATTCCAAATGTACATCCTACCATTTCACAAAATATCCCTATTCTAGTTTTAATTTTTACTCTAGCAAAGAAATTAATTCTAAAATATTGGATTAAAAAGTCTGCACCCAGTATTCACGAATTAAAATCTTTAATATTGCAATATCTGTATTTCGATTTAAAATCCGTCATCTTACAATAAAATAGCTCTATACATAATTTAAAAAAAAAATGGCACGATTACATAATGTCATTAGATGAAGACTCTAGACACATTATCTTAAATTACTTTGAAGCCTCTTCGTGGAGTAAAGTCAGCCCTCTGATACTGGATAGACCGACAGGAGAGTAGAATCTACCATGCCATTTCCCTACTGGCCATCCAATAGCATGATAATTATGATTTCAGGAACCTGCTCTATTTTGAATTATTAGTCTTCCACATCTGTCGGGATCTGTATGGAAAAGGATAATGCATTAGCTTGATGAAACTCAATGCTTATATACGAATTGATTAAAGTAAGACCTATGATGTACAAATAATGTTGTTCTGGCTGATCGCTGCTACCCCTATCAAAACACTTACTTCCCCTCCCCCTCCCCCTCCCTCTCTGTCTTCGTAGCTATATTATATGTTTATATGTTTGAAGGTTTGCACTGTTTAACTCCAATCTTGGGTGACATTAGTGCCTAGTTTCACAATTACCGCCATCCACTCACCGGATACTTACTCGTCCTAAGACACTTTTATAATAATACAAAATTCTCTGGGCTTAAATCAAGGATTATTTAGAGATGCCCTTTTGCTAAGTTAAGGTAACATATGCCTTAGCAGTATCTTTACAAATTAGAAGTGATGCCTAACTGACCTGTACTGAAATAATCCATCCAGTCTAGGATGTCTGGATAAAGATTTTATGCCATGCTAGCCTGGCCATATGGAACGCTGTGAAGGGCCGGGAGAGGGTGAATGGCTTGTTTTAAATAAGAGTTGATCAAAATAGAGGTTCTGATAGGAATTGCTATATTCTCATTATGCTCAATTCTGATGATCTTGTTCATCCAAGAACTTCAACTTCAAGGCAAATGTGGTCAAGATATTAGTATGTTGGATGGAAATTGTCTGGTTATTGCCTGACCGCTATTTGATGTGTATAACAATCTTGTATGTTATATTCTTGTTCTTAAAAATTCAATAAAAAGTCTATTAAAAAAAAAAAGTTTGTGAGGGGATATTTTTACAGGTTGCACTGGGAACTGAATTGGCAAGAGCCAGTCCTGCTTGTTTTACCAAAAAAAAGGGGGGGGGGGGGCGCCAGAATTTATTTTGGCAGGGGGGAGCAAAATTTCTAGTTACGCCACTGGCTGGAGCCCTTGTTAGGTTTGCCTTTAGCTCCTCAAAAGTCAGCTCAGATTCCTCAGAATGTGAGACTCGGTCTAGCTTAGTAGAGGAGACCATTTCTTGCAGTGGTAATGCAAGAATTGAGAAACCTGGGATCCAGTTGTAACAGTATCCACACATGCCTAAAAAGGTACAGATTTTCTGCTGATTCTGTGGCAGCAACATATTTTGAATTGCTTGGGTTCTGTCATCAGTGAGATGTCTCAACCCTTGGGTAAGACAGTGTCCCAGATTCTTTACCCTGGTCTGGCATACAGTAGCTGCAGTTTGTCCTTCAATACTTTACGTCCTGTCTTTGAGAGATACATCAGCAGTTGTCTAGTGTCAGCTACTGATGACAGTAGTGAGTCAGAACATAACAATAAATCATCAACATATTGTATCAGTATCAAGCCACTCATGGGCTGAAAGGACTGTAAGCAATCATGCAAGGCCTGGGAGAAGATGCTAGGGCTGTCTTTGTATATCTGGGGGATGCGGGTCCAAGGGTACTGTACTCATCGGTACATAAAAGCAAAAAGGTATTGGCTGTCAGGGTGTAAAGGAACAGAAAAGAAAGCAGAGCAGAGGTCAATGACAGTGAAATGGGTACAGTGAGGCGGAATTTGCATCAGGATGAGAGCTGGGTTTGGCACTACTGGGAATTGGCTCTCAACTACTTTGTTTACCCCTCTAAGATCCTGCACTAGCCTGTAGCCCCTCCCCCCACTCTTTTTCAAAGGAAAAATGGGATTGTTGGCCATGCTAGACGTCTGAACTAGGATTTCCTGTTGTAACAATCGCTGTATTACTGGATACACTCCCATCTTGACCTCAGTTTTTAAAAGGTATATGAAGCGGATACGGGCAGGGAGATTCTGCCCAGCCACCATGATACTGGGACACACATGCGTGTGAGACACACGCGTGTCCCTATCGCTGGCGCTCACCAGAGGAGAGGATCTGATGGGCGCCAGCAATGAATGAGGCCAGCTACATATGTAAATCTAGGAAAATCGACCTTTAGTAAATATACCCCATATAACATTGTATTTATCAGATAAAGGCGTGACTGCCCACTTCATGAAAAGTGTGTTAAAGATGATGGTTCAAGTTGTTTGGTAATACTGGGGGTGCTGACAGCCCTGCTGAGTCCCGTAAAATGGGGGTGGCCTGTGGGAGGGGGCATAGCCATGCCCCATATAAAATCAAAAAAACCTTAGCGGGTGGGCAGGCCACCGACCGGGGGTGGGAAACCCAGTAATTGAACAAAAGAGGACAGGTCACCAAATAAAGGTTCACAGGCCTTAGGTCAACACAAACAAAAGGCCAACTTGGCTAATGTCTACAGGGTCATAAGGTCGACACATGCATTAGGTCGACATGGACAAGGTCAACAGTCAAAAGGTCAACATGGGTTTTTTACTTTGTTTGTCCCGAATGTCGTCACAGTCGACATGGACACTATATCGGTGCCCCGCATCCCCTCACATGGCATGCTGCGTTTGCCATGCTTTGGTCATGGTGCCTCATTACGCTCATCACACTATTCTATTCTCAGTTCATGCCCTAGTGGATGGTATCTCTCTCCCCACTGCCCGGCTCCCTGCAATGTGGGAAGGGGGAGCAGGCCCTGGGCCCCTCCAGCAGACCCAGGCCCAAGTAAAAAGTACCCGCTTCCCCCCTCTGGATGGCTCTGCATCATTTTCCAACCTAAATAACAGATACTAAATCGCTCTTCTGTCTCTTTCAGTGTATCAGTATAACAATACAAATGATGTGACCTGTAAAACAGAGATAAAGCAGCTCTGTGTGAGCTCCAATGGGACACTACAAGGTAAGTGCTCTATCATCTATGGATATCTCATGGAGACCAACTGATAAATAATTGTGCAATGTGGGCCTGATTCAGAGATCGGAGGAATTGCAGAGGCTCACACAAGGGGATTTGTAAATCTGTCCACCAAAATGCGAATGCAGCAGGTGCTTATATGAAATCGATGCTTCCTACAATATATGAAATAGAAACCTCATTCTTTCCATTTGCAATCAAAGTGCTGTACACATGGATGTTGCCTCAGATCACCATCGTGACCAACAGCTTGGTTTGGCAGGCTGCATAAAATGAGGGTTACCCAGCCTGGCCGGTTCCTGGCAGCTTGCAAGACTGAATTGGCGACCAATGGGAAACAGCCGTGGTGAGCCAATCAGCACAACATACAGATGTAGCCATGCTTATGTATCATGTTGGACCACCATCCTGGCTTCCTTGTCCCACCATTTAAAATATCCCATTATGGCATACTAAGGCATAATACAATACACTGCTTCTTGGCTGGATGGCATTTGATCCACTAATTAAAATTACCGTACACTGTCAGAGATGGATTTGTGAAGTACCATCGCCATATACCAACCTCCTTGCTTCCACTTTACTTGGTTATGCTGAACTTAGCTCCAAGGGTGGGCTCCCTTGTGGCCGATAGTCTCAGCCTGCAACCATTTTATAAATACTATGGCCCTTATTCTGGTTGGTGCGTATATTTCCGAATACTTTCGGATGGCGTTTTTTAGCCATCTGCGCATGCGTGGGGAGCGCTATGCGCATGTGCCACGCATGTTCTAAGTACTTATACTCACTAATACCGTACAGAAATGTGCACCGCAATCACTCGGGAAATATGGGCGTATTATGGGCGTCATTCAGAAATACACAGGGGCGTACTTTTAAAGTGGGCTAAACTGGGCGGAAACATGGGCGGACACGAGGGAGTGCACTTATTTCGGTAGGCGTGCATTCGGACAGCACGCCGAATGCACGCAAACAAAAAGGCAAAAAATATGCGGTGTCCATAAGCAAGTATTGCTTTGCGGACACCACTCGGTCATGCGCTAGGCAAACGGAACGCCTAATCACTACAACCAATATCAGGTGAACACAATACAATCACCTCCTTTACTCATTACTTGTTAATTACACGCTTCTCACTGCTTCAATTGGAACCATTGCAGCTTAAATGGAACATTACTAAGCACACACATATATGCTGCACTTTTCACACACTTTCACACTGCAACTAATGAACACAACTTAATATTAATAATACAAATACACATGTCACTTCTACATGTATCAATTAAACCACACATTTGGGGGGAAAAAACAAAACATTTATTAAATGAACTTAAAAAATAATTTAGAAACCGTCACAAATTAAAAGGTACCATTGCAGGAATAAAAGTAAATAATATATAATAAATACATGTATTGTAGACATACATAGCCACAGCAGAATCATTAGGAACACATCAGGTGGCTTCACAACAAAAGTATAGCACCAACACTTCAAGTACAGCACACAGTAATGGTAGCCGAAACAGGGCAACAGGGGAACCAAACATGACATTCGAAACGAGGGCAAATGTGGGTACCCTCTGCACGGAATTGGACACAGGAAGCTGACACACACAGCTCAATGAAAGATTTGGGAAGACATAAGGGTGGAGATTAATGCGGACACAAGTTCATTTTTCATTTGCGGGCACGTTTGCCCCTGGCAGGCTCCTTGCCACGTGCAGCAGCTCATCGGCCACGGCCACGGTCAGATGGTGAGCCAGGTGGAGCAGATGCTGGGGAGGGGGGGGGGATGGTCTTCCCCCTCTGGCAGCAGGGAGTGCTGATGGTGGGAATGCACCAGAAACGGATGACAATAGGACCCTATTGCTGGCAACTAGCTCCACCATAAGCTCATTATGGTGGAGGAGGAGGTCATTTTGCCGCAGGGCTTGATCAGACAGCACCTGCAGGCTAGCAGCAATTGATTGCTGGGTGGCAGCCATAGCCTGCAGGCTCCCAGCGATACTCTGGTGGCTGCTGACCAAACCCTGCAAGACCTCCTCGGTCCTACGCACCCGCTCTGATGCCGACTCTCCCTGCTGCTGAATAGGGCCAAGCACCTGCCCCCAGCTGCTCAATTCAGCCGCGGTCAGTGGCTGCTGCTGCTGCACGGGCCTGGTACTGGTGGCAGGTGGCACAGACTCCTCAACCTCCTCAAGAGATTCTTGACCAAGCGGTGGGGATGCTGGTGAAAGAAAACATTACAATTACAACACATTCCATGCAAAAATAGAACCAGCTACTTATGGCATGGCAAATAATTACCTTCAAGCAAAGAAGCCATGACTTCCGCTGGGGCCTCGCTGTCCATGGTGCTCACCCCCCGGACCTCCTCGACTGCAATGCAGCACTCTGCCATCTCTTCCAGGGGGGTGAGCTTCAGCTTTGATGGCATGGGGCCAGCCCCAGAGGTGTGGCTGTGTTCCCACCGCTGGGTCAATTTCTTCTTGAGGTTCGTTTTGAAGTCGTGCCACCTGCAATCAAAGTGTACATATTAATACATGTCACTCCTCATGTTTGCTGTAGCACCCATTGCAATCTGCAACAGATTACAACATGTGCCTCGTGACACCAAACTTACATGATATTAAATTTGACACCCAACCCTTAGAAGATACACTCACACTCACCCTACAATAACTATCAATTAAATGACATGGCAAACATGTCTATGCCTCCAAGCAACGTGACCGTCCATTGACCAACTCCATCTAACATCTAATGTAAACATGACTGGTCTTGTACTGCTCAAATGTAACACACATGAACTTGCCTCTTCTTAACGTGCTCCGTCTCACGAACTTGTGGAGCCACCGCATTAATCTCCGCCGTTATGTCCTCCCAGATCTTCCATCTCCTTGTGTGTGTCAACCGGTCCTGTGGACACTCGATCCAATCCCGTGCGCGGGGCACCAGGATGGCAAGCTCCTGCGCTTCGAATGCCATGTTTCTGGTGGTTGGTTCCTCTGTTGCCCTATTTCGGCCACGGCCACTGGCACCACCACTGCCACTGGCACGGCCACCTGTCGCTGTACTCGAAGTGCTGGGCAGGCTACTCTGTTGGGAAGCCACCTGCTGTGATCCCAATGATTCTGCTGAGGCTGAAGATGGGCCAGCCACCGATTGGCCTGATGTAGATGGCCCATCTTGCTGCTGTTCTCCCAATGGCTGGTCTGGGTTGATGGGGACATAGGTGGTGCTGGAGTCCATGCGGGCGAACAGGTCCTGGCACTCCTGCTCTTCCTCAGATAGAGATCCAGCCATGTTTGCAACAACATTGCATTTGTCTAACACACCTTTATATCCTATTTCTGTAATTGGCGTACATCAGCGACACCCTGCGTTCCGTACGGCCGCGTTCCGTACGGCAGCATCATCCGTGCGGCGCATAGGCCATGCCCCTAGCTGCGGAAATTTTTTAAAAAAAAACAGGCAAACTTAGTAAGTCTGATTTAGTAGGTAATTGCAGATTTGTACTCCAATGACCAAATAAAACTGAGGTCACACATGACATGTATATGTGAATGTACATCTGTACTGAGCACGTGGTATGTAGTACAAATGACACTACCCATTCCATATGTAAATCCAGTCCACCACTTAGGCACAAGTAATCAGTGCTAGCATCAAAATCACATGTGAAAGGTCTCCAAATTCTGCCTTGATGCTAGCTACATTTCTTTCAACATCTCTAGTGTGGGCCAGTAGAAGGTAAGTGTACACATGGCACCATGGCCTAATATTGGGAAAAGGTCTGGCACTATTTGCTATGTTTCTGCTGTATAGCTTTCACTATAATAAAGCTGTTTAGTACCTTGTAGAGTTCGGTGTAACTGGCCAGTGATGCAGACTATTTCACCTGTTGTTTTCACCCATGTTTGGTGAATGTAATAGATTATATATAATGGGTTGCAAACTTCTTTCACCCTGTCTGTTTAGGAGATCCTTAGTAATGGCATGGTCTGCTAAACTATGCAAAGGTACAGCAAGTGTTGTTTTGCGATGCAATGGGTTAGCCGTCTATTGTCGCGCATACACGCTGTTAATGCCAAAATGAACAATAAAGTTAATACCAAATATTACTCTGAACAACCAATTACAGGACATGATTGCTTGAATTGTGCCATTGCTAAGATGGCGGCCTATGGCAGAGCAGCACCTTTCTCTGCCGCGGAGCTGAGGGCACTGGTCTCTGTTATGGAGAGCAGGCTGGGGCGTGCGGGGCCCTTCATTAGCAACCGCCAGAAGCGGCAAGCATATGTGGCTGCCCGCAGGCGCATATTCGCGTGCACCCAGGTGCACAGGACCATCGCCCAGCTGGAGCGGCGATGGCCTGATCTGAGGCGCCTGGAGCCCGAAAAGCTCCAGCAAATAAGGGCCAGCATTGCACGATGTAAGTTTTTACACATTAAATGGGCAATTGTACATTAATGCTTACATGACCTTTTTTGTCCCAATAAGGTAACCTGGTTCATCATGAGTTAACCATGACATACTCTATCTGTGTGGTACCTCATGTTAGACATGCTGTAATGTGTGTGTAATATGTCATTTTTTGGGATGCAGGATGAATGAACAATTCATGTGACTTATTTAACACTCTGCATTTTGATTTCCCTTACAGCACGTGACCGTGCAAGACGGGCCCGTGAAGAGGGCCAGGAGGAGGAGGCCACAGAAGTGGCCGAGGAGGAGGCCACAGAAGTGGCCGAGGAGGAGCCCACAGAGGTGGCCGAGGAGGAGCCCACAGAGGTGGCCAAAGAGGAGGCCACAGAACCCATGGAGGAGGCCACAGACGAAGTGGCCGAGGAGTTTATGGGCCACGAGGAGGTGGCCGAGGAGGTTCTTGAAGAGGAGGAGGCATGTGAAGTGCTGGAGGAAGAAGGAATTGGTAGGTAAACATAAGGCATCATTAATAATTGGTGGTAGTACTATTTGTTAGGTACCACTGGTGAATCTAGTGTGTTTTACTCTATTAGTAATAAATAAACAAAAGTGGGTTACAACAGACACACATAGGGGTTATAGGCCCAAGCTGCAAACGTGGAATCTGAAGCCTCAGGTAGGTGATGCGTTTTTGTTTATGGAGGGCCTTTCTATTTGTTTGGCTTCACCTATCTGGCAATGTGACTATGAATCCGGAAGTACGGGGTAGAGGGACTAGGCTAGCCTTTAAATGTGGTATCCATCCATCCATCCATGTAACCATCCATCCATCCATCCATCCATGTATCCATCTATGTATGTATCTATCATGCAGTTTAGCTATTAAGCAGCGACATGCAGGTATATATGTATGGCAAAATGTGGCATGTTGTATTGGATGTAGCTTTCTAGTAGATTGGTGAGTGTTAAGGCAGGAGATTTTTATCAGTCACATATTCATTTGTGTAAGCCAGTGTGTGTGGGTGTGTGGGCCCATTTTTATTTTTACCATAACAAACAGTATTGGCTATGTAATTGTTTGTATGTATGATTTCTCATGCTGTAGGTACTTAGGATTGACTGTACAAGGTCAACCTGAATAGCATAATTAATGTTGTTCCCCCTTTAACATGCCCACAGATCCACAGAGGCAAGAAGGCGAGGGCTTAAGAGGGGCCCTACTCAGACTGCGGCAGCACCTTCTTGTGATGGCCGCAGAGGTGGAGGCTGTCTGTGACCTGCTGGAGTATTTTTTTTTAAAGTTAAATATTTTGTTCTGTTGTAATAAATATTTGTGTTGAAAGTTCGAAGTGGTCTGTGTGTTATTATTTTATTTTACAGTATAAATATAACTATAAGTATATAACTTTAAATAATGGTGTTTAGTTATGTAAGGTGCAAAAGGTATATGCATAGATAACACATGGGCGTAAAGGGGCAAGAAAAAACGTTGTGCACTTAGCATGATGAAAGGGTTAATCTAAAGTGGAAGTAAAGTGTTTAATTATCAATTAGATAAATAATAGATGACCATTAAAAACAATCCCTTTTGAATGAGGTTGCCTAATTGCATAAGCAGGTCATGGCACAGATTTGGGTCTTATGAGAATAGTGTGGATTTGTGAGTAAATACACCGCATTGGTGCGTACGGCCAGGTTCCCGTCCATTCTGACGCGGTAAGACCGTGCTTACGCTGTAAGACCGTGCAGAATATGTGTGTGTCCACCGCACACGCATGGTTTGGATGTCGTCCGTAAACACGCCCTGCTCTTAAAGAGTGAGTCCGTCCGAATGCGGAGGCTCGGTGGGCGTTTCTACGGACAATGTCCGCACAGCGTGGCGTGCGGACCGCTCCGTAAGAATTCGGGAAAGTACGCACCAATCAGAATAAGGGCCTATATGCTATGTTGTTGCTACTTCAGACCCAGACCCATAGGATTTATGATCCTATATAGTAAATGCGAAGCTTAGCTCTGTAAGTATGGGCTAAGCCCGGCAGACATTTCTCCACCGAGTCCCTAGGGCTGAATGAGCAACTACAAATCATATTTACAAAATGGCGGTGGGCAGAAACTACTGCTAGACTTACAAAAGCATGTACATTAAATACAGGGTTTTTTAATTGAATAGTATTGCTTACATTGTGAAAAACTCTGAACGTAGCCCGGAGCACCACCGGCAATTACCGGCCACCTCCTACAAAAGACTTACGGGTTCCTGCATCAGGTGTCAATGAGATGACAGGCCTTAATAGGCAAGCAGCTGTGCTTAGGGCTCGGATCCCGCACAGGAGTGATTCTTTTTTTAAAATCCATTCTTTTTTTGTACATTAAAATGTGTGTGTGTATATATATATATATATATATATATATATATATATATATATATATATATCAACAAGGGGACAAGTGGCACACACTCGGTCTTTCAATACAAAAGGTAACAGACACTAAGACCTGTTATCAACGTTTCGGGGTTTATTCCGTTTTCAAGATAAGAAGGTTCTTATCTTAAAAACGGAATAAACTTCGAAACGTTGATAACAGGTCCTAGTATCTTCTACCTTTTGTATTGAAAGACCGAGTGTGTGCCACTTGTCCCCTTGTTGCTACCTGTCTCTTTAGTGCAGCACCCCGGCTCAGTTCTGCCCTTATTGGAGTGCTGTCCCCTTGTCATATATATATATATATATATATATATAAGCAGCGCCAGCTCTCACAGCAACGTTGGCACTCAAGAAGTTCAAATGATATACAGATGTAGCACCTCTCAGCCAGCCCAGGGAATCACCAGATTCCCTGCACTGGTGGTCGCTGGCGGAGAGGCGCTGCATCAGATAGGGATGCACGAACGTCTCACGCGCACGCACATCCCCTTCACTCAGCGGCGGATGGTGGAAACCCTGCCATTCTCTGCTTCAGGGAGATGGTCAGGTTTAGGGGGGTGCAGGCAGCTGTCAGGCAAGCAGCGCGCTCCATTAGAACAGAGAATGTAAGCATCTTGAGCACATGCATGCCCTTTCTGGTGGGTGCCGGATGGCGGTGAATGGTGATAGAATCGCCAGGGGCAGCTCTAATGAGAGCTGTTCCATCTGTAGGTATGCCTATATATATCGACCATGCCTGTAGTTGCATATTAAATGCTACATCACAGTTTTATCATTCTGAAAACCCGAAGGGTCTAAAGAAACCTTTATGTGTCAGCCAGTATTGTGTTAAATACGCATAATATCAGCTCCTTCTCACAGTGTAATATATACTGTAGATTACACAGGGGTGTCAGTTACTGCAGTGTGGTGCTCTACACATCTGGGAGAGTCTTGGCCAATACTACTTTTATAATCTGTACAAGTGTGTGGTATAGAATGCTCGGTACTTGTTTCCTAGCACGGCGCCCGTCTCGCTGATCGCATGCCTTAAGTTTAAGGTACTTAAGGCATGCAATCAACTCGATGGACCCGATTTTCTGTCAATCATCAGTTTATTTGCCGGTGAAACAGAAAATCGCGTTGATCGCGTCCATCACTGGCCATTATAATGGGCCGCGATGCGACCGACGCGATCAAAGCAATTTTACATAGGGAACATTGGGAAATGGGCCAATATGGCCAATTTCTCATTGTATATGGTTATAAAGTATGGTTAATGCCCCCTCATTGTTAACGCCACCCCACTATTGGCGTCAACCCGAAGCGTGGCGAGCGCAGCGAGCCCGCGAGGGGTGGCTGTGCGCGTCCTCCGAGCTTTTCATACCCCCACTATCCACGTTGGCGTGGAGTTGATCTTATAAAGTGTGGCGAGCGCAGCGAGCCACCGAGCCAAAAGCGTGGCGAGCGCAGCGAGCCCCGCGTGGGGACGCGTATACTAGTGAAGTTATGCGCGTGCGCTCGCCATGCTTCAGGCTCAATGGCTCACTGCGCTCGCCACACTTTATATAATCAACTCCACGCCAACGTGGTTAGTGATGGTATAAAAAGTTCGGAGGACGCGTACCGCCGCCCCTCGCGGGCTCGCTGCGCTCGCCACGCTTCGGGTTGGCGTCAATAGTGGGGTGGCATTAACAATGGGGGGGGGGCATTTCAACCATGAGGGGGGGTTGCTATTAAAATGGGGGTTTTTGGGGCTTTTTACATTGAAATCAATGTAAAATCGGGTCTCAGTGACCATTTTACATTGATTCCATTGAAAAAACGGGTCGATCGTGTCGATCGCATCGCATGCGATTTGGTTGGCATGCGATGCGATCGATGCAATTTTTCCGACCCGATCAATACAATCAAAATTGCGGGCGCTGTGCTAGGAAACAAGTACCGAATGCTCCATCAGGTTTACACTATTGTAGGTATTTTCACTTTTCATATTTATATGACAGTTGGACAACGCCATCAGAAGAGTTTGATTACATCATCTATAAGGACTAGAGTTACAGTATGCCAGGGCTTCCATCAGAAATTTAGGGCCCAGGACTGACAACATAGGCAGGGTCCCCTTCATTTTCTTGAACAGTTGGCCATGCCTGGTGAGACCTGTGTCTTCAGCCCTGGCTTCACTTCTCAACCTCTACATTGCTTCAAGGGAAATGACTAATTATACTTGACAGACTCTAGTCCTGGGCCCCCTTTCTGTCTTGGCCCGAGACTGGAGTCTACACAGTCACTCCCCGATGGCTTTCCTGCTGTATTCATTTTGTAGTGTTTTGGTTTTGCAAAGCCACCCTCACATGTTTTCATGCGAATCGAGTCATTGGTTCACCTTTGATACAACAATTTGTGCTCTATAAGAAAACGGCCGAGGTTGGAGGTCAGGGGAAATGCAAGAGGCTTGCCCACCTCTCTGGGGGGAATGTAGAGTCTGGTGAAAGCCTGTTCTTGGGAAAACCAGTTAGGAGTCTATTGCAATAATCAATGCGGGATATAATGAGTGCATGGATGAGATTTAGTAGTGTCTTATGTGAGATAGGGTCGTATTTTGGATATATTTTTTAGATGCATGTAACATGATTTTGAGACAGATTGAATATGGGGAACAAAGGACAGTTCAGAGTCGAGGATGACCCCTAGGCAACAAGCTTGTTGGGTTGGGTACATTGTCAAGTTGTCAACAATGATGGAGATCTCAGGATGGTAACTGTTCTTAGCTGGTGGGAATATAAGTAATTCAGTTTTGAAACTATTGAGTTTGAGGAGGCGAGAAGATATCCAGGATGAGATGGCAGAGAGGCATTCAGAGACTCAAAACCACTGGTGATTTTAGTATCATCCACATATAAATGATACTGAAATCCGAAAGAGCTAATGAGTTTGCCAAGAGATGAGGTATAGATTGTGAAATGCAGAATCGCGTCATTGGTTCACCCTCCATACAATTTGTGCTCTTTAAGAAAATGGCCAAGGATGAGGGTCGAGGGGAATGCAGGGGGCTTGCCCACCTCTCTAGGGTCCTGGAGAGCCACCCGATATTCAGGAGCATCCTGTCCATTCTGGGAGGGTAGGCAAGTATGCTGTAAAGGAAGGAGGAGAACATGACAGGGTCACGATACTATATACTTGCTGCGCCCAATCAGTGATCAATATGCCAAGTTCCATTAGTGCAATGTGAAGATTTAGTAGAGCTCATCTTTGACAAAAAAATGTTGATGTTTGGGTGTAATGGACTCTGATGTCTTATTACAATGCAAACCAAACATAATGTAACCTGGCAAAGCTGTAGATTATATAAAGGTGGGAAAGGGGAATTGGGAAAAGGAGTATGACCGCACAAGTATGTATGAAAATTCTAATATAAATAGACAACAATGAGAAACTGACTTTTACCTGTTAGATAGGATCTGTGTGTCCCTGTGCACCTTAGTGGCTCTGAGCCAATGGGTGCCTATTTGTGGGACAGTCAGTGGTGCACCCCGGAGTTAGAATAGCAATATGTAGGCTTGCCAAGGGAGGTAAAGTGGAAAATAAAACTCTGGGTGGGGGCACCCTTATGTCACTGTTGTTGGTGAATGTTTTTGATACAATTTAAAAATTAATAAATCTTTATTGGATATGCTCTAAAATATTGTTCCTTATTGTATGTCACCTTTGTGTTTAGAGCGCCGCAAAAATGTGTGGTGTTTGGTGAGGGGCAAACTTTGCCTCCTAGGGGAAAGGAGACAACCGGTTTCCAGTGATTAGTTATTGATCCTCATGTATCCTATGATATCACCATGGTATTGGTATAGGTATATAAGGATTATAATCATTGGATCATTTTCTTAAAAATCGGTAGTCACCTATCAGGCAGAGATATGTTCAAGAAGTGTAGCTCTTGAGCTGTAATACTATTTGTGCTCACAGGGGGGCGGTATAGTGCTACAGATACAGATATAGGAAAATTGCATTAAATAGCAGGTAGACATAAATGGCTGGTCCCTAGTGAGACCGATGGGTGATAAGGAGGGAAGCCACTGGACTAAGCCAGTGGTTACCTGGGGACCTGACCCGGTCTGACTGGTGTCAGGTCTGCTGCCGTCTCTCTGTAGCGATGTCCCTGTGTGAGCTCCTGCCCGGCCAGTCACGTGTGTGCACCACGTGATCGGTATCCCTTCTTTAACGTACGTTTCGCGGTGCGCTTGGTCACAGGGGGGTGTAGATTAAAAACAGAATGTTACAAAAACAATTGTGTCTTACAGGGTGCGCTCTGTGTCCTAGTAACTGGCTGCTGTATGGGGACAACTGTTATTACTATTCAGATGCTACACTGAGGACATGGAATCAGAGCCAGGAGCAGTGTGAGGTGATGGGAGCCCACCTACTAGTGATAGAGGACCAGGAACAGCAGGTGAGTGGTCTTTTCTCTACTTTGAGGCACAATAAAACCATCTTAAATAATTTGTTATATTTAAATAGAATATTAATCATTACTGTGTTCTAGGCATTTATAACAAACAATGTCACAAGACAGACTGGGGACATGATTTGGATTGGACTATACCAGGCCGGAAATGGGTGGAGATGGGTGAACGGCCAGCACAATAACACCAGCCTGTAAGTGACGCCGATGTTATACGCAGCCATTGTTCTACCAAATAACCTGTAATCTAGGCCATGTACATGAACATGGGTGTGGTTTGACGCTCCAATAGTGGGGATTCCCATGGTCAGTATACTGACAACGGAATCCCAACTGCCGGTACTCCGGCAAGTACTGGGGCAAGCTCAGTGAAGCCCCTTGTTGGCCTGCTGAGCTCGCCATGTTGCGCACGCCACGATGCAGGCTCGGTGGCTCACTGCGCCTTCCACAGGTTCTATTGTCCCTTTATTATACCATTGTAATATTATTTATTCTTAGAACCTCCAGAACATACTAATGCGATTTGTGTGTGTGTGTGTGTTTTTGTTTTTCTTACACAGGTTCCATCTGGAGGATAATGTAGGGAACTGTGCATTAATGAGTAGAAATGGTTATCATACCGGTATGTGTAATTCTACATATAAACTCATATGTCAGAGGAAAGCTGTGATGGTGTGACATTGCTGCAATAGGAGAATACTGTATGCTGATGGATCATTTATGTAAATACAGTATCTGATGTATGTTCCAAATAGGAATAAGAATTAAAAAACAACAACTGCATATTAAACATGTTTTGCTTGCAACCCTCATCTGTAGAGCCGGTGTCTCAGTGATCTAAAGCTGGCCATGCACTACTGTGATTTATCTCAGCAGTGTATGGCCATCCGATCCCTCGCGAGCCGCCCCGCACCTTCCCGGGTGCCAGGATCACGCATGCGGTCCTTTCACATGTGATGGAAGGAACGTGATACGTTTCCCATCACAGGAGGGGAGGGGAGGATGCGTTTCCCATCACAGGAGGTTGGACCTGCATCGGACCCGATGGCATGTCATACACATCTAATTTGGGACGGTTTCATGGACAAATCGCTGTAGTGTATGCGCTCCTTGAGGCAGACAGCCACATTACATAAACAGCAACATTTGTTATTAAATGTGTTTTTCATAACATACAAACACACAAAAACCAAAACAGCAAATATGCTGTACATTGGGGTACATACACTGTACATTATGTGCACTAATACAGCTTCTTACCCATGTATGACTGCCATTATTGGCACTACTATCTGTAAGATTGCGTTCCAGTGTGTGGGGAAAGGAAGGTTGGTGGCACTGAACGTTCCAACACCTGCAGCTATTAATTTCGGCAGCTGCAGTTGTCATTGTCCCATTAACAGTCACTCTAACCTGGCTGCTGCCGGCTCCTGGGTCCACGGGAGATATGCATGAGTAACGAGAACACATGCATACCCGTTGAGCTGGCCAGGGGGTGAGACACAGTGTGCCAGCACTAAGCTGATGAGCTGTGAAGGCACTGGCTGCAGTCGCCTGAGGAGGGAGTTTTCAATCCCCCACTTCAGCATCCAAGATGTTAATACAGCTTCCTGCTTCGCCTTAATAAAGAGGTGAAATATACTTGCCTACTTTTTGGAATGCCTCTCCGGTAGAATCCTAGAACGAATACACAAATGGCTGGGGGGAGGGGGCGGAGGTGTGAAAAGGAGGTGGATGTCACCAAGCCCTGCCCCCTTTTCACAAAAAGCATGCGATTTGCAGCTCCCATGGAAGTGGGCTGGGCTAAAATGACGCGATTTGTGCCATTTTAGACCCTCCCTGGAGAGCCGAGAGTTCTGGCATTTGTCTTGGAGTGGAAGGAGGTACAGGAGCTAGGAGAGCATGCGGTAGACTTGCCCTTCTTTCTGGGCGATTTTCATGATTCTCCCGGCAATTCTGGGAGGGTAGGCAAGTATGGGATGAAGCAGGAAGTGTTATACCTGCAAATATCCTCAGAGTATAATACTTTTACACCATTACTTAGTATATATATGAATTTATCTCTGAGCAAACTTACTAAAGGTTTAGATCAGCATATTATTTAAGTATAAGCAGCGCTATTTTTCAGCAGGCTCCAGCAGGAACTGAAGCCCTTATTCTAGTTCACTCTTTCTGACAAAATCCTTCTTAGATGGACAAAACCATGTGCACTGCAGGTGAAGCAGGTGTTACTTGTGCAGAGATAATTAGATTTGGGTGGGGTTTTACTTCAAAGTGAGATCTATATTGCAGTGTAAAAATAAAGCAGCCAGTATTTACCCTGCACAGAAACAAAATGACTCACCCAAATCTAATTCTCTCTGCACATTTTAAATCTGCCCCCCCCTGCAGTGCACATGGTTTTGTCCATCTAAGAAAGATTTTGTCAGAAAGAGTGAACTAGAACAAGGACCTCAGTTCCTGCTGGAGCCTGCTGAAAAATAGTCCTGAGTAACATCACTATACGTTTATAATAGAAGTAATTATTGAGTATATTCAAGGCATTCACCTCTCAAAAATACTTTACATCCCTCTCAATCAGTGCATTGAATATTCAAACTTCTATCATACTTGCTTACTTTTGAAAAGTATCATGGAGGTTACAGTAGGGTGCGCTGTTGCAGGTGGTAACATGTGGGCGTGTTTATGTATAAATGTTTGTTGCAAGATATTTCTATATAACGTTAGTAACATTTTTTTTTGTACATTTTGCAAGTATTGATACATTGAAGTGTGAAATATGGGATTTCTTGCTTGCAACTATGTATTGACTGTGATATTTATTTTCTGCTCACTCAGCACAGTATACTGTACAATATATGCAATAAATCCATCCAATAAATTCCAAATGCAATTTGACCTTATGTCATGTCATGTTATAAGTATATAAGTATGTATTCATTATATTGAATGTTATTTTATTGGGAACACTGACTGTCGGCAACTTGCAGCTGGCTATGCAGTTTTTCATACCATTCTAGCATTAGCCAAATCATTATGGACACCAGATACTCTAATTAAACAAATATTAAAATTAACTAAAAAATAAGTTTTATCCTGAAGTCACTCATACCCCTTTTAGACATACCATCCGGGATTTTAAACCCGGTACAATTCAGTTTTTTTTTTTTAAATCCTGGGTAATCAGGACCTGGGATTTTAGTCGACTAAAATCCCGGAAATAGCCTTTAAGACATACAGTCAAGTTTTTTTTGTGTATGTCTGAATTGGGTATAAATAGCGGGAGCAGCACATAATGCACACCAACACAGATAAAAAAAAAGACCCTGTGTGATCATATGCTGCTGTCTCTATCCTTTCAGGGGGGATAGCCACAACATGTGAGCCAGGCTATAGGTAGTGAGCCAGGCTATAGCTAGTAAGCCAGGCTATAGGTAGTGAGCCAGGCTATAGGTAGTGAGCCAGGCTATAGGTAGTGAGCCAGGCTAGAGGTAGTGAGCCAGGCTAGAGGTAGTGAGCCAGGCTAGAGGTAGTGAGCCAGGCTAGAGGTAGTGAGCCAGGCTAGAGGTAGTGAGCCAGGCTAGAGGTAGTGAGCCAGGCTATAGGTAGTGAGCCAGGCTATAGGTAGTGAGCCAGGCTATAGGTAGTGAGCCAGGCTATAGGTAGTGAGCCAGGCTAGAGGTAGTGAGCCAGGCTAGAGGTAGTGAGCCAGGCTAGAGGTAGTGAGCCAGGCTATAGGTAGTGAGCCAGGCTATAGGTAGTGAGCCAGGCTATAGGTAGTGAGCCAGGCTATAGGTAGTGAGTTAGGAATGAGCTATTCAATATTTTGCTAGGGAACAGAGGTTGATCGCATTTTGCCAGAAGTGTATATCTGATACATTGTCCTCTATCGTGTCATGTGTACATGTAATAGGCAGTAAGATATCCCATGGTATCCCAGCACATACAATAGAGCTAATTCTTTTGCACCGTAGGGGGGATACTCAATGTGCTGATATGTCTGACAGCCAGAAACATTGGCACTTTCTGACAATAGGCTGAATTTACATCTGGTCTATGGACCTTATGCCCATACCCGGCCGCATGTTCACATTGGGACTGATTATTGGGACTGATTTGCATACGCTGGGTGCATGCGGCCATGGCGAACAGACTCTTCACTGGGCGCATGCACACAAGACTGTGGTGCAGACGTGGGGCAGTGGCAGAAAGTCATGCTAATGGGAATGGCCAGCATTTCATGGGCATTTCCGTGCAATCACTGGGCATTCCCTGAAAACTCACCTCTTCAGGCAAGCCTATCATATTTAAGTACCGCACACAAAACCCTCTGAGGCACTTATGTATTATATAGCTTCCCTTCTGGACTTGTAACTTGGTGGGACTGCTATGCTATTACTGGTGCCTGTCCTTGTGTTTCCCTCTTATATCCCTATAGATTGTAAGCTTGCAGCAGGGCCCTCCTACCTCTAAGTCTGTTGTTACCCAGTTTGTTGTATCACTGTCTACTATTGTAAAGCGCAGCGGAATCTGCTGCGCTATATAAGAAACTGTAACGGAATCTGCTGCGCTATATAAGACGCTGTAATGGAATCTGCTGCACTATATAAGACACTGTAACGGAATCTGCTGCGCTATATAAGACACTGTAACGGAATCTGCTGCGCTATATAAGACACTGTAACGGAATCTGCTGCGCTATATAAGACACTGTAACAGAATCTGCTGCGCTATATAAGACACTGTAACGGAATCTGCTGCGCTATATAAGACACTGTAACGGAATCTGCTGCGCTATACAAGACACTGTAACGGAATCTGCTGCGCTATATAAGACACTGTAACGGAATCTGCTGCGCTATATAAGACGCTGTAACGGAATCTGCTGCGCTATATAAGACACTGTAACAGAATCTGCTGCGCTATATAAGACGCTGTAATGGAATCTGCTGCACTATATAAGACACTGTAACGGAATCTGTTGCACTATATAAGACACTGTAACGGAATCTGCTGCACTATATAAGACACTGTAACGGAATCTGCTGCGCTATATAAGACCCTGTAACGGAATCTGCTGCACTATATAAGACACTGTAACGGAATCTGCTGCGCTATATAAGACGCTGTAACGGAATCTGCTGCGCTATATAAGACACTGTAACGGAATCTGCTGCGCTATATAAGACACTGTAACGGAATCTGCTGCACTATATAAGACACTGTAACGGAATCTGCTGCACTATATAAGAGACTGTAACGGAATCTGCTGCGCTATATAAGAAACTGTAACGGAATCTGCTGCGCTATATAAGACACTGTAACGGAATCTGCTGCGCTATATAAGACACTGTAACGGAATCTGTTGCGCTATATAAGACACTGTAACGGAATCTGCTGCGCTATATAAGACACTGTAACGGAATCTGCTGCGCTATATAAGACGCTGGTACGGAATCTGCTGCGCTATATAAGACACTGTAATGGAATCTGCTGCACTATATAAGACACTGTGGCCCTTATTCTGGTTGGTGCGGATATTCCCGCATTCTTACGGAGCGGTCCGCACGCCACGGTGTTTTGCCGCATGCGGCCATCGTCCGTAGAAACGCCCACGGGTCCTCCGCATTCGGACGGACTCACTCTTTAAGAACAGGGCGTGTTTACGGACGACATACAAACCATGCGTGTGCGGGAGAAACACTCCGATTCTGCACGGTATTACAGAGTATTACAGAGTATATGCTCGGAAATACCGCATCCGAACGGGAGCCAAGCGGTGCTACCGCCCGTAAGCGGAGTATTTACGCCAAACAACCCACTATGAAGTATCTTCTGCAATACATCACATGACCCACTTATTATACATGTCTAATACACATGTGTATTGATAGTATTAATATTCAGTCATGTCCATTGTTAGCAGTTTTTAAGTGTGGGACAAGTACAGCATATGTAGGGGATTACTAAGGTTTCCTTGAAGCAGCAATGGTTTCAATTAAAGCACTGACAAGCGGCCTATTAGTGAGTAATGAGTAAAGGAGTAGATTCTATTGGGTTCAGGTGTTAATGGTTGTAGTCATTAGGCGTACGTTCGCCTACCGCATGAACGAGTGGTGTCCGCAAAGCAATAGTACACTTGTGGACACCGCACATTTCTGCCCTTTTTGATCGCGTGCATTCGGAGTGGTTTCCGAATGTACGCCCCCCAACATAAGTGTACTCCCCCGTGTCCGCCCATGTTTCCGCCCCGTTTTGCCCACTTTGAAACTACGCCCATGTGTCATTCCGCATGACGCCCATAATACGCCCCTATTTCCCGACTGATAGCGGTGAACAGTTTTGGACGGGATTTGCCCGAACTGGTACCGAGTCAAGGCGTGGCACATGCGCGTAGCGTTCTCCACGCATGCGCAGACGCCGTAAAGACGCGATCCGTAAGTACGCGGTAAAGTCCGCGTCAATCAGAATAAGGGCCTGGAACGGAATCTGCTGCACTATATAAGACACTGTAACGGAATCTGCTGCACTATATAAGACACTGTAACGGAATCTGCTGCGCTATATAAGACCCTGTAACGGAATCTGCTGCGCTATATAAGACGCTGTAACGGAATCTGCTGCGCTATATAAGACACTGTAACGGAATCTGCTGCGCTATATAAGACACTGTAACAGAATCTGCTGCGCTATATAAGACACTGTAACGGAATCTGCTGCACTATATAAGACACTGTAACGGAATCTGCTGTGCTATATAAGACACTGTAACAGAATCTGCTGCGCTATATAAGACATTGTAACGGAATCTGCTGCGCTATATAAGACACTGTAACGGAATCTGCTGCGCTATATAAGACACTGTAACAGAATCTGCTGCGCTATATAAGACACTGTAACGGAATCTGCTGCACTATATAAGACACTGTAACGGAATCTGCTGCCCTATATAAGACACTGTAACTGAATCTGCTGCGCTATATAAGACACTGTAACGGAATCTGCTGTGCTATATAAGACACTGTAACGGAATCTGCTGCGCTATATAAGACGCTGTAACGGAATCTGCTGCGCTATATAAGACACTGTAACGGAATCTGCTGCACTATATAAGACACTGTAACGGAATCTGCTGTGCTATATAAGACACTGTAACAGAATCTGCTGCGCTATATAAGACATTGTAACGGAATCTGCTGCGCTATATAAGACACTGTAACGGAATCTGCTGCGCTATATAAGACACTGTAACAGAATCTGCTGCGCTATATAAGACACTGTAACGGAATCTGCTGTGCTATATAAGACACTGTAATGGAATCTGCTGCGCTATATAAGACGCTGTAATGGAATCTGATGCACTATATAAGACACTGTAACAGAATCTGCTGCGCTATATAAGACACTGTAACGGAATCTGCTGCGCTATATAAGACGCTGTAACGGAATCTGCTGCGCTATATAAGACACTGTAACGGAATCTGCTGCACTATATAAGACACTGTAACGGAATCTGCTGTGCTATATAAGACACTGTAACAGAATCTGCTGCGCTATATAAGACATTGTAACGGAATCTGCTGCGCTATATAAGACACTGTAACGGAATCTGCTGCGCTATATAAGACACTGTAACAGAATCTGCTGCGCTATATAAGACACTGTAACGGAATCTGCTGTGCTATATAAGACACTGTAACTGAATCTGCTGCGCTATATAAGACGCTGTAATGGAATCTGATGCACTATATAAGACACTGTAATGGAATCTGCTGCGCTATATAAGACACTGTAACAGAATCTGCTGCGCTATATAAGACACTGTAACGGAATCTGCTGCGCTATATAAGACACTGTAACGGAATCTGCTGCACTATATAAGACACTGTAACGGAATCTGCTGTGCTATATAAGACACTGTAACAGAATCTGCTGCGCTATATAAGACATTGTAACGGAATCTGCTGCGCTATATAAGACACTGTAACGGAATCTGCTGCGCTATATAAGACACTGTAACGGAATCTGCTGCGCTATATAAGACACTGTAATGGAATCTGCTGCGCTATGTAAGACACTGTAACGGAATCTGCTGCGCTATGTAAGACACTGTAACGGAATCTGCTGCTCTATATAACACACTGTAACCGAATCTGCTGCGCTATATAAGAAACTGTAACGGAATCTGCTGCGCTATATAAGACACTGTAACCGAATCTGCTGCGCTATATAAGACACTGTAACCGAATCTGCTGCAATATATAAAACACTGTAACGGAATCTGCTGCGCTATATAAGACACTGTAACGGAATCTGCTGCGCTATATAAGACACTGTAACGGAATCTGCTGCGCTATATAAGACACTGTAACGGAATCTGCTGCGCTATATAAGACACTGTAACGGAATCTTCTGCGCTATATAAGACACTGTAATGGAATCTGCTGCGCTATATAACACACTGTAACCGAATCTGCTGCGCTATGTAAGACACTGTAATGGAATCTGCTGTGCTATATAAGACGCTGTAACGGAATCTGCTGCTCTATATAACACACTGTAACCGAATCTGCTGCGCTATGTAAGACACTGTAACGGAATCTGCTGCGCTATATAAGACACTGTAATGTAATCTGCTGCGCTATATAAGAGACTGTAACGGAATCTGCTGCGCTATATAAGACACTGTAACGGAATCTGCTGCTCTATATAAGACACTGTAACGGAATCTGCTGCGCTATGTAAGACACTGTAACGGAATCTGCTGTGCTATATAAGACACTGTAACGGAATCTGCTGCGCTATATAAGAGACTGTAACGGAATCTGCTGCTCTATATAAGACACTGTAACGGAATCTGCTGCGCTATGTAAGACACTGTAACGGAATCTGCTGTGCTATATAAGACGCTGTAACGGAATCTGCTGCTCTATATAACACACTGTAACCGAATCTGCTGCGCTATGTAAGACACTGTAACGGAATCTGCTGTGCTATATAAGACACTGTAACGGAATCTGCTGCGCTATATAAGAAACTGTAACGGAATCTGCTGCGCTATATAAGACACTGTAACCGAATCTGCTGCGCTATATAAGACACTGTAACCGAATCTGCTGCAATATATAAAACACTGTAACGGAATCTGCTGCGCTATATAAGACACTGTAACGGAATCTGCTGCGCTATATAAGACACTGTAACGGAATCTGCTGCGCTATATAAGACACTGTAACGGAATCTTCTGCGCTATATAAGACACTGTAATGGAATCTGCTGCGCTATATAACACACTGTAACCGAATCTGCTGCGCTATGTAAGACACTGTAATGGAATCTGCTGTGCTATATAAGACGCTGTAACGGAATCTGCTGCTCTATATAACACACTGTAACCGAATCTGCTGCGCTATGTAAGACACTGTAACGGAATCTGCTGCGCTATATAAGACACTGTAATGGAATCTGCTGCGCTATATAAGAGACTGTAACGGAATCTGCTGCGCTATATAAGACACTGTAACGGAATCTGCTGCTCTATATAAGACACTGTAACGGAATCTGCTGCGCTATGTAAGACACTGTAACGGAATCTGCTGTGCTATATAAGACACTGTAACGGAATCTGCTGCGCTATATAAGAGACTGTAACGGAATCTGCTGCTCTATATAAGACACTGTAACGGAATCTGCTGCGCTATGTAAGACACTGTAACGGAATCTGCTGTGCTATATAAGACGCTGTAACGGAATCTGCTGCTCTATATAACACACTGTAACCGAATCTGCTGCGCTATGTAAGACACTAACGGAATCTGCTGTGCTATATAAGACACTGTAACGGAATCTGCTGCGCTATATAAGAGACTGTAACGGAATCTGCTGCGCTATATAAGACACTGTAACGGAATCTGCTGCTCTATATAAGACACTGTAACGGAATCTGCTACGCTATATAAGACGCTGTAACGGAATCTGCTGCGCTATATAAGACACTGTAACGGAATCTGCTGCGCTATATAAGACACTGTAACGGAATCTGCTGCGCTATATAAGACACTGTAACGGAATCTGCTGCGCTATATAAGACACTGTAACGGAATATGCTGCCCTATATAAGACGCTGTAACGGAATCTACTGCGCTATATAAGACGCTGTAACGGAATCTGCTGCGCTATATAAGACGCTGTAACGGAATCTGCTGCGCTATATAAGACACTGTAACGGAATCTGCTGCGCTATATAAGACACTGTAACGGAATCTGCTGCGCTATATAAGACGCTGTAACGGAATCTGCTGCGCTATATAAGACGCTGTAACGGAATCTGCTGCGCTATATAAGACACTGTAACGGAATCTGCTGCGCTATTTAAGACGCTGTAACGGAATCTGCTGCGCTATATAAGACACTGTAACGGAATCTGCTGCGCTATATTAGAAACTGCAACTAAAAAAATAAATAAATGGAAATCACCCCATGACAAGGGTGCTGGGGGCGGGCAGCTGACATCACCGGATGTTAGCTGCCCACTCACTACCCCCCAAATGTGCATGCACGGGATCCTGAATACTGGCATCCCGATGCAAGCATGCAGGTAGCAGTAGTGTTAAGGTTTTATGCACTGTGGACTTTAGGCTGTGGCAAGAGTGGGTTTGGCAGCTAGAAGGGGAGGGAGGGTTATGCTGTGGGGCAGCTAGGTTTAGGTGGTGTGGTCAGGGCTGGGCAAGTCATTGCAGCACCCCAGGTGTGTGTGGGGTGGCACCCCAACATTCACCCGCTTTGGGGGGGGGGTGATGCGGCCACCACCACCGGATCGCTCCTTGGGGAGAAAGTCGGGCCGCCAAATTGCTCACCAACACACACCCTCCATGTAGGGTGGGGGGGATTGCGGCTGCCACCAAGCCGCCACTCCACGGGGGTCTGGGAGGATTTCTGATCAGCCCCACTGCTCTACTATGGGGGGGGGGGAGGAGAGGGGGAAGTAGCCACATTAGGTTTAGCACTAGCGGGGAGTTTAAGGCTTCTAGTGAAGGGGATGCAGTCAAAATCCCGACAGGGTCAAAATCCCGAATGGGTCAAAATCCCGACATGGACAAAATACCGACATTTAAAATCCTGACATGGTCAAAATCCTGACATATGGAATGTACAAGTGAATTTGTCTACATGCCTTTCGGTCGACAGGTGCGAGGTCGACATGGGTTTTTTCACTTTTTTTTGAACCGACATGTGCCGACAGGCGGTATTTCATTCCCTACCATCCACTATGGTGTGGTGGGAGAATAAAATAGTGTGCCGAGCGCAGCGAGGCACCGTGCCCGATGCATTGCGAGCGAAGCGAGCGATGCGAGGGGCTGCGGTTCACTTGCAACTGTGTCCATGTCGACTGTGTCGACATTCGAGTAAAAAAACAGTTTAAAAAAACCATGTCGACCGAAAGGCATGTAGACTGTTTCACCTGTACATTCTATATGTCGGGATTTTGACCCTGTTGAGATTTTAAATGTCGGGATTTTGTCCATGTCGGTATTTTGTCCATGTCGGGATTTTGTCCATGTCGGTATTTTGACCCATTCAGGTTTTTGACCCTGTCGGGATTTTGACCGTCGGGATTTCATACCGAATCCTAGTGAAGTGTTAGGTTTAGGCATTGGGGTATGGGGGCTCAGTGCAAATTGCCAGGACTAAGACCCCTGTGTATACTCCCCTCAAGATAGAGTACAGTACTGTATTACCAATACTACACTGTACAATATATTTGTGCTGTACTGTACAATAATACTTTCCTCCCCCCTCCCCCACAGAACAGCTGTGAAGGGTCCTCACAATCCTTCTTGTGCTGGTGCACCAAATTGTTGATTTGTTCTAAGATTTTATCTAGTTTTTGTATTTTATATTTTTGGGGGGACGGGGGGTCGTAACACTGATGCACCATAGCTCAATGGACTCAGCCACTACTGGAAAGAAACACTTGGTATTGACAGCAGATGGATGATATGGGATGCAGTACAAACAGTGAGAACAAGGTAAAGAGGTACAGGATAATAAAAAAGGTGACATCACACAGAATAAACTTTTTAATGACAGCAGATGATATGAGATACAGTGTATAGTTCAATCATTTATAATAATGCTTAACAGTAGATTCCACTTTATTCATAACACTCTGCGTACAGTACAGTAATACATACCAGCGGCTTGACCATTTCTTTCAACAATAACAGGCAATACTTTATACAGATGATTTATATAATTATTAGTTTTCCAGTGTCAGCACATCTACCCAGAAATGACAGATCCATCCAAAAGCTGCTGTTTTGTTGTTGGCTTCACAACATTCCCGATGTATCGCTTCAGTTGAGCCCACACCAATTCAATTGGATTCATGTCCGGGGATCTAAAGAAAACAGTACGGTAAAGTACAGACATCAATATTCCACACTATATAATTAATTTCTACACCCGTGCGAATGGATGGAGGCTGTGAAGTATTCTTTCTTCCACCCGACAAAGAAGGGGACAGACAGATGTAATCTGTAGGAATGGTGCGTACCAAAACTCACATAAAAATGTGGCTGGTTCCACACATCAAGGTATCTTTAAATCTTAGGTGCGTACCCAACTCACAATTAGGAAGAATGATATCCTCACATAAAGGTATCTTTTAACCAAACGAAATAAAGAATTCTGTCAAAGGGGTGCGTACCCCAACTCACTGGTGCAAATGTTGTAGTACTCGCATCAAGGTATCTTTTGAGGCCACTCAGTTGATAGATCAGAAAGGTGCTTTAATAACTTCCACATCCAGAAGTGACAATATAAAATAAAATCAAACAGAGTGATCACTGTGACTGCCGTGTACAATAGAACAGTAGTGAAAACTTGGAGTCTACAACCTGGGGGGTCTTCCGGACGATCCAGCCAGGGAGTTGGTCAGTCAGAGTTCCAAGGTCCAGCAGTCATCCAGGGATCACCTTCCTCTCAATACACACAACGCGTTTCGATCCACTCTGGGATCTTTTTCAAGTGTAAAGAGGATCAACTCAGATGGGTTTATATACCCATGAACAGGAAGTGATAGGACTTCCTGTTTCCTGTGGTCCGCATAATCATTACAACGATTTACAATAATAAAAAGCATATAGTACATTCTTTCCTGTTACAGTCTTTAATAACATTAGCCCCAGGTCGATTATCCTATAAGAAATATTAATATAAAAGCACCAGCGTGCAGCAGACGCTGAAAGCCGCGATCCCGGAAGTGTAGTGCGTTCCACCGCACACACTTCCGCGTGTCAGCGTGGCCGGAAATTCGGCTGCCGCTATCCCAGAGCCAGAGACGTCATGACTCTGTTGTATGGATACGCGGCGCCCGCTGATGATGTGTGCGCTCCAGCGCATCACAACTGGGCTGGATATGCGGTTCAAGCCCACCTAGAATGGTAAAGCCGGCCGCGTCATATAGATACGCGGCGCCTGCTATTGATGTGTGCGTTCCACCACATCAGAAATATACGATAAGAAGTGTATGTGTTTATTAAAGCACAAACACTAGTCAAAAAGGTGCGATTAGGCACACAGTAAAGAGTAAATAAGTACAAAATATTGATAATTAAAAATTATTAAAAAACTGGAGATAAAAAATAGAGATAAAAAAACCTATTTGGAGAATTGACCATGGGCTGTACATAAAATACATAAAATCACATATAACATTTGATAATAACAAAGTGCGTTAGTGAAATTCATTAGTTGCTTCCAGATAGATGAAATGATATACTAGGGAAAAAGAAAACATATCTCAGAATGCATATAATGAACACATAAACAATATGGAAACTGTTCATAAAAACCACTTTAATTCAAAGTCACTATTGTGGCCGCTTGGAGATAATGTATTGAATTTGAAAATATATTCCATCTCCGCCTTTGCTAATTTGCTTGCCACATCTTTATCTCTTAAATCTGAATTCACCATTTTTAACCCATAAAAACCTGATATGTAGGTAGGGGAACAATTATGTGAAGTTTTAAAATGGGCGGACAGAGCATGTGTTTCAACTCCTTTCTTTATATTGCGCACATGTTCGGCAATGCGGACTTTTAAAGCCCTTGAAGTGCGGCCAATATAAAACTTATTGCATGTGCATCTAATAGCATACACTACATTTAGGCTATTACAGGTGATGAAGTCACAAATTTTTGCCTCTTTCCCATTTATTGAGATCTCAGTAATTTTACTCTTTAAAAATTACTGAGATCTCAATAAATGGGAAAGAGGCAAAAATTTGTGACTTCATCACCTGTAATAGCCTAAATGTAGTGTATGCTATTAGATGCACATGCAATAAGTTTTATATTGGCCGCACTTCAAGGGCTTTAAAAGTCCGCATTGCCGAACATGTGCGCAATATAAAGAAAGGAGTTGAAACACATGCTCTGTCCGCCCATTTTAAAACTTCACATAATTGTTCCCCTACCTACATATCAGGTTTTTATGGGTTAAAAATGGTGAATTCAGATTTAAGAGATAAAGATGTGGCAAGCAAATTAGCAAAGGCGGAGATGGAATATATTTTCAAATTCAATACATTATCTCCAAGCGGCCACAATAGTGACTTTGAATTAAAGTGGTTTTTATGAACAGTTTCCATATTGTTTATGTGTTCATTATATGCATTCTGAGATATGTTTTCTTTTTCCCTAGTATATCATTTCATCTATCTGGAAGCAACTAATGAATTTCACTAACGCACTTTGTTATTATCAAATGTTATATGTGATTTTATGTATTTTATGTACAGCCCATGGTCAATTCTCCAAATAGGTTTTTTTATCTCTATTTTTTATCTCCAGTTTTTTAATAATTTTTAATTATCAATATTTTGTACTTATTTACTCTTTACTGTGTGCCTAATCGCACCTTTTTGACTAGTGTTTGTGCTTTAATAAACACATACACTTCTTATCGTATATTTCTGATGTGGTGGAACGCACACATCAATAGCAGGCGCCGCGTATCTATATGACGCGGCCGGCTTTACCATTCTAGGTGGGCTTGAACCGCATATCCAGCCCAGTTGTGATGCGCTGGAGCGCACACATCATCAGCGGGCGCCGCGTATCCATACAACAGAGTCATGACGTCTCTGGCTCTGGGATAGCGGCAGCCGAATTTCCGGCCACGCTGACACGCGGAAGTGTGTGCGGTGGAACGCACTACACTTCCGGGATCGCGGCTTTCAGCGTCTGCTGCACGCTGGTGCTTTTATATTAATATTTCTTATAGGATAATCGACCTGGGGCTAATGTTATTAAAGACTGTAACAGGAAAGAATGTACTATATGCTTTTTATTATTGTAAATCGTTGTAATGATTATGCGGACCACAGGAAACAGGAAGTCCTATCACTTCCTGTTCATGGGTATATAAACCCATCTGAGTTGATCCTCTTTACACTTGAAAAAGATCCCAGAGTGGATCGAAACGCGTTGTGTGTATTGAGAGGAAGGTGATCCCTGGATGACTGCTGGACCTTGGAACTCTGACTGACCAACTCCCTGGCTGGATCGTCCGGAAGACCCCCCAGGTTGTAGACTCCAAGTTTTCACTACTGTTCTATTGTACACGGCAGTCACAGTGATCACTCTGTTTGATTTTATTTTATATTGTCACTTCTGGATGTGGAAGTTATTAAAGCACCTTTCTGATCTATCAACTGAGTGGCCTCAAAAGATACCTTGATGCGAGTACTACAACATTTGCACCAGTGAGTTGGGGTACGCACCCCTTTGACAGAATTCTTTATTTCGTTTGGTTAAAAGATACCTTTATGTGAGGATATCATTCTTCCTAATTGTGAGTTGGGTACGCACCTAAGATTTAAAGATACCTTGATGTGTGGAACCAGCCACATTTTTATGTGAGTTTTGGTACGCACCATTCCTACAGATTACATCTGTCTGTCCCCTTCTTTGTCGGGTGGAAGAAAGAATACTTCACAGCCTCCATCCATTCGCACGGGTGTAGAAATTAATTATATAGTGTGGAATATTGATGTCTGTACTCTCCATTTTTTACATGTACTATAAAAATCTATGAGAGTTGAATCACAAGGACGAACAATCCCATACACCTGTCTGTAAAGAAGTATCCACGCTAAATAAAGGGAAGTACCATCTTTCATGTTTAAGCGCTAGAGGGTTTCCACTTATAAAATTGTACTGTGTATCCTTGTTGTGAGGGGTGGTGACTCCTCAAATAAGTGTTTTGAGACCCACAAGCAGCTGCGCCCGAGGGTGATCCAAATTACTTCTTCTTAGTACGGTAAAGTATTTACATTTTTTTTTTTTTTTAGAAAATAAAAAAACTTTTAAAACAAAAATACTTTATTAAACCATAAAAGTACAGCATTAAAGTATTAAAGGTATTAAAGCAATACTCACTCTGCCTCAGGGATATTCAACAATTTGGAATGCACACCACCAGAGTGTTTGGGATCCTTATCCTGTAAAAGTCTATGCAATTGGTAATGTTTTTGCACGAATGGGACCATACATCCCTCTACTAATTTTTCTTGGAAAAATTGTTTATCCATGATCCTTAGAGACATAAAAGACATAAGATTGGATTAAAAACTGGTTGCACAATTGGGGACAGAGAGTGGTGGTAAATGGCATACATTCCAGTTGGGGTAAGGTCCAAAGTGGAGTCCCACAAGGTTCAATATTGGGACCCACCTTGTTTAATATATTTATTAATGATATTGAAAGTGACATAGTGAGTAAAATTGCAATATTTTCGGATGACACAAAGTTGAGTAAGGAAATTAACTCAGGAGAGGTTGTGGAAACACTACAAAGTGACTTAAATAAACTGCAGTTTAACGTTGAAAAATGTAAAGTAATTTGTTATGGGAACAAAAATCAACAAGCTACTTATAGGCTAAATGGAGTTATTATAGGGAATTCTGCTGTAGAGAAGGACTTGGGGGTCATTATAGATGAAAAATTGGGTAATAGTGCACACTGCTCAAGTGCAGCAGCAAAAGCAAACCGGACACTGGCATGCATTAAAAGGGGAATGGATTCAAGGGATGCCAATGTGATAGTGCCTCTTTACAAGGCATTGGTGAGACCACACTTGGAATATTGTGTTCAGTTCTGGGTACCGCAACTTAAAAAGGACATAAATGAATTGGAACAGGTACAGAGAAGGGTTACTAAGCTAGTGAAAGGTCTCAAATCACTAGAATGTAAAGATAGGTTAACCAGGCTGAATATGTTTTCACTGGAGAAACGGAGGTTGAGAGGTGATATGATTAGTATATTCAAATACAGGATTGGGAATCATATGGAACAGGGAGATGATTGGTCACTAACAGGCCTATACTTAGGACACGCGGCCATGTACTGAGGCTCGAGGAAAATAAATTCTGCACTGAATTAAGAAGAGGATTCTTCACCATTAGAGCAGTGTTAGGATCTGGGGGCGTCCTCGCCTGCCCTACCTCCGTTGCCTCAGACTGGAATTGGCGGACGCGTGCAGAGCTAGGCTTCACCTCTAATAGCCGCGTTCAAAGGAGCCAGTTAGTCCGGCTCCAACCCCGATGCCAACAGGTCTTATGAGTGATAACGCGCCCGCCAAGGCCAGGAGAGAGCAAGGGGACAGAGGCAGAACTCTGGGAGGCAATAGAGTCATCTGCCGACGGGCTCCTGCTTTCAAGGGGGACACCTACCCTCCTCTGCTAATTTAAATACATTAATTGAAAGCAATCAAATATGCTTCTGTGGCTGAGTTCTGAAATATATATATGTTCTTTCTCTCTCTCTCTCTCTCTCTCTCTATATATACTGTATATATATATATATATATATATATATATATATACAGTATATAATATATATTCATAACAGACTATATATATATTTTGAATAACGTGTGTGTGTGTGCTGGGGGGGGCACCAATATTCATCTTGCCTCTGGGCAACAGGGATGAATTTACGCCACTGCAAGGGGAAATGCTAACTAGAACTCAAATGAGGCGAGGAGCCCCCAGACCCCCAATATACAAGGTTGTACAGGAGTAACAATACTCAGGGATGGTATAAGTGAAATAAGAAATAGAGAATAACCTATGCAGGTGTAACAATACACAAGGAGATGTAACAATACCCAACTGGTGTAACAATACACAGAAGATGTAATAATACCAAACAGATGTAACAATACACAGGAGATGTAATAATGATAATATAAATGCAAGTGTCAAAAGGTGGGGAGACCCCCAACTTATCTGTGAGATGAGATGCAGCAGACAAGTGGGAGCACCACAGCAGCACTGGGTAGGAACACAAGGAAACGAGTACTGGAACGCTGGGAAAAAGCTAGCGCACGAACGCCGACAGGATGGACAGGCACGGGAGGAACCAGGACCCAGAAACCGGGAACACTCTGGACACACAGGTCAAAACTATAACCAGTGTCTGACCGGCCTGCTCAGGAATCTTAAATAAGGCAGCTCTCCAATGAGCTGCTGCTGCTGCTAATTAGAAGTTTGTGCAGCTGAGCGCTGCACCTCTTCCTCCCTGCGGCTGCCTGGCGTCCCCCGTCACCTAGGCAACCGCTGCGGCAGGGGAGGAAGAGGCCGTGCATAAAATCCCGGGCACTTAGTAACGCCCGCCGGATGTTCAGGAGCAATGAGGCAGCGGCGTCCCGGCTGCCTAGCAACAGCCGGGACACGCTGCTTAGAGGCCGCCGGGCGAGCGCCTCTAACAGTACCCCCCCTTGAGGAGGGGTCACCGAACCCTTGGCCCCAGGCTTCCATGGGAACTGTTTAAAGAACTCCGCCTTTAACCTAGGAGCATGTAAAGATCTCTCAGGCACCTAAGATCTCTCTTCGTCCCCAAAGCCTTTCCAATGGAAAGAAATTTAAGCTGACCCCGGACCAACTTGGAATCCAGAATACGCTCAACCAAAAACTCTTTATGGCCCTGAACAATGACTGGTTTAACGGTCTGACCGGGCAAAGACTGTGAAAAAATTGAGACCGGTTTGAAAAGAAAACAATGAAAGACATTATTGACCCTCAATGATCTGGGTAGCCACAACCTGAACGCTACCGGGTTGACTTGTTCGGTGATGAGGAACGGTCCAATGAACTTGGGTCGCAGTTTAGGACATCTCTGGCGAAGCTTGATATGACGAGTAGACAACCACACCTTTTGACCAACCCTAAAATGACATTGTCTTCTGTGTCTATCAAAGAAGATCTTGGATCATGCCGAGGCCTGTCTAAGGGCTTGATGATGATCTTCTAAGCTGTGACATCACCGAGGAAGAGGACCAGGAGGAGTCCATGGGGATGTCGAAAGAATACATTTGGGGTGGAAACCGAAATTGCAAAGAAAAGGAGACTTCTTGGTTGCCACATGATAGGTGTTATTATAAGAGAACTCGGCCAATGGTAAAAGCTCTGCCCAATTACTCTGACATTTGGATAAAAAGTATTGTTCTAAGGCCTGATTGATTCTCTCGGTTTGTCCATTGGACTGCGGGTGGTACCCAGAGGAAAGACTGACCTGTATCCCCAAACTGGAGCAAAAACGTCTCCAAAAATTGGCCACAAACTGAGATCCCCTGTCCGAAACAATATCCTTGGGGAGACCATGAAGCCTAAAGATCTGCATAATGAATAACTGGGCTAATTCTCTGGCTGTGGGAAGCTTGCGTAATGGTATGAAGTGTGCCATCTTGCTGAACCGATCGACCGTGACCCAAACTGTGGTAAAATGGGGAGACTGAGGCAGATCGACAATAAAGTCCTTGGAAATATGGGACCATGGTCTCTCAGGAATGGACAAGGGAAGAAGCTGACCAACCGGTGATAGTCTGGAGGATTTATGTCTAGCACAAACGAGACAAGAAGAAATGAAACGTGAAACGTGTTGCTTCATGGCAGGCAACCAGACCACTCTGGATAAGTGCTCAAGGGTCTTGGTAACTCCTGGGTGTCCAGCAACCTTACTAGAATGAAAGTCCTTGAGAACCAATTCCCGCAGCTTCTCAGGGACAAACAGCCGATCTTGCGGAGTCTCCTCGGGAGCTAATGACTGAGAGGTGAGAATGCAAGAGGCCAAATATGGTCAGTAACCACAGTGATGACATGCTTTGCTCCTTCCAGCCAATGACGCCATTCCTCAAAGGACCATTTAATGGCCAGTAGTTCCCGATTACCGATATCATAATTCCTCTCTGCCAAGGAAAATTTGCAGGAGAAATAGGAACAAGGGTGGACTTTCTGATCATGATCATCTTTCTGAGAAAGGACTGCCCCATCCCCGACATCCGAGGCGTCAACTTCGACTAGAAACAGAACTCTAGGATCAGGATGATGTAAAATGGGGGCTGAACAGAAGGCTTTCTTTAGTCTGTCAAAGGACTCGATGGCCTGTGGGGACCAAACTCAAGGATTTGCCACTTTTCGGGTCAATTCCACAATGGGGGCGACAATATCAGAAAACAAACAAATGAATTTGCGGTAGTAATTCAAAAATCCCAAGAACCTTTGGACCGTTTTCAGACTGGTGGGACGTGCCCAAGACAGGATAGCCTGAACTTTGCAAGGATCCATCGAAAAACCCTTGGGAGAGATGATATAGACAAGAAAAGAGATTTGTGTAACCTCAAACTCACATTTTTCCAACTTCGCGTACAGATGGTTCTCGTGCAGTTTCTGGAGCACCATTCTGACATGCTGTTGATTGCTCCGAAAGACTCTTGGAAAAGATTAAAATATTATCCAGGTACACTACTGTAAATATCCCCAGGAATGGCCGTTAATAATGTCCTGAAAGACAGCGGGAGCATTGGCCAACCCAAACGGCATCACCAGATATTCATAGTGGCCGGTGTGTGTATTAAATGCTGTCTTCCACTCATCTCCTTGGCGAATTCTAATCAGATTGTATGCCCCTCTTAAATCGATCTTGGAGAAAATTACAGCCTCCTGAATTTGATCAAACAAGACCGAAATGAAGGCTAGGAATTTTTTACAGTTATCTTGTTTAGGGCCCGATAGTCGATGCAGGGGCGCAGTGTCCCATCCTTCTTCTCCACAAAGAAAAAACCTGCGCCAACCAGAGACTTTGATGGGCGAATAAACCCATTCTCGAGCTTTTCTTTAATATAAAGGTCCATGGGATTCTGGTACAGATAGGGCGTACAATCGCCCCTTGGGCAGCCTAGCGTTAGGGACAAGGTCAATGGCACAGTCAAATGAGCGATGAGGGGGCAATATATCGGCTTCTTTCTTGGAAAACACGTCTAAGAATTCCCTATAGGGAAGAGGTAAGGACAAGAAGACAGGGTGAGAGGTCCGGAGAGGTAATGTCAGACAGTTGTCGGAACAGGAGGACCCCCACCGTGTGATCTCCCCCAAAGCCCAGTTAATGCTGGGATTATGTTTCCTTAACCAAGGCAATCCCAGGACAAGTGGAGCCAAAGGACAATGAAAAAGAAAAAAAGAGATTTCTTCAGAATGAAGCACCCCCACGACAGCCTGAGAGGAGGAGTGCATGAGGAAATGCTGCCGTTGGAGAGCGGGAGGCCATCCCATCCACAGACTGACAAGGTATTCCCAAGAGGTATGGGCTCAACCTCTAACGTGTTGGCCAGACTAACGTCCATGAAATTGCCAGCCGCACCACAGTCCAAAAAGGCAGCAACTGCTGAAACCTTATCACCACAAGAGATAACTACATGAATTACGACTGAATCTAGGGGAGAAAAGCTTGATAGGCGTAAGTGAATTTCCCTGAAATCACCTAGGCACTGTCTTTTCCCGACTTTAAAGGACAGACCAAGGCACGGTGACCCTGGCCACCACAATAGAGACACAGGCCTTTGAGCCTCCTGCGATTTTTTTTGGAGGCGGACAGGCGTGTGGCCCCTATCTGCATGGGTTCTTCACCCGTATCCTCCGGGGTATCCCCATAAGGGTGTGAGGGCAGTACCCCAGATTCTCTCTCTCTTTGGCGTTCCCGAAACCGCCAATCCACCTTGATGGCTAACTGCATGAGATCATCTAAGGATGTCGGGGTAGGGTAGATGTAATAATGAAAATATAAGTGCAAGTGTCAAAAGGTGGGGAGACCCCCAACTTATCTGTGAGATGAGATGCAGCAGACAAGTGGGAGCAGCACTGGGTAGGAACACCAGGAAACGAGTACTGGAACGCTGGGAAAAAGCTAGCGCACGAACGCCGACAGGCTGGACAGACACGGGAGCAACCAGGACCCAGAAACTGGGGACACTCTGGACACACAGGTCAGAACTATAACCGGCGTCTGACCGGCCTGCCCAGGAAGCTTAAATAAGGCAGCTCTCCAATGAGCTGCTGCTGCTAATTAGAAGTTTGTGCAGCTGAGCTCTCCACCTCCTTCTCCCTGCGGCCGCCAGGCATCCCCCGTCGCCTAGGCAACCGGAGAAAGGGGAGGAAGAGGCCGTGCATAACATCCCGGGCGCTTTGTAACGCCCGCCGGATGTTCGGGAGCAATGAGGCAGCGGCGTCCCGGCTGCCTAGCAACAGCCGGGACACGCTGCTTAGAGGCCGCCGGGCGAGCGCCGGAGCTGCTCGTGCGGCCTCTAACACAGTAACATTCTGGAACTCATTGCCGGTGGGGTGGTTACAGCAACTACTGGTAATGAATTTAAATAAAAACTGGATACATGTTTGGTCACTAAGGGAATCCTATAGATATGACTTACTCACGTCAGTAGTTACAAGTCAGACAGGTTGAACTAACGTCTTTTTTCAGCCTTAATTACTATGTTACTATGAATAACAATACACAGTGTTGTTTTATTAATAAGCACCAAATTCTATTGTTATTGTAGTGTACAGTACAATATTTGTTTCAAACACAAGCACTGAATCAAATAGACAGTAGTACTGTACCTTTAAACATTAACATGGCACCAGCTTCTAATGGTGATTTGGCTCCCCACACGTGGATCTTCAATGGATGCTTTGGTTATGCTTACAGAATGACATTTGTGAGAACCTCTTGAACACAACTGAGGATTAATCAGTGAAAATGACAAATGTTTCACTGCTCTGAATCCATCGTCGTACCTGGTCAGCTCTCTTTTCTATATTCACATTGCTAATCATGGGAGATGTTCTGTCCACAGTACAAAAATATCATTAAATACAGTATACAGCATTACAAGTATTATAAACTGTGAAAAGTGTGCATTACTGCTTTACACTGCATACTGTACAGTCTTTTACCTTGTAGCCCCATAGGACCATCCTATTTTCCGACGCAATCTTCTAATGCTGGTGAGTGATATGTCATAGTCATACTTGGCTTTGAAGATGTGTTTGATTTGTAGAGCAGTGCATTCATCATTCTCACTAGTTAATTCCTCCACAATGTGTTGCGCTCTCCTACAGTACAGTTTGATAATTAAGAATGAATGAACTGCGCAATGACTGAAAAGTAATGTTTTATGGTTTTCACTATACAGTATTATAACAGAAAAGGTTAATACTATATACAGTACTGTAAGTCAGTTAAACAAACAGTACTGTACAGTGCAGGTTTTACCATGAGCATTTCATAGCAGATATTTCATTTCTGGCCTTTATTCTCTCCAAAGCATGAAAGCACACTGGGACAGATGTATTAAACCTTAACAAGAGATAAATTCAAGTGTGATAAGGAGAGATAAACGTCTAGCCAATCAGCTCCTTACTGACTTTTTTCAAACACAGCCTGTAACATGGCAGTTAGCAGGTGATTGGCTGGATGTTTATCTCTCTTTATCACCCTTGCATTTATCTCTTGTTAAGGCTTAATACATCTGCCCCACTGTTTGTAAACTGACTACAATCCCACTTTCCTTCAGCCAAGCCTGGATCTCTTTGGTAGGTTTTTTTTTGGTCTTTTTTCATGTTCGCAATTCTCTTGCTCATAGGTTTGTTGATAATTGCAGGCATGTTGTCCAACTGTAGTTCCTGTGTGAAGAACATACATTTGTGAATACTTTATTCTGCTTTTAGAGAACACGACTCTTGGTGATAGCGACTGGTGCTCCTGAGTATATGTAAACAGTGCTCCCAATCAGAAGCAATGCGACGCACCAGCATCTCAGATAAAACGAGACCCCCATTCTCTATTTGTTTTACAGTAGACTGCTCATTTCACAAAGAAGGTTGGCCTGAATGCAAATGAAGCACCAATACAACATTCAGTCAGATGCATGAGCATCTCAGAGCTTCTGGAGTTGTTTTCACAGTATTCTGCTCTTTTTTTTAAAAAGAAGGAGGTTGAACAGCAGTGCCCTTACACATGTGGAACCTACTGCAGGGTTGCCTACGGGAGGCTCCCGGTTTTTCAATTAACCTCCCGCTCCCACAGAAATACACCACATCCTCCCGGTTTTTCGCACAGTTTGTTAGAAATGTAGACTGCGCATGCGCAAGTCCAAAGTCCTGGGGGCGGGGCCTGCGTGGGCAACATTGTGACAACCTGTCATGTTATTTAAATGCCGGCTGCCGTGGGGCTGTGTGGGTAGCGGTGGCTGTAAGGATGGAGCCATACTGCCAAGTGTAGAAGAGACTTGGAAGGGCAGCTGCACAATCAGCAGCAGCAGTGGGAGCGCTGAGAGCAGGAGAGGCAGCGGGAGCAGGAGCGACAGTGAACTAAGGTGCAGTAGTGCTTTTATCAGTTGCAGCAGTGAAATCGGGAGCAGGAGAGGCGAACAGCGGCAAACAGTGGGAGCAGGATTGACAGCATCATCCGTGTAACCAGCAGCAGTAAGCAACATGGCCATGTCAGTGTTGTGCATCCTGGGAGAGTGGGAGCTGTGCATGCTGGGGAGTGGGTGCTGTACATTCTGCTGTGTGGACAGGGTCAGTGGGGACTGTGTGTACTTGGGCTGTGTGGACTAGGTCAATGGGGGGGGGGGCAGTGTGGACAGGGTCAGTGGGGGCTGTGTGGTATGGGGGAGTGAAGGCTGATGGCAGTGTGGACAGGGGCTGTGTGGACAGGGTCAATGGGGACTGTGTGTACTTGAGCTGTGTGGACAAGGTCAGTGGGGGCGCAGTGTGGAAAGGGTCAGTGGGGACTGTGTATAATGTAGTACAGGGAGTGCGTGTACTGGCTGTAATATAGGGGGGATGTGTTATGTAATATAGGGGTGCAGTGGTGTAACTATTGGAGGGTGCAACTGCTATGGGGCCTGGGTGTTTGGGGGGCCCCAAGGCCTAGCAGGCACTCCCCTGCATCCTTTTGAAGTTTTATTTCCTTTGTAAATGTAGTGACGCATGCAGCGCCGCCACAGTCCCGTTATCCCCCAGTAAGTGGTGCTGCCACAGTCCCATTCTGCCCGCCACCAGCAACCCTGCCGAAGCCAATTGTCCCATTCTCTCCCCATCAGTGTTGGCAGGCAGAAGACTCTGAGCTGCCAGCCCTGGTGAGCAGAAGACCTGGCGACCATTGGTTCAGGTAAACAATGCTGCCTATACACAAGATAAAGGGCACAGTGCAATATTTCCTTCTACCTCTCTCTCCCTACCCCCTCTCTTTCCCTGCCTCTCCCTCTCCCTCCCTGCCTCTCTCTCCCTTTCCCTCCCTGCCTCTCTCTCCATCTCCCTCCCTGCCTCACTGCATCCCTCTATCTCCCTGCCTCTCTCACACACATTGCCTCTTTCTCCTTCCTCTGTGTCTCTCACACTTCTCAATTTCTGATATATGCACCTCTATTTTCTTCTGTCTCTCAGACACACACACCCACACACACACACAGACACACACAGACACACACAGACACACACAGTTAGGTAGCAAGAGAATCAGAAGAGTTTTCTTTCAAACATTTAGTGCAGTGCCAAGGGCAGCTACATCCACATCTGAATCAGGCCCAGAGTGTTCCAGTGTTTTATTCAAGGAGAACAAGAAAAGAAAAGAATTTGTCCTGGTGTGGTGCACCAACAAGAAATGTTGTACATAAAACTTAGCTTTTATTTATTTATATTAGAAGCAAGCGAAAAATTATTAAAAAAACACAGATAGACAAACAAAAGACAATAAAGTGTGTTAAAAACTTAGCACGTGCGGGCGTGTTGTGTGTGCTTAAACCGTACGTATATATAGTCCACTGTCAGACAGGCTCCTGTTTTAATTCAATCTGGGAATTTATAAGATTCCCTTGAACAGACACAGTTATTAGAAGTATATTGGCTAAACAGCTCTATGGTGCTGTGTTCTTCAGTTCAGGTAACAATTGGAAACAATTTATGCAGATTGTGTTGAGTGTATCAATTAACCCAGATAGGTTACACTGCAATAAGCTCTGTTCTACTGAAATTGTCCTCAAGCCTGAGGATTGATTATACAATATTGGTCTGTGGCTTCACACAATCTAAGCTAAATATTGGGGATTTGTAATTATATTGTATTCCCTCTTATTACCATGAATCCTGCTCTTAAGCAGAGATTGTGTGCCAGACCTGCGGGAGACAGACTAACCAGTGTGTGGTCAGGTTACTGCAGCAGATATGAGTTCTCTGCTCGTGCCCTCCTGCCACAAATGGTTAGATTGTAATGTCCCCACTTAAATACAAACAATGACAGTATGCCTATGTGGTGATATACACAGACTGAGTATTGCAGTGTATAGGTTCTGCAATAGTCAGAAGCCAGAGCGGCTGTTGCTGTGTGAGCAATATATGAAGCAGAGCACTATGCAGCAGGCTGCTTGCACACTCCAAATTCCCACTAGGTCAGGGGCGGGCTGGGCCGGGGGGCAGGGTGCCATCTGCCCCCCAGGCCGATCTGGCTGCTGTGCTGCGGGCCGCGCCGCCGCGGCCGCTTTGCTTTTTTTTTTTTTTTTTTTGCCGGCGGCGGCCATGTTCCTGTGGTTTTTTATATGATATCTGCGGGCTGCGGCCACAGGAACATGGCCGCCGGCCTCCACGGCTACGTGGAGGAGGGCCCCGGCCGGCAGCCTGTTCCCTCTTGTCCCCGGCGGGCGGCAGTGGCAGTCGGCAGACGCTAGGTGCGGTGGGGACGTCATGACGTTGACGCCTCCCACCCACGCGTCTGCACTGGACTGGAGGAAGGCTGGGGCCGCCCGTTAAACTACTCGTGGCGTGGGGGACACTTCAGGAGGCCGCCGCCGCAGAGACGCAGAGAGGGGAACTGAAATTTGACAGACAGTGACAGACACAGTGGTAAGTTAACATAAAAAACTACATATCTGCTGTGCTGTTCAGTTTCATGTATATTAATAATAATGCCATGACACCACAGGCTGCTCCACCTGTATAATAATTTGTGTCATGGCATTACTATTAATAATAGTAATGCCATGACACAAATTATTATACAGGGGGAGCAGCCTGTGGTGTCATGGCATTACTTTTATATTATACTGGGGGAGCAGCCTGTGGTGTCATTATTATTGTACAGGGGGAGCAGCCTGTGGTGTCATGGCATTATGCCATGACACCACAGGCTGCTCCCTCTGCATAATAATAATACCATGACACCACAGGCTGCTCCCCCTGTATAATATTAAAGTAATGCCATGACACCACAGGCTGCTCCCTCTGTATAATAATAATGCAATGACGCCACAGGCTGCTCCCCCTGTATAATAATTTGTGTCATGGCATTACTATTATTATATTATACAGCGGGAGCAGCCTGTGGTGTCATTGCATTATTATTATATAGCTGGAGCAGCCTGTGGTGTCATTGCATTATTATTATACAGCGGGAGCAGCCTGTGGTGTCATTGCATTATGCCATGACACCACAGGCTGCTCCCTCTGTATAATAATAACGCCATGACACCACAGGCTGCTCCCCCTGTATAATATTAAAGTAATGCCATGACACCACAGGCTGCTCCCTCTGTATAATAATAATGCAATGACGCCACAGGCTGCTCCCCCTGTATAATAATTTGTGTCATGGCATTACTATTATTATATTATACAGCGGGAGCAGCCTGTGGTGTCATTGCATTATTATTATACAGCGGGAGCAGCCTGTGGTGTCATTGCATTATTATTATACAGCGGGAGCAGCATGTGGTGTCATTGCATTATTATTATACAGAGGGAGCAGCCAGTGGTGTCATGGCATTACTTTTATATTATACAGGGGGAGCAACCTGTGGTGTCATAATTATTATTGTACAGGGGGAGCAGCCTGTGGTGTCATGGCATTATGCCATGACACCACAGGCTGCTCCCTCTGCATAATAATAATGCCATGACACCACAGGCTGCTCCCCCTGTATAATATAAAAGTAATGCCATGACACCACAGGCTGCTCCCTCTGCATAATAATAATGCCATGACACCACAGGCTGCTCCCCCTGTATAATATAAAAGTAATGCCATGACACCACAGGCTGCTCCCTCTGTATAATAATAATGCAATGACGCCACAGGCTGCTCCCCCTGTATAATAATTTGTGTCATGGCATTACAATTGTTATATTATACAGCGGGAGCAGCCTGTGGTGTCATTGCATAATTATTATACAGAGGGAGCAGCCAGTGGTGTCATTGCATTATTATTATACAGCGGGAGCAGCCTGTGGTGTCATTGCATTATGCCATGACACCACAGGCTGCTCCCGCTGTATAATAATAACGCCATGACACCACAGGCTGCTCCCTCTGTATAATAATAATGCAATGACACCACATGCTGCTCCCGCTGTATAATAATAATGCAATGACACCACAGGCTGCTCCCGCTGTATAATAATAATGCCATGACACCACAGGCTGATCCCCCTGTATAATAATTTGTGTCATGGTATTACTATTATTATATTATACAGCGGGAGCAGCCTGTGGTGTCATTGCATTATTATTATACAGCGGGAGCAGCCTGTGGTGTCATTGCATTATTATTATTATACAGCGGGAGCAGCATGTGGTGTCATTGCATTATTATTATACAGAGGGAGCAGCCAGTGGTGTCATGGCATTACTTTTATATTATACAGGGGGAGCAACCTGTGGTGTCATAATTATTATTGCACAGGGGGAGCAGCCTGTGGTGTCATGGCATTATGCCATGACGCCACAGGCTGCTCCCTCTGTATAATAATAATGGCATGACACCACAGGCTGCTCCCCCTGTATAATATAAAAGTAATGCCATGGCACCACAGGCTGCTCCCCCTGTATAATAATTTGTGTCATGGCATTACTATTGTTATATTACAGTATACAGCGGGAGCAGCCTGTGGTATCATTGCATTATTATTATACAGCGGGAGCAGCATGTGGTGTCATTGCATTATTATTATACAGAGGGAGCAGCCTGTGGTGTCATGGCATTACTTTTATATTATACAGTGGGAGGAACCTGTGGTGTCATAATTATTATTGTACAGGGGGAGAAGCCTGTGGTGTCATGGCATTATGCCATGACGCCACAGGCTGCTCCCTCTGTATAATAATAATGGCATGACACCACAGGCTGCTCCCCCTGTATAATATAAAAGTAATGCCATGGCACCACAGGCTGCTCCCCCTGTATAATAATTTGTGTCATGGCATTACTATTGTTATATTACAGTATACAGCGGGAGCAGCCTGTGGTATCATTGCATTATTATTATACAGCGGGAGCAGCATGTGGTGTCATTGCATTATTATTATACAGAGGGAGCAGCCTGTGGTGTCATGGCATTACTTTTATATTATACAGTGGGAGGAACCTGTAGTGTCATAATTATTATTGTACAGGGGGAGAAGCCTGTGGTGTCATGGCATTATGCCATGACACCACAGGCTGCTCCATCTGTATAATAATAATGGCATGACACCACAGGCTGCTCCCTCTGTATAATAATAATAATGCCATGACAGCACAGGCTGCTCCCCCTGTATAATATAAAAGTAATGCCATGGCACCACAGGCTGCTCCCTCTGTATAATAATTTGTGTCATGGTATTACTATTATTATATTATACAGCGGGAGCAGCCTGTGGTGTCATTGCATTATTATTATACAGGGGGAGCAGCCTGTGGCATCATGGCATTATTATTATACAGCGGGAGCAGCATGTGGTGTCATTGCATTATTATTATACAGAGGGAGCAGCCTGTGGTGTCATGGCATTACTTTTATATTATACAGTGGGAGGAACCTGTGGTGTCATAATTATTATTGTACAGGGGGAGAAGCCTGTGGTGTCATGGCATTATGCCATGACGCCACAGGCTGCTCCCTCTGTATAATAATAATGGCATGACACCACAGGCTGCTCCCCCTGTATAATATAAAAGTAATGCCATGGCACCACAGGCTGCTCCCCCTGTATAATAATTTGTGTCATGGCATTACTATTGTTATATTACAGTATACAGCGGGAGCAGCCTGTGGTATCGTTGCATTATTATTATACAGCGGGAGCAGCATGTGGTGTCATTGCATTATTATTATACAGAGGGAGCAGCCTGTGGTGTCATGGCATTACTTTTATATTATACAGTGGGAGGAACCTGTGGTGTCATAATTATTATTGTACAGGGGGAGAAGCCTGTGGTGTCATGGCATTATGCCATGACACCACAGGCTGCTCCATCTGTATAATAATAATGGCATGACACCACAGGCTGCTCCCTCTGTATAATAATAATAATGCCATGACAGCACAGGCTGCTCCCCCTGTATAATATAAAAGTAATGCCATGGCACCACAGGCTGCTCCCTCTGTATAATAATTTGTGTCATGGTATTACTATTATTATATTATACAGTGGGAGCAGCCTGTGGTGTCATTGCATTATTATTATACAGGGGGAGCAGCCTGTGGCATCATGGCATTATTATTATACAGGGGGAGCAGCCTGTGGTGTCCTGTCTTTTACGCAGGGGTGCAGCCTGTGGTGTCCTGTCTTTTACGCAGGGGTGCAGCCTGTGGTGTCCTGTTCTTTATATATGCAGGAGAGCAGTCTGTGGTGTCCTATTATTTATTTATGCAGGAGAGTAGACTGTGGTGTCCTGTTCTTTGCATATGCAGGAGAGCAGCCTGTGGTGTCCTGTTATTTATTTATTTATGCAGGAGAGCTGCCTGTGGTGTTTTAATTAAAAACCTGCATTTAACAATGCGCTACTTATGGGCCACTTATGCGCTACTTATGGGCCAGTGCTCTTGACTTGCCCCCCAGGCTAAAAGTTGCCAGCCAGCCCCTGCACTAGGTGCATACAAACAGTTAACGTTTTTGCTGGCACAGAGCCAGATAAAAACCTTCTTATCACAATCCATAAGTCTTGTGCGATTGTTTTATTCTGCCACTGCAGGACACACCCCTTAGTTGCAATAGACACGCCCTTTGAGCGGAGCGTGACACACTCTCTCAGTGGCGCATTCTCCTAGCAGCTAAAATCTCCCTGAAACTAGTTTTCTACTGTATACCTTTGCTACTGTATCTCAATAGTTGTGTGCTCCCATGAAGCCTTAGCTGACAGCCGGTAGCCAGTATGTTAACCTCTTCTATGCTCCAGTCTGTCCTGCTTGTACTGTACTGTACTGTACAGCAGTGGTTCCCAAACTTTTTCAGTCCAAGGAACTCTTTGGGTCTCCATGACTTTTTCAAAGCACCCCTAAGCCAAAATAATAACCGAACTGTCCCTTTTTTAAAGTAGTTAATGCTAAAATTATTATTAACTTGTTTGTAAAAATAATAAACATAAATTCAAGAAAAAAATATATTTCTTTAATTCGATTTCTTTCAAAGAACAATTGACAGCACTCGTTAACAGGAATAACATTAAACAAAATAAACAACAATAAGAGGCATTTATTAAAGAGTGATCAACAATCACTAAAACTTATTAATGGGATATGTGAGCCTGTTGTGCACTACACAACTTTTCAAACCTTGGGATCAGCTTGGACACTGTTGCCCTCATTTCCTGTTCCACATTGAGTTTTGAACGATACTTGCTTTTAATTACAGCAACTGCTGAAACCCGGCTTCACACAAATATGTTGTTGCAAAAGGAACAAGGATTTGCTGTGCTTTAGCACTGAGCATCGGATATTCATCTTTAATGGATATCCAGAATTCTTGAATTCTGCTGCTGAATTTTGCTTTCAAGGTCTTGTCACAGGACAGCTCGATTAGTTTTTCTTCTTCTACAGAAGTAAATTCCATTGGGGCGCTAGTACTGAATGGATCTTGGATCCATACAAACTTTTCCATATTTTCAGGAAAATATTTTTCAAACCGGTCACTGAGGTTTTTTAGGTGCTGCTCAAAAACTGATTTAAGTTCATGTGTCAAACAAACATCATTGGATGTAACAAACTGATGCAACATGGGGAAACAGTCATCGTAACGTCTTCATTTACTTTTCTTCTCCAAAGAAACAATTCTTTCCTGAATGCTGATACCTTCTCTGAGAGTTTCAGAATGTGGGTGTTGTTTCCCTGCAGTGAGAGATTCAGTGCATTCAGATTATCAAAGATATCACATAGGTAGGCTAACTTGGACAAAAAAACAGTATCCAAGTAATTATTGGCACAATTGTGTTCTTCTTCGGCAAGATAGGAGTAGAGTTCCTGGTGTAATCTAAAAACACGAGAAAGTACATTGCCAAGGGAGAGCCATCGTGAGCTGCAGTAGTACAACAAAGATGTGTGCTCAGAGCCCATATCCTCACACATTTTTCTAAAAAACTTTGCCTTCTGTGGCCGAGTCTTTATAAAATTTACAACTTTCAGCACACTTTCCATCACTGCATTCAGTGGAGGACTCAGATGCCTCGATGCAAGCGCTTCCCTGTGGATAATGCAGTGGGTCCACAGTGCCTGCAATCCTCCATAACAGCCAGATATAGAACGGCCACCATCAGTACAGACACCACAGCACTTTGTCCAGTCTAACTGGTTTTCAATCATAAAAGTGTCAATGATCTGAAACAAGTCTTGTGCCTTTATACCGGCGGTTATAGTTTTACAAAAGAGAAGGTCTTCCACAATTTTGTCACCATCTATAAAGCGTGCGTAGCAAATCAGATGAGCATCCTTATTGCTGTCTGTTGCCTCATCTAGTTGCAGTGCAAAATCCTTCCCTTTCATTTTTTCAATTAACTGGTCCTGTAGATCTTCAGCCATATGTTGGATTCTGCGACTGATTGTATTGTTTGGCAAAGGTACCTTCGAAAGCAGTTTTCCAGCTGATTCCCCAACCATAGTGTTAACCAAATCCATTGCAGCCGGTAGAATCAGTTCTTCTGCGATGGTGTGAGGCTTTTTACACATCACAATTCTATGTGCCATCTTGTAGGATGCAAGCAAAGCATTGCTTGGTATGGATGCTTGTTTAAAAAATGTGCCTTTTTGATCTTTTAATTCTTTTAGCTTTTCTGATGAAGAAATCACGCGGTTTCTTAGCCATGGTAGGGTGATTGGTCTCCAAATGGCGTCTTAGTTTGCTTGGAATCATGCTTTCTGTTGATAATATCTTCAGGCAAACTACACACTGTGGACGCTCTTCATGGTTGACATCTACAGATGTAAAACCGATGTCTAGATAAGAATCATCGTATCTGCGATGTTTCCTTTTCTTCCCAATTGCGCCACTGGTCTGTGGTTCTTCATCCTTTTCTTCACTACCAGTCTTCTTTCCAGTGTTCAAAAACCTTTCCATTTGTACTGGAGCAATCACAATAAATGAATTTAAGTTGAAGGCAAATCCTTTGTAGCTTCTATCAGATAAGTTAAATTGTGCTTCCAAAAAGCAGCACCATAAAAACAGGGGAGATGTCAGGGGAAATCATACAATTAAGGCTGATCAATGGATCATACCCAGTTGCTTAGCATACAAATATAGGTAACTAGGTGTCCCGTGCAACAATTTTGCATGCAAATAAAATACAATACATTTTATAGCGAAGTTGGTGGTTTGTAGTAGGATGAAAGAAGAGACAGTTAATTTGTAACCATTTTGATTAGCCGAGCAAAACTGATCATCTTAAGGGGCCTACAAACGAGGAGATGCAGCTGACCATATTGACTGATGCTAGATCGCTCAGCAATATTGCTCAGCACACAGCAAAAACTGGCCCTGACCGGACCGATTAATATCCCACGTGGTGGATATTAATCACTGGGCAATAACGGCGTGCAGGGCAACGCATCACTAACACTATGGCATGTTGTAAGCAATCTAGTGAGATCACTTACAAAATGCCCCTAAAACACTACGTTTGTAGGCCCCGTTAGCCGTGCCATATGAACGCATCCAGGGAAAGCACTCTAAGGGCCAAAAGTCAATTTTCTAACACAGATTTTTAAACAAAAAATACAATGTACAGTTGCAAATTAACAATTTGCCAGAAACAGAGAACTTAATCTTAAAATGGTACCTCATTTATCGATTGTGGTTAAAATGGGATTGTCACCAAAAATCACCTTCTATAAATAATACATATGATTTTTTGGAATATGCATAACCTGGGTCAGCCCTTTTAAGCCACCGGAACCCCTCACACTGTTGTTCCTATCTGACCTTGCACCATAGCGGCCTACCCTCCTGCATTCTGCAGGAGACTCCCTGAAATAACAGCAATCTCCCTCATTAGTCCTGCAATCTCCCTCATTTCACCTAGCCCACATTACACTGTTACATTTTTGGGGGATAAAAGGAAAGAAAGACAGATATATTTACATTGAATCATCAGCACCATTTCCCAGCACTTTACAGAGTATAGTAGCTCCTACTAACTGCTTTGGGGCTACTCTACATTTGGATATAAGTAATTTTAAAAGATTCCTATCAGATGGAGAAGTACACACCCACGCTTCTACGTTCACAATTTATTTTCACAATCTCTCCATATATGGAACTAGACACGCCCTTTGGGTGTAGCATGACACGGCCCCTCAATGGGGCGCTGTGCAAAAAAAGCTCTGCGTCTGAATCGCTTCACCATACTTTAGTATAGCGAGTGTGATTCATGAAGGAATGAAAACTTATGCTTTCTACTCCATGGCGTTCAGATTAGTCATCTGAAAACAGGGGAAACTGTACATTGATGCAGAAATGGACACGTGGCATGAGGGGGGTGTGGTGATACAAAGCTAGAGGAGTAGCTACATGACAATAGGAGCGTAATGCCCGTTACACATGACGCCACACACGGTAATGTCCATTACAGGATGCCACACCATAATATCTATTACACAACTCCACACTGTAATGCCCATTACATGTTATGCCCCACATGTATAGTACCTTGCAAAGGAAAGGGCTGGGTTCAGCGGCGGTGGTGTGAGGAGGAGGCAGTGGTCAGCGGTGGTGTGGAGGAGGCTGTGGTTGTCTTCTGCAACTGTGCGGAGGAGGCTCTGGTCAGGACAGAGAGATTGACAGCATGGACAGTCAGAGTGACGGCGGAGACAGTCAGAGTGACGGCGGAGACAGTCAGAGTGATGGCGGAGACAGTCAGAGTGACGGTGGGGACAGGCAGAGGGGTGGCGGGGACAGACAGAGTGACGGTAGGGACAGGCAGAGGGGTGGTGGGGACAGACAGAGTGATGGCGGGGATAGGCAGAGGGGTGGCAGGGACAGTCAGAGTGACGGTGGGGACAGGCAGAGGGGTGGCGGGGACAGTCAAAGTGACGGCGGGGACAGGCAGAGGGGTAGTGGGGACAGTCAGAGTGACGTCGGGGACAGGTAGAGGGGTGGCGGGGACAGTCAGAGTGACGGCGGAGACAGGCAGAGGGGTGCTGGAGATAGTCAGAGTGACGGCGGGGACAGGCAGAGGGGTGGCGGGGACAGGCAGAGGGGTGGCGGGGACAGGCAGGGGGGTGGTGGGGACAGACAGAGTGACGGCGGGGACAGGCAGAGGGGTGGCAGGGACAGACAGTGGAATGGCGGGGACAGGCAGTGGGATGGCAGGGACACCAAGATGGAATAGGACAGCAGGGACAGAGAGTAACAGCAGGGACACAGATGGACAATAGGGACAAGGACAGCAAGGACATCACACCCCTGCTGTGGGCCTGGCACACAGCCCAGCACTCACAGTGTGGCTTTTACAAACCCAGCCCCCCCCCCCCCTATAGCACTTAACTGTGTGGCTTTAACAAACCCAGACATAACCCACCAGCACCCCCCCCCCACCCCACCCCCCACCCGCAGCTGTCACATGTGCTGCCACTCACCACTCAGCATATATGTACAGTAGGACTTACCCTCATAGTGCCAAGCTGAGGTGTGCAGTCTTGAATGTTGGGATACCAACCTAATTAAAAACAATATGCACTATGAGGGTAAGTCCTACTGTACATATATGCTGAGTGTTGGTCTGTGGGACTGTGTTTGGGGTGCTGGGTTCTTTGGACTGCTGTTGCTGGGCTGCTCCATGGCATCATATCGTACACTTTCAATCACCCCTTTAGTTTGTTTAATATATATGTAGCACCCTTCACATTTATTATTACTTCTTACCTAGGTAAGTCCTACCACATATAATTTCCCCTATCCCTTTTACTATCACTTTAATTTCACACTAATGTGATGCCATGGGGTGGTTCTGCTGGGCTGACCTGGGGGGCCCTGTGCCCTGGACCTGTCCCAGAGTAGTGTTAGGGACTTGTCTTAATGAGGTAACCTGGATGCGGTGGAAAAGCCCATACTAATGGCCATTACTATGCTAATAACCTCAAATGCAATATAGCAAAATATTAAAAGGTCTAGCATATATATTTAGTGTGCACCTGCAAACTCCTCCTCCTGCTTGTTGCACTACAAGTTTCAGCAGGTAGCACCTCATATGTCCAGGGTGTGCAGTTTAGGGCCCCTCCCCCTATGTACTATATATTGTGTATTCATACACACTGGAAGGAACTAGAGACGCCTTCCTCCTTAACTAGCACCCCACCCACCTGTCCCAGATTGTTTTTAATTAGGTTGGAGTCCCAACATTCAAGACTGCACACCTCAGCTTGGCACCATGAGGGTAAGTCCTACTGTAAATATATGCTGAGTGTTGGTTTGTGGGACTGTGTTTGGGGCACTGGGCTCTTTGGGCTTCTGTTGCTGGGCTGCTCCATGGCATCATATCGTACACTTTCAATCACCCCTTTAGTTTGTTTAACCCCTTCCCGACATTTGACGTACATTTACGTCATGGCCGGGATGTACTTCCCGACACATGGCATAAATGTACGTCATGCCATTTAACTGTCACCGCGTCTATAGACGCGGTGACAGTTTAAACATGTCTGCTGTCCCTGACAGCAGACATGTCCCTGCATGCCCAGGGGGGTGGCGATGCCTCCCCCCCGTCGGCGATCGCTGTGATTGGCTGTTCAAATGTGAACAGCCAATTACAGCGTTTTCTGTGTACCGGCGAATAACGTTCGCCGGTGACACAGGGATCGGTGGTGATTGGTGCTGTAAAGTACAGCACCAATCACCACGGGGTGTAAGGGTGACACTGGTGTCACCCCACCTCACCCCACCCGCCCCCAAAGGCCGTGATTGGTTCGCCGGACCGACGGACCAATCACAGCCATGGAGGGTGATTTAAACTAACGGTGACTGCACTGCAGACGCCATTCCGGTCTGGAATTGCGTGCAGTGCGGTCACCGTATCTATCTGCCGTGATATACTGACCTGATCCTTGCAAAATACTTACCTGATCACCTGATCACTGCTTGTAGCGTGCTGGATGCTTCCTGGATCTGACTTCTTGTGACTTCCTGCTGCTGCTGCAGTGTGATAGAGTTATAGATAGATAGATAGATAGATAGAGAGAGATAGAGAGAGATAGAGAGAGATAGTGACAGAGTGTGCTATATTTTGTGTCTGCTACCCCCCCTTTTTGGGGGTGCAGGTTTTTTTTTATATATATATAACTGTCAGTGCTGCTGCTGCAGTGTCATAGAGTGATAGATAGTGAGAGATAGAGAGATAGAGAGAGATAGTGATAGAGAGTGCTATATTTTGTGTCTGCTACCCCCCCTTTTTGGGGGTGCAGGTTTTTTTTTATATATATATAACTGTCAGTGCTGCTGCTGCAGTGTCATAGAGTGATAGATAGTGATAGATAGTGAGAGATAGTGAGAGATAGTGATAGATAGTGAGAGATAGAGAGATAGAGAGAGATAGTGACAGAGAGTGATAGAGAGTGCTATATTTTGTGTCTGCTACCCCCCCTTTTGTGCTGATCAGTATATCTGTGCTGATCAGCAACTTTTTGGGGGTGCAGGGTTTTTTTTTTATATATATACCTGTCAGTTGCTGCCAGTTGCACTGTCAGTTGCACCAAAGGTTGTGCACCTGCTGCCCCTCACTGGTAATCAGTGTCGCATCACTGATCACCTTTTTTTTTTTTTTTTGAGGGTGCTGTGGGGTCTTTTTTTAATTTTTTTTTACACACACTGTGATTTTGTGGGTGTCCTGTGGCCACTGTGCGCTGATCAGTGACGTACATCACTGATCAGCTTTTTCGGCACAGGGTTGATCTATTTTTTTTTTTTGATCAAATTCCTGTTGCCTTTGAGCGCTGTTCAGTGACGGACGTTACTGACCAACATCTGTGCTCAATTTTTGGCACAGGACCTTTTTTTTTTTTTTTAACCCCTTCAATTTTTTTTTTTTATTGGGATCAAATTCCTGTATAAAGTATTTTTTTTTTCTGCACTACATACACACTACACACTACATACCCCCCGTGTTGAAATAAAGTTTGTACCCCCCCTACACTATACACGTGTTGAAACATTTCACTACCAGAAACACAAAAATAAAAATGGCATCCCAAATGTCATCCCAAATGTCATCCCAGTCATCCAGAAGAATGTATTCAGCGGAGGAGGCATATGCCATGCTTGCCTCTGACTCTGACACAGCCAGTGAGGCAAGCGGGGAATTTGAAGGATTCATCTTAAGCTCCTCTTCCTCCTCTAGTGATGAGGGACCCCCTCAAAGACGCCCCCATAGAGCAGCTGAGACCCCCCCCAATAATTGATCTCGTATGGACCCCACCACCAGACAATTTTGAGCCCCAGGTTCCTGAGTTTTTGGCCATCCCAGGAATTCAATTTGATTCCACAGGTCTCAGAGAAATTTACTTTTTCAAATTATTTTTCTCTGATGATTTTATAAATTTAATGGTGGACCAAACTAATTTATATGCCCAGCAGTTTATTGCTCAAAACCCCACGTCATCATTTGCTAGGTGGACCCCTGTAGATGCAGTAGAGATGATGACGTTTTGGGGTCTGGTGTTTCATATGGGCATAGTAAAAAAGCCAGAAATTAGGCAATATTGGAGTACAGATGTTCTGTACAGCACCCCACTTTACCGTATGGGCATGACCCGGACTCGTTTTGAGTTAATCCTTAAATTTTTGCATTACAACGATAATGCACAGTGCCCACCCAGAGATGATCCCACCTTTGACCGGCTATTCAAAGTCAGGCCGGTCATTGATCATTTCAGTGCCAAATTTCCAGAGATGTACATCCCAGATAAATTCATTTGCATAGACGAATCCCTTATACATTTTAAAGGAAGGGTTAAATTCCGCCAGTACCTTCCCAGTAAGAGGGCAAGGTATGGCATCAAAATGTATAAGCTGTGTGAAAGCACCTCAGGGTACACTCACAGGTTTAGGGTATATGAAGGGAAGGATTCAAGAATTGAACCGCCAGAATGCCCCCACTCCCTCGTAGGTGTTAGTGGAAAAATTGTCTGGGATTTAGTGCACCCTTCCTGGATAAAGGTTATCACCTCTATGTGGATAACTTTTACACTAGCATCCCCCTGTTTAAGGCCCTTGGTTCAAGAGGTACAGCAGCTTGCGGTACTGTGCGCAAGAACCAAAGAGGCCTCCCAAAAACGCACATTGCCCAAGTAATGAGAAGGGGTGAAAGCAGGGCACAATCCACCGAAAATATGTTGTTGGTCAAATATAAGGACAAGAGGGATGTCCTTATACTGACAACAATTCACGGAGACAGTACCACCTCCGTCCCTGTACGAGGTACCAGTACCCACACCTCCAAACCTAATTGTATCCTGGATAACAATAAGTACATGGGCGGAGTGGATCTTTCAGATCAGGTACTGAAGCCGTACAGTGCCCTGCGGAAAACAAAAATCTGGTACAAGAAGCTGGCCGTGTATATCATCCAGATGGCACTGTATAACGCTTACGTGCTATTCCGTTCTTCCAGCCAGAGGGGGACATTTATGCACTTTCAAGAGGAAGTCATAAAGAGCCTAATATTTGGGAACCAGCAGGCAGAGGGCCCCAGTACTTCTAGTACTGGCCCCCGTATTGTACCAGGGCAGCATTTTCCTGATGAAATCCCCTCCACTGGAAAAAAGGGCAGGACACAAAAAAGGTGCAAAGTTTGCTATAAAAAGGGAATAAGAAAGCAAACTATTTTCCAGTGTGACACTTGCCCCGACAAACCCGGCCTATGTATAAAGGAGTGTTTTAAAATATACCACACATCTATGGATTATTAGGTTCATCATTTCACCGTGCTTCGGGGGTCTTGCTAATGCCACATAGCACCCACCATTCATTCCACCAGAATCTGAGCCGCAAAATCCAAAAATCACTCCTTCCCTTCTGAGTCTTGCCATGCACCCAACTGGTATTTTTTGGTCACATGTGAGGCATTGCCGTACTCGGGAGAAATTGGGGCACAGATTTTGGGGTGCTTTTTCTCCTTCATACCCTATGAAAATGACAAATTTTGAGCCAGAACTGCATTTTTGTGTAAAAAAATGTAATTTTTCATTTGCACAGCCCAGTTGTATCAAAATTGGTGAAACCCCTGGGGGTTTGAAATGTACACTATACCCCTAGATGAATTCCCTGAGGGGTGTAGTTTGCAAAATGGGGTCACTTGTGGGGGGGTTCCACTGTATTGGTGCTTTGGGGGTCTTGCTAATGCGACATAGCACCCACCAAAATTCCACCAGAATCTGTGCTGCAAAATCCAAATATCACTCCTTCCCTTCTGAGTCCTGCCATTTTTTGGTCACACATGAAGCATTGCCGTACTAGGGAGAAATTGGGGCACAGATTTTGGGGTGCTTTTTCTCCTTCATACCTTATGAAAATGACAAATTTTGAGCCAGAACTGCATTTTTGTGTAAAAAAATGTAATTTTTCATTTGCACAGCCCAGTTGTATCAAAATTGGTGAAACCCCTGGGGGTTTGAAATGTACACTATACCCCTAGATGAATTCCCTGAGGGGTGTAGTTTGCAAAATGGGGTCACTTGTGGGGGGGTTCCACTGTATTGGTGCTTTGGGGGTCTTGCTAATGCGACATAGCACCCACCAAAATTCCACCAGAATCTGTGCTGCAAAATCCAAATATCACTCCTTCCCTTCTGAGTCCTGCCATTTTTTGGTCACACATGAAGCATTGCCGTACTAGGGAGAAATTGGGGCACAGATTTTGGGGTGCTTTTTCTCCTTCATACCTTATGAAAATGAAAAATTTTGAGCCAGAACTGCATTTTTGTGTAAAAAAAATGTAATTTTTCATTTGCACAGCCCAGTTGTATCAAAATTGGTGAAACCCCTGGGGGTTTGAAATGTACACTATACCCCTAGATGAATTCCCTGAGGGGTGTAGTTTGCAACATGGGGTCACTTGTGGGGGGGTTTCACTGTATTGGTGCTTTGGGGGTCTTGCTAATGCGACATAGCACCCACCAACATTCCACCAGAATCTGTGCTGCAAAATTCAAATATCACTCCTTCCCTTCTGAGTCCTGCCATTTTTTGGTCACACATGAAGCATTGCCGTACTCGGGAGAAATTGGGGCACAGATTTTGGGGTGCTTTGTCTCCTTCATTCCTTGTGAAAATGAAAAATTTTGAGCCAGAACTGCATTTTTGTGTAAAAAATTAAATTTTTCATTTTCACTGCCCAGTTGTACCACAATTGGTGAAACCCCTGGGGGTTTGAAATGTACACTATACCCCCAGATGAATTCCCTGAGGGGTGTAGTTTGCAAAATGGGGTCACTTGTGGGGGGCTTCCACTGTATTGGTGCTTTGGGGGTCTTGCTAATGCGACATAGCACCCACCAAAATTCCACCAGAATCTGAGCTGCAAAATACAAAAATCACTCCTTCCCTTCTGAGTCCTGCCATGCACCCAAATGGTATTTTTTGGTCACATGTGAGGCATTGCCGTACTCGGGAGAAATTGGGGCACAGATTTTGGGGTGCTTTGTCTCCTTCCTTCCTTGTGAAAATGAAAAATTTTGAGCCAGAACTGCATTTTTGTGTAAAAAAATGTAATTTTTCATTTGCACAGCCCAGTTGTATCAAAATTGGTGAAACCCCTGGGGGTTTGAAATGTACACTATACCCCTAGATGAATTCCCTGAGGGGTGTAGTTTGCAAAATGGGGTCACTTGTGGGGGGCTTTCACTGTATTGGTGCTTTGGGGGTCTTGCTAATGCGACATAGCACCCACCAAAATTCCACCAGAATCTGAGCTGCAAAATACAAAAATCACTCCTTCCCTTCTGAGTCCTGCCATGCACCCAAATGGTATTTTTTGGTCACATGTGAGGCATTGCCGTACTCGGGAGAAATTGGGGCACAGATTTTGGGGTGCTTTGTCTCCTTCATTCCTTGTGAAAATGAAAAATTTGGAGCCAGAACTGCATTTTTGTGTAAAAAATTTAATTTTTCATTTTCACTGCCCAGTTGTACCACAATTGGTGAAACCCCTGGGGGTTTGAAATGTACATTATACCCCTAGATCAGGCATGTCCAAAGTCAGGCCCGGGGGCCAATTGCGGCCCATGCTGTCATTTCAAGCGGCCCGCAGCCTCCATCTGGAAGCGGGCAGAGCATCAGATGTGGGAAGCACAGCACAGGACACTAAAGGTGGGGCCCCGGCGAGCGTGCCTTTACCGTGCTGTCTGCTGCAGTGAGGAGGTGCCGGCCGCCACAGTCAGATGTGTTTGGCCTCCTACCCCTACTGCTGCAATCGTATATCACCATACTCCACAATCACAGTGACAGCAGTGTGTGGGGAGGAGGTGCAGCAAGGGGGAAGCTTGCTCCCGTAACATGCAGAGCATCTCCTGTCCTTGCAGTGCCTGCTTTGCTTCTCCGTCCTCTGGCTCACACAAGGGGGCTGATAAACATACAGAAAAGGGAGGGGGCAGAGTGAGGGACATACAGTGAAGGAGGGTCAGGCTGGGGGACATACAGTGAATGGAGGCAGTTATGGCCATTCAGAGAAGAGGGAGCAGGGGCAGGCTGGGGGACATACAGTGAATGGAGGCAGAATGGGGTACGCATACCTCCCAACTTTCTTCTTGCCGGACTCGGGACGCCGCTATGGGGGCATGACCCAGAGGCTGTGTGAGCCTCAAGCCATGCCCCCAGCCCCCTGGCAGCGGGAATAGACGCTGTGCGCACAGCGTTTATTCCCCGCTGCTTAGCAGCCGACAGGGGGGACTCCCAACAGCCCCCCCCCCTCACCGCGGGACACTGATAATCGGGACTGTCCCGCTAAAATAGGGACTGTTGGGAGGTATGGGTATATAGTGAATGGAGGTCATACAGTGAATGGGAGTCATACAGTGAAGGAGGGTCAGGCTTGGGGACATACAATGAATGGAGGCACTGATGGACATTAAGAGAAGGGGGGCATGCTGGGGGACAGAGTGAATGGGTGCAGAGTAGGGGACATACAATGAAGGAGGGGCATGCTGGGGGACATACAGTGAATGGGGACAGGCTGGGGGAAATACAGTGAAGGGGCAGGCTGGGGGACATAGAATGAACGGGGGCAGAGTGGGGGACCATTCTGATGTGATTAATGATTCAAAGAATGTCAGGCTGAATGGTCGGCCCCCACACATTTACACTTCACCAAATCTGGCCCTCGTCGCAAAAAGTTTGGACACCCCTGCCCTAGATGAATTCCCAGAGGGGTGTAGTTTGCAAAATGGGGTCACTTGTGGGGGGCTTCCACTGTATTGGTGCTTTGGCGGTCTTGCTAATGCGACATAGCACCCACCAAAATTCCACCAGAATCTGAGCTGCAAAATACAAAAATCACTCCTTCCCTTCTGAGTCCTGCCATGCACCCAAATGGTATTTTTTGGTCACATGTGAGGCATTGCCGTACTCGGGAGAAATTGGGGCACAGGTTTTGGGGTGCTTTGTCTCCTTCCTTCCTTGTGAAAATGAAAAATTTTGAGCCAGAACTGCATTTTTGTGTAAAAAAATTTAATTTTTCATTTGCACAGCCCAGTTGTATCAAAATTGGTGAAACCCCTGGGGGTTTGAAATGTACACTATACCCCTAGATGAATTCCCTGAGGGGTGTAGTTTGCAAAATGGGGTCACTTGTGGGGGGCTTCCACTGTATTGGTGCTTTGGGGGTCTTGCTAATGCGACATAGCACCCACCAAAATTCCACCAGAATCTGAGCTGCAAAATACAAAAATCACTCCTTCCCTTCTGAGTCCTGCCATGCACCCAAATGGTATTTTTTGGTCACATGTGAGGCATTGCCGTACTCGGGAGAAATTGGGGCACAGATTTTGGGGTGCTTTGTCTCCTTCCTTCCTTGTGAAAATTAAAAATTTTGAGCCAGAACTGCATTTTTGTGTAAAAAAATTTAATTTTTCATTTTCACTGCCCAGTTGTACCACAATTGGTGAAACCCCTGGGGGTTTGAAATGTACATTATACCCCTAGATGAATTCCCTGAGGGGTGTAGCTTGCAAAATGGGGTCACTTGTGGGGGCTTCCTAACTTTTAGCATCTTATGGTGCCTAGAAACCTACATGGTGCCTAAAAAATAATCTCATAAAAAGGAGGCTCCAAAATCAAGTAGGTGCTCCTTCTATTATGAAGCCTGTGGTTTGGTCAACGTGCACACTAGGGCCACATATAGGATATTTATGAAAACAAAAGAATTAGGGGAATCAATTGTTAGTCACATTTCTCTAGTAAAATCTACTGTGTTCCTTAGAAAATTGTATTAAAATTGCAAATCTGCAAAAAAAATGAAATTTTGAAATTTCACCTACACTTTGTTTTAATTCCTGTGAAACACCTAAAGGGTTAACAAACTTCCAAAATGCTGTTTTGAATACTGTGAGGGGTGCAGTTTTTGAAATGGCATCATTTATGGGGGTGTCTCACATACAAGTCCCTCAAAGTCACATCAGAACTGAACTGGTCCCTAAAAAAATCAGTGTTTGAAATTTTCTTGAAAATTTGAGAATTTGCTATTCATATTTTAAGCCTCCTAGTGTCCAAAAAAATTAAAAGGAGGTTGAAATAATGATGGCAACATAAAGTAGACATATGGTCTATGTTAGTTATTAACTATTTTGAGTGGTATGATTATTTGTCTCACAAGCAGAAAATTTAACATTTTGAAAATTGCAAAATTTTCCATTTTTTTACGACATTTTGGTATTTTTCACAAAAAAACACAGACTGTATCGACGAAAATTTACCACTAACTTGAAGTACAATGTGTCACGAGAAAACAATCTCAAAATCACTGGGATAAGTAAAAGCAAAAAAAAGTTATCCCCACTTAAGTGATACATGTCAGATTTGAAAAAAAGGGCTCTGTCAGGAAGGCAAAAACTGGCTGCGGCGGGAAGGGGTTAATATATATGTAGCACCCTTCACATTTATTATTACTTCTTACCTAGGTAAGTCCTACCACATATAATTTCCCCTATCCCTTTTACTATCACTTTAATTTCACACTAATGTGATGCCATGGGGTGGTTCTGCTGGGCTGGCCTGGGGGGTCCTGTGCCCTGGACCTGTCTCAGAGTAGTGTTAGGAACTTGTCCTATTGAGGTAACCTGGACGCGGTGTACAAGCCCATAATAATGGCCATCAATATGCTAATAACCTCCAATGCAATATAGCAAGATATTAAAAGGTCTAGCATATATATTTAGTGTGCACCTGCAAACTCCTCCTCCTGCTTGCTGCACTACAAGTCTCAGCAGGTAGCACCTCATATGTCCAGGGTGTGCAGTTTAGGGCCCTTCCCCCTATGTACAGTTTCAGATGATGCCTGGCCTGGCCTTAGTGTGAGACAACCTAAGATTTACAATAAAGTGAGATACTGCTAAAACACCCCATATACTTCAAATAAAAAAAAACGCAAACACTTGTAATTTATTTGAATGAAATTATGGAGACTGTCAAACCTTTATTTACATTGATATATACAAAGTTAATACAGTGTACCACTTGCTTGCCACCTTATTTTAAAAAAAAACCCTTCCTCCTTTTTCTACTCTGAGTTATTATCACTATGGGCCTTATTCTGCTTGGTGCTGTAATTTCCAAATTCTTTCGGAGGGCGCTTTTTAGCATGTGCCACGCATGGTCTCCGTACTCGTTCTCACTAATACCGTACAGAAATGTCCACCGAATTGACTCGGGAAATATGGGTGTTTTTGGGCGTCATTCATACTTACACAAGGGCGTGGTTTCAAAGTGGGAAAAACTGGGCGTAAATATGGGCGTACACGAGGGAGTGCACGAACTCTGGTAGGCGTGCATTCGGACATCACACCGACTGCAAACGAACCAACACGCATGAAATACGCGGTCTTCATAAGCAAGTTTCACTTTGCGGAGACCACTTGTTCATGCGCAAGGCAGTCGGTTCGCCCAACTAGTACACCGGCACCTGAAGCACTGTCAGCTGAACATAATTCAATCCACTCCTCTACTCATTACTCATTAATTACACTCTTTTCATTGCTTCAATTGGAAGCATTGCTGCCTAAAGGGACCATTACTTAAAGGGGTAACAATGATTGAATATCACTTGATGTAAGGGTTAATGCAAAGTGGTAGTAATATGTTTAAGTATCAAATAGGATTTAATTGATTACAATTACAAACAATCCATTTTTATGAGGTAGCCTAATTGCATAAGTGTGTCATGTGACAGATTTATGAGTTTAGATAATAGTCGTGAGTTTTGCGGAAATACACCGCATTGGTGCGTACGGCCAGCTTCCCGTCCGTTCTGACGCTGTAAGACCGTGCAGAATCTTTGTGTGGCCACCGCACACTCACAGTTTGGATGTTGTCCGAAAACAGACCCTCTTCTTAGAGAGCGAGTCCGTCCGAATGCGGAGGACCTGTTTGCGTTTGTTCTTACAATGTCCGCACAGCGTGGCATGCGGTCCGCTCCGAAAGAATTCGGAAAGTTACGCACCAACCAGAATAACCTCCTATATGTTTTGTGTGTTTTTTTATATATATTTCACAATTTTATTGAACTCTAATACGTTATATATTAGATTCCATTAGGTGCACCACACTAAGGACAATGGCCCTTATTCATATCTGACCGCGGTACAAATTTGTTCTCAAAATGGTCAAAACCATGTGCTCTGCAGGTGGGGCAGATGTAACGAGCAAAGAGAGTTAGATTTGTGTGAGTTATTTTGTTTCTGTGCAGGGTAAATACGTATTGGCTGCATTATTTTTACACTGCCATTTAGATTTACGTTTCAACACACCCCACCCAAATCTAACTCTCTCTGCACATGTAACATCTGTCCCACCTGCAGTGCACATGGATTTCCCTATTTTGAGAACAAATTTGTACTGCGATCAGATATAAGTAAGGGCCAATGTCTCCTCTCCCAAGTGTTCTCTATAATTTTTGTCCAGTGGTAGCACACACCCATATCAGTAATACTCAAATATATATGACTAGCTGACCCACCCGGCGTTGCCCAGGAAAACCTTGGGGTTTTTTTTATTTCCAAAATTGCTGGAAAATGTCATCTTACAGAATTCACCTTCTATAAATAATACATATGATTTGTTGGAATATGCATAACCTGGGTCAGCCCTTTTAAGCGACCGGAACCCCTCACACTGTTGTTCCTATCTGACCTTGCACCATAGCGGCCTACCCTCCTGCATTCTGCAGGAGACTCCCTGAAATAACAGCAATCTCCCTCATTAGTCCTGCAATCTCCCTCATGTCACCTAGCCCACATTACACTGTTACATTTTTGGGGGATAAAAGGAAAGAGAGATAGATACATTTACATTGAATCATCAGCACCATTTCCCAGCACTTTACAGAGTATAGTAGCTCCTACTAACTGCTTTGGGGCTACTCTACATTTGGATATAAGTCATTTTAAAAGATTCCTATCAGATGGAGAAGTACACACCCACGCTTCTACGTTCACAATTTATTTTCACAATCTCTCCATACAGTATGTTATTGCTTTCATCCTTGCTGGCGGGTCGCCAGAACGTACGCGCTGGCGACCCGCCAGCAGCCTCGCCAGCGAGGAGACTGAGACGCGCGTGCGTCTCACGCGCACGCGCGTCTCAGTCTCCGTCGCTAGCGTGACGGAAACCCTGTCCGTCTCCGCCTCAGGGAGACGGACAGGGTTAGGGGGGGTTAGGGGGGGTGCGGGCAGGCGGGGACCCCGGGTTACCGCCGGCAAGCCGACGGGGACCCGGGGAAACGGTTGGAAGCGCCGTCGGAAGGGGGCGCACGCGCCTCTCGTGCGCGCGCGCCCCCTTCTCACGAGCGCCATGGCGCTGGTGGGGGATGGCGGCTGGCGACGCCAGCGCCATCCCCTGCAAAGATGGGACCTGACCCATCTGTATATGGAACTAGACACGCCCTTTGGGTGTAGCATGACACGGCCCCTCAATGGGGCGCTGTGCAAAAAAAGCTCTGCGTCTGAATCGCTTCACCATACTTTAGTATAGCGAGTGTGATTCATGAAGGAATGAAAACTTATGCTTTCTACTCCATGGCGTTCAGATTAGTCATCTGAAAACAGGGGAAACTGTACATTGATGCAGAAATGGACACGTGGCATGAGGGGGGTGTGGTGATACAAAGCTAGAGGAGTAGCTACATGACAATAGGAGCGTAATGCCCGTTACACATGACGCCACACACGGTAATGTCCATTACAGGATGCCACACCATAATATCTATTACACGACACCACACTGTAATGCCCATTACATTTTATGCCCCACATGTATAGTACCTTGCAGAGGAAAGGGCTGGGTTCAGCGGCGGTGGTGTGGAGGAGGAGGCTGTGGTCAGCGGTGGTGTGGAGGAGGCTGTGGTTGTCTTCTGCAGCTGTGCGGAGGAGGCTCTGGTCAGGACAGAGAGATTGACAGCATGGACAGACAGAGTGACGGTGGAGACAGTCAGAGTGACGGTGGAGACAGTCAGAGTGACGGCGGAGACAGTCAGAGTGACGGCGGGGACAGGCAGAGGGGTGGCGGGGACAGACAGAGTGACGGCGGGGACAGGCAAAGGGGTGGCGGGGACAGACAGAGTGACGGCGGAGACAGGCAGAGGGGTGGCGGGGACAGTGAAAGTGACAGCAGGGACAGGCAGAGGGGTGGTGGGGACAGACAGAGTGACGGCGGGGATAGGCAGAGGGGTGGCGGGGACAGTCAGAGTGACGGCGGGGACAGGCAGAGGGGTGGCGGGGACAGTCAAAGTGATGGCGGGGACAGGCAGAGGGGTGGTGGGGACAGTCAGAGTGACGGCGGGGACAGGTAGAGGGGTGGTGGGGACAGTCAGAGTGACGGCGGGGACAAGCAGAGGGGTGGTGGGGACAGTCAGAGTGATGGTGGAGACAGGCAGAGGGGTGGCGGGGACAGGCAGAGGGGTGGCGGGGACAGTCAGAGGGGTGGTGGGGACAGACAGAGTGACGGCAGGGACAGGCAGAGGGGTGGCGGGGACAGGCAGAGAGGTGGTGGGGACAGACAGAGTGACAGCGGGGACAGGCAGAGGGGTGGCGGGGACAGACAGTGGAATGGCGGGGACAGGCAGTGGGATGGCAGGGACACCAAGATGGAATAGGACAGCAGGGACAGAGAGTAACAGCAGGGACACAGATGGACAATAGGGACAAGGACAGCAAGGACATCACACCCCTGCTGTGGGCCTGGCACACAGCCCAGCACTCACAGTGTGGCTTTTACAAACCCAGCCCCCCCCCCCCATAGCACTTAACTGTGTGGCTTTAACAAACCCAGACATAACCCACCAGCACCCCCCCCCACCCCCACCCACAGCTGTCACATGTGCTGCCACTCACCACCCTTTATCAGCAGCCTTCAGCAATCTTCTCCTCCTCTAGGGAGCCCCGGAAGTCCAGTCCGCATCTCACACCGCGGAGTGGCTGCACAGTTGATTGACACCCTCCAGGGAGCCAATCTTGAGGAAGAGAACGCAGGCAGCCCCCCCGCCCCCCGCCACGCTCATTCCGGCACCCGCCCGGTGCACACTAAAGACGGCTGCCTGTCACTCACTGACGGCACCGTTCTCACTCCACATGCGGCTACCTATCGGGACTCTGGCGCGGCGGCTCCCCTGTCACAGCGTCGCGGCACCCCAGGGAGCCACGGAGCACATTTTGGGAACCGCTGCTGTACAGTATGTCATTCCTGCTGTATTACACGGTATACTGTATCTGTGGATCCTATACTGTGCCCACAGTAACTGTACTGTAGCTTCATACTTTACTGTACAATACAGTAGGTTATTTTTTCACAAACGCCTCACATGCATAGGCGTGCGCACATTGAGTGTTAGGGGTGCACAGGCACACCCTAATGCTGTGCACACCCTTATGAACACCTCTCGGGCCGCTAGAAATACCTTTTACTTTTTAAAACTGTACTCCATTAAAAGAAGCACCCACAGGGCCGGCACCACCACTAGGCAAATCCAGGCATTTGCCTAGGGCGCCGGCCACTGGAGGGCGGTATTTCGCCCCCCCTTGCCGCCCGGGTACCTGTCCTGCTGCGTATATGTGCGTATATAAAGCTGGCGGCGGTGGCAGCGGGGGGTCCCTGCAGTCAATAAGAAATAACGAGCGTTATCCGCCGGGCTATGCGGAAGCGCTTATGTTTTGGAAACACTGGCCGCACGCTGATTGGCTGAGATTCCGCCAATCAGCGTGCGCCGTGCGGCCAGTGTTTCCAAAACAGAAGCGCTTCCGCATAGCCCGGCGGATAGCGCTTGTTATTTCTTATTGACTGCAGGGACCCCCCGCTGCCGCCGCCGCCAGCTTTACAGCGCCGCAGGAAAGGTACCCGGGCGGCAGACACCAAGGCGCCCCCACCCCGACTTGCCTGGGGCGCTCCGGTGCCTTGCACCGGCCCTGAGCACCCATCAATTAATTATGTGTTTTGCAATGTTAATTGTATTAGACCATTGTCAACTCACTACATACATATGTCATCCATATATGTTTTTTATTTTAATTGCGTGTACTGTTACACAGTAATTAGAAGATTATAACTGAAATTGGCGGAGAGATGTTTTATATTGTAGCGAGTGCCAATAGATGATGGTAGACATGCCTGATTGACACACCCAATGGGCAGGGTTAGACACGCCCAATAGGTGGTGCTAGACACACCTCTTTGACGGTGCACCCCCTAATAAAATGTGCTGCGCACGCCTATGCTCACATGCATGTACGCCATATTCTTGGCAAAGTATTAATTGTATGCTCAGTATTCGCTCTCTTGTTCCCATAACCAGTTATAAAATAGTGTAATGATACACACGTCCATTCATTTGTATTTTGGTAATAAAATTGTCTAACTTACTTGACAGTACAGTAATGCACAGTAGTAGCAAAGTAGTTCCTGCACTACAGAGCATTTCAATAGTCACTTCACGCACACGCAATCCGGATTCTCTCGCTAAATCTTTGCAGTGCACATGCGCAGTGGACATTTTAAAAAGCGACCTTTGGTGGATGATCGCTGGTATTGCACTCATCCGGTAACGCCTTCACCAAATGCCAAGCTGTGCCACTTATTGTGCTGCCTTGCAACTAGGCATGCCGTGGCAGGCTAGATGAGAGCGGTTCCATCTGTAGCTCCCTGAGTCATCACCATGGATTATTTCTGCTTTTGTACTCCCTTCCAATCAGTGCAAAGTTCAGCTCCAGGACCAGGAAGTTGCCTTCAGCAATGTGGTTATCAGACACCAGTTTCAGATGATGCCTGGCCTGGCCTTAGTGTGAGACACCCTAAAATTTACAATAAAGTGAGATACTGCTAAAACACCCCATATACTTATCAAATAAAACGCAAACACTTGTAATTTATTTGAATGAAATGATGGAGACTGTCAAACCTTTATTTCCATTGATATATACAAAGTTAATACAGTGTACCACTTGCTTGCCACCTTATTTTAAAAAAAAACACTTCTTCCTTTTTCTACTCTGAGTTATTATCACTATGGGCCTTATTCTGCTTGGTGCTGTAATTTCCGAATTCTTTCGGAGGGCGCTTTTTAGCCGTCTGCGCATGCGTAGGCAACATGTGCCACGCATGGTCTCCGTACTCGTTCTCACTAATACCGTACAGAAATGTCCACCGAATTGACTCGGGAAATATGGGCGTTTTTGGGCGTCATTCGGACTTACACAAGGGCGTGGTTTCAAAGTGGGAAAAACTGGGCGTAAATATGGGCGTACACAAGGGAGTGCACGAACTCTGGTAGGCGTGCATTCGGACAGCACACCGACTGCAAACGAACCAACACGAATGAAATGCGGTCTTCATAAGCAAGTTTCACTTAGCGGAGACCACTTGTTCATGTGCTAGGCATTCGGTTCGCCCAATTAGTACGCCCGCACCTGAAGCACTGTCAGCTGAACACAATACAATCCACTCCTCTACTCATTACTCATTAATTACACTCTTTTCATTGCTTCAATTGGAAGCATTGCTGCCTAAAGGGACCATTACTTAAAGGGGTAACAATGATTGAATAGCACTTGATGTATGGGTTAATGTAAAGTGGTAGTAATATGTTTAAGTATCAAATAGGATTTAATTGATTACAATTACAAACAATCCCTTTTTTATGAGGTAGCCTAATTGCATAAGTGTGTCATGTGACAGATTTATGAGTTCAGATAATAGTCGTGAGTTTTGCGGAAATACACTGCATTGGTGCGTACGGCCAGCTTCCCGTCCGTTCTGACGCTGTAAGACCGTGCAGAATCTTTGTGTGGCCACCGCACACGCACGGTTTGGATGTTGTCCGAAAACACACCCTCTTCTTAGAGAGCGAGTCCGTCCGAATGCGGAGGACCTGTGGGCGTTTGTTCTTACAATGTCCGCACAGCGTGGCATGCGGTCCGCTCCGAAAGAATTCGGAAAGTTACGCACCAACCAGAATAACCTCCTATATGTTTTGTGTGTTTTTTTATATATATTTCACAATTTTATTGAACTCTAATAAATATATTAGATTCCATTAGGTGCACCACACTAAGGACAATGGCCCTTATTCATATCTGACCGCGGTACAAATTTGTTCTCAAAATGGTCAAAACCATGTGCTCTGCAGGTGGGGCAGATGTAACGTGCAGAGAGAGTTAGATTTGTGTGAGTTATTTTGTTTCTGTGCAGGGTAAATACGTATTGGCTGCATTATTTTTACACTGCCATTTAGATTTACGTTTCAACACACCCCACCCAAATCTAACTCTCTCTGCACATGTAACATCTGTCCCACCTGCAGTGCACATGGATTTGCCTATTTTGAGAACAAATTTGTACTGCGATCAGATATAAGTAAGGGCCAATGTCTCCTCTCCCAAGTGTTCTCTATAATTTTTGTCCAGTGGTAGCACACACCCATATCAGTAATACTCAAATATATATGACTAGCTGACCCACCCGGCGTTGCCCGGGAAAACCTTGGGGGGTTTTTATTTCCAAAATTGCTGGAAAATGTCATCTTACAGAATTTGTTAAAGATTCCACCATAATGTTAGAATGTGTTTGCATTAATACTCAATGACGGCAATGAAATCAGGTGTGGTGTTGTTGTTTGAAACACAACGCTCCTGAGTTGATAACTTGAATGTGTTGATGAATTCCACATCCACTCCTGAGATTTAGCACCTATCACATACCCTCCAACATCTGAGGGTCAAAAATCGGTACAAAATCAGAAAGGGATGTGGCCACACCTCCATTTCTATACTTTCAATGGTACAGTTTCTAGGGTGTGTAATTACAGGCACTGAGTGGGTGGAGACCGGGGTGGGCGTTACTTACCGTGCCATAATTAATAAAAAATTCACTGCTCCCTGCCACTGCCGCTCCCCTCACCGATTCTGCCTGCAGCAGTTTCTGAGGTCTGGAGACTTGTAAAACACATGCACCGGCCATCTCTACCAAACAGTGGGGCAGCCCCTGAGTGTGGGAGCAGGTCCACGGGCCTGGCCACAAGATGTCATGACGTGAGGCACGCTACCTGGACTGCAATGGGTGCAATGGGCCAAATTCTTCCCTACACCCGCCGGGCCAATCCACCGATGCAGCCATCGCAATCATCAATGGGTGTATTGATAAGGATTGTAGTGTAAGAATTTGAAGAATATCACTGAGATAAAGATGTTAAAGTGTACAATTTACTCAATAAATCGTGAAAATAAATATAAGTGTACATAGAAGTACAATCAAGAAATTAAAGTTGGATTAAAAAATAAATTCTGATTCAAACTAATAATTGTTTGGATGGGGGTGGGTTACAAAACAAATTTATAGGTGGGGGGTATGGATATTGTGGGCATAATTGGTGTTTGGTACACCTACAGGGGGGTCCTCAAATGATGGTATTTTCACTACAGTGTCACCATAGGGGATTCCCAATTGGGGTCCAGGTGGTCTTTTAGGGACCCTTTACAATCCTGTAGGTCTCTTCTCCTTGAGCCTATGGTCTCCCTTAATGATAGTCAATCACTGAGGGAGACCGTAGGCTCCAGGAGAAGAGACCAGCGGGATTGTAAAGGGGTCCCCAAAAGACCACCTGAACCTCAATTGGAAATCCCCCTAAGGTGATACTGTAGTGAAAATTTCTCATCAACTGGGGACCACCTGTAGGTGTACCAAACACCAATTATGCCACCAATATCCATACTCTCCTCCACCTATAGATTTGTTTCGTAACCTACCTCCATCCAAACAATTATCAGTTTGAATCAGAATTTACTTTTTAATCCTACTGTCATTTCTTGATTGTACTTCTATGTACATATATTTTTTTCACGATTTATTGAGTAAATTTTACACTTTAACGTGACAAATCTTCATCTCATTCGTACAGAAAGGGACCAGGGGCGATGAAGAGGTGTTAACACATCCGACGAAAGGAATGGAAAGAAATGATGATAAAGGTTAGAACCTTGATGATAGGGATATAATCTTTATCACAACACGGGAGAGGGTTTTTCAATGGCGTACCCGTACTCACGCTCAAGATTCAAATTTTGTGCTCATAAAGGTATCTTTTGCAACACTGGGGGATTTCACCACAGATGGATTAGAGTAACTGGATGTGTACCGTACTCACAAGTCGGAATTGCTGGTACAGGCGCATCAAGGTTTCTTTACTTAGGGAAGGGACCCATGTCTCTCAATTGCAATATGAATCCATAATTTGCACCATATAAAAGACAAAAAGGCTTCTTTCAGGAAAGGGGTGTACACATTTATTGGTGTAAAAACAGAATATTGGGGAACACCAGATGGAAGAAGCACGGTACCTGGTGACTGGGGTATTGGCCTTATACCCCAATCATAACCGCATGCAAGTGGTGGATTTCCCCAAAGAAGTACAGCAAGGCTCCTCTCCTGCCAACGCGTTTCGACAGGATAACCTGTCTTTTTCAAGGCTTGGAGAGGAGTACACATTAAGCCGATATTTATACCCTGCACCCATTAGACCAACCCCGGAAGTAAGGGGAGGACCGGAAATGTGGAATTGTTCCTTCAAACACCGTTAGCCCAGTGTTATTAAGCCTTAAACACCTCTGGGGATATGTGGAGAGGTCCCCCTATTACCCTATGGTGTTTGCAGCTAGAAACGAGGGTTGTAAATCATAGAAATAAAGCCCTTCAGCCGCGTGGAACGCACGCGCTTCGGGCTGTGGAACGCATGACGCCTTCCGGCGTCTGCGTCATATCCGGGTTCACAACGCGCCCAGCCGCATAATGTTTTCATGGAGCGCGGGGATGCTGTGTATATGCATAGATCCCTATGCTATAATAGCCGTGGAACGCACGGCCATTTTGATGGAAAAGGACTGGATGATTAACAAGGCTTTGGAACGCACGGCCATATTGGAAAGTCTGAGGACTTTTTAAAGTGCAGAACAATGGTGCAGAAAGTGCCAGGGTAATAAAAAACGGCTTTTACATTGAAAATTTCAGCAGAATACAAATACAAATATCAGCAGAATAAAAATACATAAAAAAATAATTAAATTGTATGTGGGTATTAAAAAGATTATTTGATTTTGTTATTTAAAATTTATTAGAAAACATTAAAAAACACATAAAATAGACTGATTATTTTACAATTAGAGGAACCACTTGAGCTCGAAGTCAGAGTTCAAACCATATGGAGAAAGTGACTTTAAGTCAAAAATCCATTTCATCTCCTTCCTGGCTAAGTTAGTATCTTTATTTTTGTGGCGCCAGTTGTCTTTTATTAGTTCCAACCCCCAAAAACCTTTAATTTCATTTGGGGAACAATGGTGGACCTCTTTAAAATGTAGCGAAAAAGGGGTGGTCCACATTACCCTTTTTTATATTTCTTATATGTTCAGACCACCGGACCTTTAATGTCCTGGTGGTCTTACCCACGTACAATTTATCACAGGTACACATAATGACATATATTGCATATCTAGAATTACATATCATAAAATGATTAAGTTTAAAAACCTGACCATTAAAAGTTAATTCCACTGTTTTTTTATCAGTGGTAACACACAATTTACACATAGAGCAATCCCCGCATCTATGGAAACCCTTGTTTCTAATTAATCCTCCCAAAGGCTTCTCTATAAAGCCATCTGACTCAAATACTTACATCAACAATAAGAGCAATCATCTTAACAGATGGCTTTCCGATGTTCCTAAGGGACAATTCATAAGAATGAATCGAAACTGCTCGAAGCCCGAGACATATGAGCAAAGTGTCAAAGAAATGAAATTGAAATTTTTACAAAAAGGTTATAAATCCATTAAATTAGATAAAGCTTTGGAGGAAGTTGACGGTATCCCTAGAGTATCATTATTGGAAGAAAAAGAAAAAAGTAAAGAGCCAGTAGAAACAGGAACAAAGGTGGCCTTTATTTCAAACTACAATAGTTACCACCGTCAAGTAGAATCCATTTTTCAAAAAAATTGGGATCTACTACTCCGAGATCCAATCCTTGCCAATATCCTACCTCAGATCGTTCTGAGGAAGCCGCTGACTAAGGAGAGGCGGGGAAACGCGTCATCAGCCCCTGTTTGTTGACAAGAGAGGCACGAAAGGCACTGCTGTGGGGGACCTGGAAGCCGGAGCGTTCTGGATAAAGCTGATAAGAATTCCACCAAATCAGCTGGGAACACACTCAAGGCAGAGCCAGCAAATACTCCCCAAAGTGGATTACAATTATACAGCATCACACAAGCCGCAGAGCAAGAGCATAAGTATATCCATTTGCTTTCTTTCTGCTTATATGTGCCAAATTGTCACTAACTCTAAATAGTATGGCTGATTGACTAATCTTCTAACAAACTGCTGAAAGCAAGTTCTGTGCAGGTAGCACAGCATAATTTGTCAACTAAGAGCCTTCTGACAAAAAGCTTGATTTCAATCTAACCCTGCTAGAAAAAGCAATTAACCCTATATATGCTTAACCAAGCTGGAATTATGCATTATTGAAAGCTGCTCCAATGTTTATTTATTTTTATCATTATATTTTTGTTATTTTATGTAAAATGCCATGTATTGTATGAACCCCACCGGCCGGTGACCTCTTTTTTAAAATTTGTCTATATTTCTAAGAGATTTGCACAAATAAACAAATTTAAAATTTTAATTTCTTGGGTTATTGAGTGTCCAGTCTGCGCTGTCTATTTGTGTGTATTTTTGCTTTTTGAGTTTAAGAAGGGCTGAGTATCCCTTCTAGGACAGCAGCAAGGACAATCACTAGCCCTATTTGTTTTTCTGCGCTTGGTTTATAGCTTTATCTATGCATATACACAGCATCCCCGCGCTCCATGAAAACATTATGCGGCTGGGCGCGTTGTGAACCCGGATATGACGCAGACGCCGGAAGGCGTCATGCGTTCCACAGCCCGAAGTGCGTGCGTTCCACGCGGCTGAAGGGCTTTATTTCTATGATTTACAACCCTCGTTTCTAGCTGAAAACACCATAGGGTAATAGGGGGACCTCTCCACATATCCCCAGAGGTGTTTAAGGCTTAATAACACTGGGCTAACGGTGTTTGAAGGAACAATTCCACATTTCCGGTCCTCCCCTTACTTCCGGGGTTGGTCTAATGGGTGCAGGGTATAAATATCGGCTTAATGTGTACTCCTCTCCAAGCCTTGAAAAAGACAGGTTATCCTGTCGAAACGCGTTGGCAGGAGAGGAGCCTTGCTGTACTTCTTTGGGGAAATCCACCACTTGCATGCGGTTATGATTGGGGTATAAGGCCAATACCCCAGTCACCAGGTACCGTGCTTCTTCCATCTGGTGTTCCCCAATATTCTGTTTTTACACCAATAAATGTGTACACCCCTTTCCTGAAAGAAGCCTTTTTGTCTTTTATATGGTGCAAATTATGGATTCATATTGCAATTGAGAGACCTGGGTCCCTTCCCTAAGTAAAGAAACCTTGATGCGCCTGTACCAGCAATTCCGACTTGTGAGTACGGTACGCATCCAGTTACTCTAATCCACCTGTGGTGAAATCCCCTAGTGTTGCAAAAGATACCTTTATGAGCACCAAATTTCAATCTTGAGCGTGAGTACGGGTACGCCATTGAAAAACCCTCTCCCGTGTTGTGATAAAGATTATATCCCTATCATCAAGGTTCTAACCTTTATCATCATTTCTTTCCATTCCTTTCGTCGGATGTGTTAACACCTCTTCATCGCCCCTGGTCCCTTTCTGTACGAATTGCATCCACGTGGGGTTGAGTGGTGACCCCTTCTTTCGGACCGGCAGAAGAAGAGTGACTGTGCCTTGGGACTGATTACTCTTTGTTTGTTTGTATAAATCTTCATCTCAGTCTTATTCTTCAACTTCTTACACTCATAACATTCAAACAAATACATGCAGCGCTCATGCCCATCGACCAAACATTATCTATGAACCAAAAGGGTCTGGGAAACCCTTAAGGCAGAGCAGTGCCTAACATCCAAATGACTAACAGGGTGAGTGCAGTGTACCCACTTTGTATTGATCAACGGGTGCAATGTCCACAACAAAATTTATCAGTGCAACCGGCCAGGGAGAGACGGATAATGGAAAAAACGAAAAAAAAAAAAAAACAGTACATTAGTTACAGTTTTTATTTGCCGGTACAGACTGTTAAATAAATGGCAAATTATTTTTTATGTGTTCTGTTTTTGTGTGTGTGTTGTAGTGTATGTGGTTGAGTGTGTTGTGTTGTATGTATCTGTCCAATGCGTAAGTGTTTGAGGTGTGCTATGTATATACAGTATGTGTATGTGTGTGTTGTGTCTTTGTGTATTTGTGCAATGTTTTAGTGTGTGTTGTACTGTTTTTTGGGTGTGTGTGGTGAATGTGGGTGTGTATAATGCTGTTAGAGGTATTTTATGTGTGTGTGTGTTGTGTGTATCTGCGCAATGTGTAAGTGCGTAAGGTGTGCTACATATAAATGTGAGTGTGTAGTGTGCTGTTTGTATCTGTGCAATGTTTAAGTGTGTGTGTGTTCTGTGTGTTGTACTGTTTTTGGGTGTGTGTTGTAGTGAATGTGGGTGCGTGTTGTACTGTGAGTTGTGTGTTATTTGTGTTGTGTGTAAGTATGTGAGGTGCGCTACGTATATATGTATGTGTAGTGTGCTGTGCATATCCTGGCAATTTTTAAGTGTGTGTGTTCTGTGTGTTTCTGTATCCGGACAATGTTTAAGTGTGTGTGTGTTCTGTGTTGTGTTGTACTGCATGTAGTGTGTTATGTGTGTGTTTTGTTGTGTGTAGCTCTCCAATGTGTAAGTGTGTGAGGGGTGCTACGTATATATGTGTGTGTTGTGTGCTACGTGTGCGTATATGGTGTACTGTGTGTGTGTGTGTGTGTGCGTGTACAATGTGTACGTGTGTGTGTTATGTGTGGTCTATGTATATCCTCAATTATTCCTAATTGTTTAAAGCCTTCAACATATTGTTAGAATGTGTCATTCGTACTCATTGACAGCAATGAAATCAGGGGTGACATTTATTAGAGATCGATGTTGGGTTTTTGGCGATTTTTATCGCAAAAACGGCCGTTTTTTCATTTTTTTCCCAAATTGACTACTTAATGGGTGGCGATTTGCGGCATAAATCACACTTTTTGCCGCAAAATCACACTTTCTGAAAGTGTGATTTTTTTTAACTCCGGAATTCGCATCCAGATGTTTTCCCCATTGAAAAATATACAATTCGCATTTTTAATGAGATGCGAATTTGGAAATCGCCCAAAAAAATGGTCTAAACTTCAAAAAAAAAAATAGACCTGATCCTGACTGGCAATTTTGTCAGAAACATGGCGATTTTGTCAGAACCATGCACAGATCATTGTGATCTGTGTATGGTTCTTTGGTAAAATATGTTTAAAAGTAAAAAAAAAAAAAAAAAATTGGCGTGAGGTCCCCCCTCCTGTACATAACCAGCCCCGGGCTCATTGAGCCGGACCTGGTTCCAAAAATACGTGGGACAAAAAGCGTAGGGGTCCCCCGTATTTCTGAAACCAGCCCCGGACTCTTGGACCGGTCCTGGTTCCAAAAATACGGGGGACCAAAAGTCTGGGGGTCCCCCGTATTTTGAAACCAGCACCGGGCTCCAACAGCCCGCAGTGTCATGCCACAGCCGGGGGACACTTTTTACATAAGGTCCCCCGGCCGTACCATGAGCACCGTGGCTGGTCAGCCTTGGACGGGGTACCTGGAGGAGTGGGGACCCCCCCCCAATAAAGGGATACCCCCCCCCCAGGCTTCACCCGTCCAGGGCTGAAGCCCGGGGCTGTCACTGGCATCCCTGGCCATTGGACGCCGGAATGATATCGCTAAATTCACATTCCTAACATTGCTTAATACAGGAGAACTACAAGTGCCAGCAGACCTCCCCCGCATGCTGGGACTTGGAGAACCACAAGTCCCAGCATGCGGGGCATTAATGGGCCCGCTGGGACTTGTAGTCCACCTGTAAAAAGAATGTTAAAATAAAACACACAGAAAAGTAAAACTGTATTACATACACATCCACACACCTCAGTTTTACACCGCTATACATACCGATCCAGGATCCAGCGCTGGTCTCTCTGCAGCAGAGCCGGACAGCCCGCACTGACAGCGGGCTGAACCGGCTTCCTCCGATGCAGCTAACAGCTTCTGTCGCGTTGTTCCAGCGCAACAGAGGCTGAGAGCGTCTCCGGCTTATGTGTCTCCATGGAGACGCATAGCTCAGCCAATCAGGGCTGAGCTATGCATCTCCATGGAGACGCATCGCCCAATCACGCTCTCAGCCTGTGTCGCGCTGGGACAGCGCGACAGAAGCTGTTAGCTGCATCGGAGGAAGCCGGTTCAGCCCGCTGTCAGTGCGGGAGAAACAAAAGAGTGGGTGATTGCGCTAGAACATATAATAGTATATATTTAAATAAAATAAATATAAAATGGTCAGGTGTGAATATATGATGGAAAATACATTTATTATACCATATTGAAAAAATATAAAATTAGATAAAAATGAGATTAAAAATAGGGACAATGATACAATAGTCACCCAAATCCTTGGAGAGGTGTGAATAGGACTTATTAGGGAGTTATCCCATCAGGATGAGGTAGTCCTAGATGAATATTTTTGTAATCCAAATTGGTGAGAACACTCGAGGACCGTTGCCGCTTGCACTCCACAGAATGGTTCCCGGGCTTCTTTTAGGAGGTGGCGTGCCTCCACGATGTTGCCTTGCCTCGGATAGTGGTTGTGGGCTGGTCAGCTGGATTTTGTAAAGCGAGTGTCCCAAATAAAGGATGTATTTGTTGATTTTCCAACTCCAAGTGGTGTAAGAAGGGTGCTGGTGATCAGAGTCCCATTTGATTTGCACCTCAAATGGGACTCTGATCACCAGCACCCTTCTTACACCACGCCCGGGAACCATTCTGTGGAGTGCAAGCGGCAACGGTCCTCGAGTGTTCTCACCAATTTGGATTACAAAAATATTCATCTAGGACTACCTCATCCTGATGGGATAACTCCCTAATAAGTCCTATTCACACCTCTCCAAGGATTTGGGTGACTATTGTATCATTGTCCCTATTTTTAATCTCATTTTTATCTAATTTTATATTTTTTCAATATGGTATAATAAATGTATTTTCCATCATATATTCACACCTGACCATTTTATATTTATTTTATTTAAATATATACTATTATATGTTCTAGCGCAATCACCCACTCTTTTGTTTCTCTTGTTTACTGTATTGGAGGTGACTCCCCCAATTTTAGATTGCTGCTACAAGCCAAAGCACACTCATATTGAAGCGCCTTAAACAATTGATATAGATTTCTATATCTCCTCTTTCTTGCATACGCTGTCAGTGCGGGCTGTCCGGCTCTGCTGCAGAGAGACCAGCGCTGGATCCTGGATCGGTATGTATAGCGGTGTAAAAGTGAGGTGTGTGGATGTGTATGTAATAAAGTTTTACTTTTCTGTGTGTGTGTTTTATTTTAATATTCTTTTTACAGGTGGACTACAAGTCCCAGCGGGCCCATTAATGCCCCGCATGCTGGGACTTGTGGTTCTCCAAGTCCCAGCATGCGGGGGAGGTCTGCTGGCACTTGTAGTTCTCCTGTATTAAGCAATGTTAGGAATGTGAATTTAACCATATCAGGCCGGCGTCCAATGGCCAGGGACGCCGGTGACAGCCCCGGGCTTCAGCCCTGGACGGGTGAAGCCTGGGGGGGGACCCCATTATTGGGGGGGTCCTCACTCCTCCAGGTACCCCGTCCAAGGCTGACCAGCCACGGTGCTCATGGTACGGCCGGAGGACCTTGTGTAAAAAGTGTCCCCCGGCTGTGGCATGACACTGCTGGCTGATGGAGTCCGGGGCTGGTTTCAGAAATACGGGGGACCCCTACGCTTTTTGTCCCCCGTATTTTTGGAACCAGGTCCGGCTCAATGAGCCCGGGGCTGGTTATGTACAGGACAGGGGCAAACGCAGGATTTCAGAAGGGGGTTTCCAGAGGGGCGGAGCAAAGCACGGAGATGGACACTTACGTGACCGAGTATATGCCGGGTCAGTTAAAGTATTATAGATAGACCAAATGTATATAAATAATAATAATAATAATAATATATATACATATATATATATATATATATATATATATATATATATATATATATATACATAACAGCAGTGTATGTCCCCTGGGCATAGCAATGTATTGGGGCCCCTACCTATCCTCCAGCGGTAGGGGTGGGGGGTGCTATAAGCGGAAGCTTTGATGTCCTGCGGGTGGCCTGGATCAGTAATTTCCACTAATTACCCCTTTACTGCACAGATGGTGGGAGATGGGGGCATTGGGCTGAATGAAGGGGCCCTGATACATAACTTCCAGGGTGGTAGAGGATGTTTAATATGCAGAGGAGGGGTGTATAGTGGAGTGGGCTTATTATTCATAATTTTCTGGTGGGAGGACAGCTTGCTTGACTGCGGATATCTCCAGTTCCAGGAAATAGATTTCTTAGATTTTAATGGAATTAAAAACCAGAGAATCCCACCTATCAAATGGTATTGGGGACTAGGAGATCAGAGTTCAGGTGGCAGAGCAATCCGCCAACGAGTATATAAAACGACATTATTTATTTATTATTTATTTATTAACAGTTTCTTATATAGCGCAGCATATTCCGTTGCGCTTTACAAAGGGGACAGTGATACAACAAAACATGGTATTTACAGACAGTCAAAATGTAGGAGGGCCCTGCTCGCAAGCTTACAATCTATAGGGAAATAGGAATTGATACATAAAGATAGATACTGTATTCTTTATTGCATCGATTCCACCAGAATGCAAGGTTCTATGACTGGTTCTGGAATTTGATAAGCTTGCCTGAAGAGATGAGTTTTTAGGGAACGCTTATAGGTTTGGAGACTGGAGGAGAGTCTTATTGTGCTTGGGAGGGCATTCCACAGAGTGGGTGCAGCCCGAAGAAAGTCCTGCAGTCGGGAATGGGAGCGAGTAATGAGTGTGGATGAGAGACGCAGATCTTGGGAGGAGCGTAGAGGTTGTGTTGGATGATATTTTGAGATAAGAGAAGATATGTATGTTGGTGGTGTTTGGTTTATGGCTTTGTGTGTAAGTAAAATAATTTTGTATTGAATACGGTAGAATACAGGTAACCAATGAAGTGAATGACAGAGTAGCTTTGCAGACGATGAACGTCTGGCTAGGAAGTGGTGAGAGTCTGTATTGGGGAAGGCCAATAAGGAGACTATTGTAATAATCAATGCGTGAGATGATGAGAGCAAGAATTAGAGTTTTTGCAGTGTCTTGTGTAAGGTAAGGGCGAATTTTAAATATGTTTTTTAGGTGCATGTGGCATGATTTTGAGACAGATTGAATGTGGGGTACAAAGGAAAGTTCTGAGTCAAGGATAACACCTAGGCAGCGAGCTTGAGAGGTAGGAGTGATTGTCATCTTCTCAACAGAGATAGAGGTATCAGGTTGGTAACTACTATTTATTGGCGGAAATATAATTAGTTCTGTTTTTGAGATATTAAGTTTGAGGTGGCGAGATGACATCCAGGATGAAACAGCAGAAAGGCATTCAGAGACACGGCTCAATACAGATGGGGAAAGGTCCGGGGAGGATAGGTAGAGCTGAGTATCATCCGCATACAGATGATACTGAAATCCAAAGGAGCTGATTAGTTTGTCAAGAGATGAGGTATAGATTGAGAAAAGCAGGGGACCTAAAACTGAACCCTGAGGTACTCCAACTGAAAGAGGTAGCGAAGGGGAGGTAGAATCAGAGAAACGAACACTAAAGGAGCAGTTAGATAGGTAGGATGAGAACCAAGAGAGGGCTGTATCTTTAAGACCTATGGATTGTAGTGTTTGTCTGAGAAGTGTGTGATCAACAGTGTCAAAAGCAGCAGAGAGATCTAGAAGAAGTGAACAGTGGCCTTTAGACTTAGCAGTGACCAGATCATTCACAACTTTAGTCAGTGCTGTCTCTGTGGAGTGTTGGGCACGAAAGCCTGACTGATGCAGGTCCATTAAGTTGTGCGAGTTAAGAAAGTGTGTGAGGCGAGTATAGGCAAGTCTTTCAAGTAGTTTGGAGGTGCATGGAAGTTGAGAAATGGGACGGTAGTTTGAGAGAGAGCTTGGATCAGAATTCTGTTTTTTCAGAATCGGAGTAATAACTGCTTGTTTGAACAAAGAAGGAAAGACACCAGTAGAGAAAGAGAGGTTACAGATTATAGTTAAGATTGGGATGAGCACAGGAGACAGAGATTTACTTATTTGCGAGGGTATAGGGTCAAGAGGAGAGGTAGTAGAGTGGGAGGCAGAGAAAAGTGCAGATACTTCATCTTCATTTGTGGGATCAAATGAAGCAAATGCTTCAGAGGGCTCAGGTATGGAATTGAGGATATTACCAACTGAGTTGGAGCATACCAATTCACATACCAGGTGTGTGGAGCTGGAGCAGTAACCAGCTGCTTGAAGGCTGATATCTCTGGTTCTGGGCACAGTATAGACCAGATTCTAGTGTCCCTCAGAAAAACTCTAAGTCAGACAGAAACTGAAATATATGACTGGGGAGAGCAATTAACAGGCTTGGATGGGGACCACTGCTTTGAAGTCAGATATCTCCGGTTCCCCAGGGCCGATTTTTAAAATTCTTGTACCCATGGAAAGAGGGGACCCTCAGCTTTCATACTAGGGCCCTTATATTCCTGGGGGGTTTCTGGGTACTCAGAAACCCCCCTTGTGTGCGCTACTGCATCATTCGCACATTTTAACAACATCGCACCTTTTCATGACTAAAAAAATCGCACTTTTCATCACGAAAATCACCCTACATCGCACTTTCTCGCACTTTTCATGCCAGAATACACACCTCATTAAATATGCGGTTTCGCGGCAAAAATTTGATTTAAAAAAACGGCGATACAGGGCGATTTGAGCAAAAATCGCATTTTCGGAAAAACGGTCAACACAATAAATCTCGCCCCAGGTGTGGAGTTGTTCCTTTGTCAAGGGTTTCCCAGATCGTCAATATTTTCCTCAGATCATCAATGAAGGCAAATTAAAACTTGGTGTTTTTTAAAATTTCTAAGTGAAATTTCCCAAAAACGGCTTCGATGTGCACACCACCGGGTCCAGAGGTGTCTTGTTGCTGAATTTGGTGGCTCTGAGTGCCACGGTGTGTTCGCAATGCAACAGACACGCACACACGCACACACACAGACACACACACTCTTTAACTTATTATATAGATTACTTGTGGTCCGTTCTTATTCACTCAGTGTCCTGTGTGACAGGTACCACACTCCTGTTTGCTCCACGTTCCATGCTGTCTGAAGTAGAATTGCAGACTGCTGGGTTTGTTCTTTTATTGTAGGTATCCAGACCACTTTATTGTGGAATGCTCCCTTCAAAAGACTAGGAATAGTCTATCCTCTACCACTTCTGTTCTGAGGGAGACCCGAGTCTATAACTTCGGTCCTAGGACAAGAATTTTTATCGATGGATGTAGGACTACCGCAGCAGAAAGAACAGCATCACTTTTGCCAACCTCAAGTGGGGTATCTGTGTTGCCAGCCCCAAGAGAAGTGTTTAATGCCTCAACCCAAGAAGGAGTGTCAGGTCTCCAGTCCCAAGGGTTCAAACCTCCAGCCCCAGCAAGGGGTTCAAGACATCCAGCCCTAAATGGGGGTTCAAAGTTTTTAGCCCTGGGTGGGGGTTCCAAATGTACAACCCCAAGAGTGGGTTCAGAGTTTCCAGCCCCAGGAGGGGGCTCGACATCTCCAGTCCAAGGAGGGGGCTCAAAGTATTTTGTAATGCCCCCCCTCCCCCCAAGTCACCAGTGTGTATTTCTTTATGTCCGCCCAGTCACCAGTGAGTATTTCTTAATGTCCCCACCAGTCACCAGTGTGTGTCTTCATGCCCCCCATCTCCCAGTCCCCAATGTGTATTTCTTCATGCCTCCCAGTCACCAGTGAGTATTTCTTCATGCCTCCCAGTCACCAGTGAGTATTTCTTCATGCCTCCCAGTCACCAGTGAGTATTTCTTCATGCCTCCCAGTCACCAGTGAGTATTTCTTCATGCCTCCCAGTCACCAGTGAGTATTTCTTCATGCCCCCAGTCACCAGTGAGTATTTCTTCATGTACCCCCTGTCTCCAGTGTGTATTTTTTCATGTGCCCCCTGGTCACCAGTGTGTATTTCATCATGTACCTCCCAGTCACCAGTGTCTATTTTTTCCTGTGCCCCCCAGCCACCAGTGTCTATTTTTTCCTGTGCCCCTGGCCACCAGTGTGTATTTTTTCCTGTGCCCCTGGCCACCAGTGTGTATTTCTTCAAGATCCCATCTCCCAGTCACCAGTGTGTATTCCTTCAGCAGTGAGTACTGTATATCTGTATGTCCCTACCAGTCCCCAGCATGTATTTCTTCATGTCCCCATCCGCAGTGATTATATCTTCGTGCCCCCCCCCCCCCCCATCATCATTTTCTATGGCATCACCCACTGCCTCTCCCTGTTAGTCTCTCTCCCTGGCATCACCCACTGCATCTCCCTGTTAGTCTCTCTCCCTGGCATCACCCACTGCATCTCCCCGTCATCCTTTACATCACCAACTACCTCCCCTTGATATAATCCACTTCCTATCACTGTCAACCATTCCACTGAATCACCCTCTGCCTCTCACTGACACTCTCACTCTCAACCTCTCTATAGTGTCATCCCCTGCCTCTCCCTGTCACTCTCCTACTCACACTGGAGGCACCCTCTGTGTTTGCATGAGCTAAAGTAAAATCAGACACTAGTATTAGAGATTTTTGAAACCCGGTGCAGGGGTGTGGAATCTAACACACTGCAGGTCTTCACTGCATCTGATGTACAAATTAGGGATGGCCATCGACCATTGATGATTCAAAATCATCGATGGTTCGTCACCGAATACTTTTGCCATCGATGGGGAGAACCAGATGGTTTCCCTCCATCGATGGAACAACAAGACTATGTTTTGCTTTTTTTTCAAAGTGGCGGGAAACGGAGCATAGCTCCGCCCCAACACCCCCGTGTTTTGATTAGCCCACAGGCCAATCAATCAAACACAATGGAAGATCATCGATATGTAAAAATATCGATGGTCATCTATTGCATAGTTTAGCACTATCGATGGCCAGTTGTAGAATTGCCATCGATGGAAACCATCGATGGCAATGGCAACGACGGCCATCCCTAGTACAGATTGTGGCCCCCTTTACATTAGTTCCAATGATACAGAATATATGAAGAATAACTAGGTAACCAGGTGGACTGGTCTGGACTTGCGGAGAACAAGGAAATGTAGAGAAGAAAAGTTAAACTGGATAACAGTCAGACAGACTGGTCTGGACTTGCTGAGTGCGAGGAAGTGCTTTATTTATTAAGTTTCTTATATAGCGCACACATATTCCGCAGCGCTTTACAGAGAATATTTGAACATTCACATCAGTTCCTGCCCCAGTGGAGCTTACAATCTACAGTCCAGGGTGACACTGGTAGAAATGCTAGTATGTAGGGAACTGTGCAGGGTATGTAGTTCTCAAGCATAGTACTGTATACAGGAACCAGCAGGGTATGGTGGGCTGGAGTGGGATTGCAGGTCAGGATCTAATTTGCAGGCAAGCAGACTACAAATGGCTCCTGGTATTGACTAGAGGGGACTAGTTATCTGTACCCTGGACACTGTTATACTGGTACAGTATGTTAGAGGTGTAGTTGCCTACCCTCCTTCATTCTGCAGGAGACTTTCTGAAACAGCAGTAATCTCCCTCTCTCCCTCATTAGTATAGCAATCTCCCTCATGTCACCTAGCCCACATTACACTGTTGCATCATAGTTACCTACCCTCTTTCATTCTGCAGGAGACTCTCTGGCCCTTATTCTGATCGGTGCGGATTTCTCCGCATGCGTTCGTCCCGCCGATGGTGATCGTCTGCGCATGTGCAGAGGTCACTCTGCGCATGTGCAGGCGATTTCGCCGCACGTATTCTTGACACGCCGCACAGGGGGCGTAGAGGGGCGTGAGGGGCTACTTAGCCTCATTACCCTATGCATACGCCCCGCGTTTCATGGGCGTTCCCCTGCAAACACGGGGCGTATGCATGGTAATGAGGCCGTGACGCGTGTGTAGGGGGCGGGCATCTGACATCGCCGGATGTCAGCTGCCCGCCCCCATACATGATTTCACACGGACAAGTGTCCGTGTGGTCTTGTGTGGCGGGACCTGGTGGAGCGTGCGGCCCTGCATTCGATGTTCGACGACCATCGAATGCAGGGGCTGCTCCCAAGACGGAGGAGGCGTATCCCCGTCCAATTTCATGCGGATCGCCACATATCCGCGTACGGACGGAGGTGGCGATCCGTATGGAAGGCGGGGATTCGCCTGCACGGTCGTGGCCGCATATTCTGATCGGGCCGCACCGATCAGAATAAGGCCCTCTGAAACAGCAGTAATCTCCCTCTCTCCCACATTAGTCTAGCAATCTCCCTCATGTAACCTAGCCCCCATTTCACTATTAATTTTTTGGGGATAAAAAGGAATGAGAGACAGATACATTTACATTGAATCATCAGCACCATTTCCCAGCACTTTACCAAGTATAGTATCTCTTACTAACTGCTTTGGGGCTCATCTACATTTGGATATAAGTCATTTTACAAGATTCCTCTCAGATGTCGCAGTACACACCCACGCTTCTAGGTGCCACGTTCACAATCTCTTTTAACAATCTCTCCATATTTGGAACTAGACACGCCCTTTGGGTGGAGCATGACACATTCAATAGGGCGCTGTCTAAAATTCTACTACCAACTATATTCTCCCTGAAACTAGTTTTCAAAAGTAGGTAAGTATGGTTATAGGACATGATGTGCACATGTATATGTACAAAGCGAACGGTTACATTTTGAAGCCGCTAAACAAACTAACTTTAAAAATATATATTATTACTTCATACACAACAAGATATGAAAGACATCTTAGCGATATACTGTAATAATACATAATACACAAATGTAAAATGATCGCTACTTGCAGCTTTCTCTGCACAGAAGTAATTAACAGGTTACTGGAAACAAATAGAATTAAACGCTGGGGGAAGCGGATGCAGAGCAATTATCGTGTCTTTGTGAGTCAGTGTATGGATTGGTCAGAAGAGGAGACTTCGAATGATGTGGAACATGCACATATATCTAAGGTTGCTCAGAGCAACCATAGATGTGGGTGTGTACTCTGAAGGAAGTGGGCGGGCAGCTGATAACTGGTGATGTCAGCTGACCACCCCCGCGTCATCGGCTGATCACCAGGAGAACGCCCAGGCCCTGATTCTGGTTGACTCGAGCATCGCAGCTTACAGATTCCCAGAGGGCCTGTTCCGCCGTCGCCGTATCCCCTCACAACCATGCGAGGGGATGTGTTGCGAAAATACCAACCCCTCTCGTCATGAAGACGCAACCCCTCGCATGCAGCCGCAGCAGGAGAAATCATTCGATGGACGCCAACCGTCAATTGATTTTTTTATGCCTTCGCAAATATGGAGTCAGTGGAGACCGACTTATATTTGTGGGCTGCGTGCCGAAGACAGGACAGGGGGGTGACTTCATGTGACATCAGCCGGCCGCCCCTGGTATTCCTCATCCCATCCGCATTCCCATGGAAACACCCAGTGTTTCATAGGCGCCCCCATGGGCAACACTGGACACTATGCAAGTCTCCGAGTCCATTCGCCCAGAGAGCCTGCACATGCGCATAAATCATTATATAGCTGCACTGCTGCAGCGCCTGAATGAGCCCCAATGGGCGCCTTTAGTAGTTTTGGTACTCTTTACCTAGAAGGACGCCCATCGTGGGCATCGCATGCCATTATAATGGCATGCGATGCGACCGATGCGATGACCGCGATTTTACATAGAAATCCATGTTAAAATGTAAATCGCGTCGGTCACATCGCCTGCGATTACCGCGATTTTACATAGGGAACAATGTTAAATGGCCCACAGACCCCAAATAGCCACCCTGAAGTGTGAAATGGCCCCCCCCAATTGTTAACGCCACCCCACGATCAACGTCAACCCGAAGCGTGGCAAGGGCAGCGAGCCCGCGAGGGGCGGCGGTACACGTCCTCTGACCTTTTCATACCCCCACTATCCACGTCGGCGTGGAGTTGAGAATAGAAAGTGTGGCGAGCGCAGCGAGTAACCGAGCCCGAAGCGTGGCGAGCGGACGCGGATACCTGTGAAGCCTGTGAAGGTATCCGCTGCACTCGCCACGCTTTGGGCTCGGTGGCTCGCTGCGCTCGCCACACTTTCTATTCTCAACTCCACGCCGACGTGGATAGTGGGGGTATGAAAAGGTCAGAGGACGTGTACCGCCGCCCCTCGCGGGCTCGCTGCGCTTGCCACGCTTCGGGTTGACGTTGATCGTGGGGTGGCTTTAACAATTGGGGGGGCCATTTCACACTTCAGGGTGGCTATTTGGGGTCTGTGGGCCATTTAGCATTGTTCCCTATGTAAAATCGCGGTAATCGCGTTGGTCGCATCGCATGCGTTTTTTTGGCCGCATGCGATGCGACTGACGCGATTTTTTACCTTGCGATGCCCAAGATCAAAATCGTGGGCGCCGTTCTAGGAAAGAGTACCGTAGATTTTAGACAATGACAATCAGCACAAACACAAAAATCCACATCCAGGAATATAAACCCCACATATCCCCATACTGTGACTAAAAAGAAGAATGGGTGCCGAATCTAATGCAGTAGGTTTACTATTATACACCTGTGTGCTGCAATATTATACCTACACTCAACTATAGGGGCATATAGAATTATATATTTTTTTTAAAGCGGCAACCTTTCACAAGGCAAAACCAACCAATACCACCTTGTAAATGATTGCAGGTTTAAGAAAATATCAGATACCGGCGGTCGGCTCCCACCTATGATGGGTTTGGACCCTATTACATACAGATGGAGCAGCTCTCATTAGATTGCGATTGCGATTCTATCACCAATCGCCGCCATCTGCAAGAAATGCTTGCACACCCCGTTCTGATGGAGCCCGCCGCAGCCCTCCACTGCCTCCCCACCGATCTCTGCTACCCCACCCTCATCAGCAATGGAGATAATACAGGGAATGTTAGTCACACGCACTGGAATAATGCCTGCTAAGCCGGCCAACTGCGCCAAAGTCTTCCCTGTCTGGCCAGTTTCATACACTAACATGAATCACATGATCATTGCTCTGCTCAGGAAAAACAACTAGCCGTGGAACAAATCCATTTTTTGGGATAATTTCCGTTCTCACTCTTGACCTGATTCTGATGCAGGAAAACACACTCGGATTTATCAGCATGGCCGGACAAGCTATGGATTGGAAATCTGGAGAATCAAAAAGGTAACAGTGAGTTGTGATTGAAAGCATCACAATGTTACAATAGGGAGAACTACGGTACTCTTTACCTAGAACGGCGCCCGTCGCGGGCATCGCGGGTACATTTATGTATGGCCGCGACGCGACCGACGCGATGCCCGCGATTTCCCATTGAAACCAATGTTAAACATGGAAATCGTGTCGGTCGCGTCGCGGCCGGCCATAAATGTACCCGCGATGCCCGCGACGCGATGCCCCCGATTTCCCATAGGAATCAATGTTAAAAGGCGCGATGGACCCGATTTTACTGTTAAATGGCTCAATCCACCCGATTTGGCCATAGGAATCAATGTTAAATGGGCCACAGAGCCCATTAACCCTTAAATGTCCCCCCAAATTTTTAACGCCACCCCACGATCCACGCCAACCCGAAGCGTGGCGAGCGCAGCGAGCCCGCGAGGGGCGGCGGTACGCGTCCTCCGACCTTTTCATGCCCTACTATCCACTATGGCGTGGTGTGAGAATATAATAGTGTGGCGAGCGCAGCGAGCCACCGAGCCCGAAGCGTGGCGAGCGCAGCGAGCCCCGCGAGGGGACGCGGATACCTTCACAGTTATGCGCGTCCCCTCGCGGGCTTCACAGGTGTCCGTGGCGAGGCGGACACCTGTGAAGCCCGCGAGGGGACGCGTCTACCTGTGAAGGTATCCGCGTCCCCTCGCGGGGCTCGCTGCGCTCGCCACGCTTCGGGCTCGGTGGCTCGCCACACTATTATATTCTCACACCACGCCCTAGTGGATAGTAGGGCATGAAAAGGTCGGAGGACGCGTACCGCTGCGCTCGCCATGCTTCGGGTTGGCGTGGATCGTGGGGTGGCGTTAAAAATTTGGGGGGACATTTAAGGGTCAATTTGGCCTATTTGGCCCCAAAATGGGTCCATTGAGGCATTTAACAGTAAAATCGCGGTCAATCTGCCGTTTTAACATTGTTCCCTATGGGAAAATCGCGGTGATCGCGGTCATCGCGGGCATCGCGGCCATCCCGATTTACCCGCGATGCCCGCGATCACCACGATTTTTACCCCCGACGACCGCGATTTCAATCGCTGGCGCCGTTCTAGGTAAAGAGTACCAGAACTACTACTAATATGTAGAACAGCAGCAGTAGTATTCCCATAATCATATTACCCCCCCACACACACACACACACACACACACACCCCACAGCCTGCCACCATGGGATGTACTTAGAAAAGTATGGAGGAGGCAGCACTGTCAGCTCCAAGTGCTGCCTCCTCCCAAGCCCCTGATGACGCGCCGCCGCTCTGCTCCGCCCCGTGTGACATCACCGACATGGCAATAAGCCGGGTCAGTGTCAGAGCTTTCAGACCGCATATGCCATGTAGCTCTGGGGATGGGACCTGTGTCCCCCCCCCCCGCAACTGCCGGTGTAACCCGGCATTTGCGGTCTGAAAACGGTATTCTAGTCACTTACTGTCTCTTATAGGGTAACGGTCATTAGATTGACAGTCAAAAGGTCGACATACCTTAGGTCAACCACTGAAGTTCAACTTGGCCTTAGGTTGACACCTGATTAGGTCGACATAGACTTTGGTCGTCATGGTTATTAGGTTGACACAGGCATTAGGTTGACATGGGTAATGTCAACAGCCAAAAGGTCGACATGGGATTTTCACCTTTTTGGGGGAGTCGATATATGCCGACAGGTGGTATTTCATGCCATACAATCCACTAAAGCGTGGAGGGAGAATATAATAGTGTGCGGAGCGGTCCACTTTTTCAGTGTCCATGTTGAATGTGTCAACATTCCAGACAAAAAAATGTGAAACCCCCGTGTCGACCTTTTGACTGTTGACCATCCCCATGTCGACCTAATGCTTGTGTCCTATGAATGACCCTGTCTAACTGAGGCCCATGTCGACCTAATAAGGTGTCGACCTAAGGCCATATCTACCTTTTGTTGGGCGAACCACTGGTATAGAAATATGTAATCACTGGTGCTGCTGTCGGGACAGAACAGAACATGCAGTAAGATTGGTAATGAAGCCTATAACATAGTCACTTACAGCTGCTCATTGTATAATGTTCCGTTAGTCCAGGTCCAGACATTCCGATCACTGCTCCACCTCAGACCGATCCACTGATTGTCTATGCCCTTAAATCTGAACAAAAACCTCTGTCGGGAATAGAAGACATAATGGGCGAAATGTAATAGGGTGCGATTTTTTTCGTAAGAGAAAAAACGCACCAAATCGCACATTAAAAAATCAAATTTTTTGCCACGATTTCGCATATGTAGGGCGAGATGTACTAAAGGGAAAATGCGGTAAAACCCCCGTTTTACTGCACTTTCCTACGTATCAATACCCGTCCTCCCCGTTTTCGCAAGGCAGGGTATAGAAGCCTATGGCCGTCCGCGCGCCCTCCCCCCACCCGTCCTCCTTTGATCTCCTCCTCCCCCTGGTGTCACAGCCGGGAGGACATCCGGCTTCAGGGGGGAGGAGGAGATGCAGGGGGACGCTGGCAGCTGCTGGGAGGTGACAGAGACCCCTGCAGCCCACATCACAGGTATCGCGGGCAATGTTCCCTCTAATTTTACGAAGGCTGTGTGCGGCTAAAGATTTTGGCTGTGCAACTTTGGAATGAAATTTAAATTTTTGTGCGTCACTTATATATAACTGGAAAATGACATTCAGCATTTGTGTTAACTTTACTTCAAAATGATATTAAACATTTAAACATTCAAAATACAGCACACAATGACGTTAATGGGTGAAACACACATTAATTGAGTCCACAACTGCAAAAAGGGACCACTTCTGCTTTGTGCGCTCAGTTGTAATGTCTGTGCGCATGCTCCTCAAGGTGTGTGTCCCAGCGGCCCTTTATTTCCCCACATGCTGGGACTTGTGGTTCTCCAAGTCCCTGCATGTGGTGCAGGCTTGCTGGGACTCATAGTGCCACAGCAGTATACAATAGTTGTTCTATTTTTTTACACAATCATCAGTTCGATGCCCACAGCCCAGGGGCATCGAGGACAGCCCCGGGCTTCAGCATGGGCAGGTAAGTTCTGGAGGGGGGGGGGTCCCCTTCTTTGGGGGGTCCCCACTTCCCCAGGACCCCTGCCCATGCTGACCGGTCAGAGGGCTGAATGCTTTGGCCGGGGGGGACTTGTATAAAAAGTCTCCCCCAGGCTGTGGCATTACCCTGCTGGCTGGTTGGGCCCGGTGCTGGTTCTTGAAATACGGGGGACCCCTAGTCATTTTGTCACCTGTATTTTGGGAACCAGTCCCGGACCTTGAGCCTGGTGCTGGTTTTATAAAATACACAGAACCCTGACTTGCTTGTTTCTGTGATTTTATGAAACCAGGACCGGCTCTTTGAGCCCGGGGCTGGTTATGCTCAGGAGGAGGGACCCCACGCATTTTGTTTTTAATTTTTTTTTAACCCTTTTTTTGGACAGAACCATGCAAAGATCACAATGATCTGTGCATGGTTCTGTCAAACTCGCCAGCCAGAACCTGGTCTATTTTTTTTTGTGATTTTGGTAACCTTTACAAAAAATCGCACGATTCGCACCCTATTACATGTGCGAGTTAGATGCTTTCCAATGGGAAAACATCTGGATGCGAATTGAAGTGTGACTTAAAATCACCACTTCAATATGTGCGATTTCGCTGCAAAAAATGCGAATTTTTTGCCGCAAATCGCACCATATAAAATATGCGATTTTCGGGAAATGCCCGAAAACTGCATATTTTTTCGGAAAAAAACGCAAAAAAAAAAAATCGCACCCTATTACATTTCACCCAATATATTATATGAATATCAGCTGCTCACAGATGTATAACACGTAGCAACGTAACATGGCAGAGAGGTTTCGTGTTTGTAAATGAATGCACACAGGGCCTGTGTGTGGGGGGGTTTGGGGTCGAAGTGGTAGAATAATGTAGTGTGTGCATGGAGAGAGGTGCAAGTTAGCACTAGTAGTGTAATGTATGTGGGCAGTGGGGTGCAGCAGTTGCGTAACAAGACCCCTGCAGACCCCGCGGCGGCTTGGGGGAGCCAGCGCCGGAGAAGTCTGTAAGGAGTACCAGGCCCATAGGCGTGCGCACGGGGGGTGCCGGGGGTGCACAGGCACCTCCTAATGACCGCCAGCACCCCCCACACAGTTGCATGCAAAATTCATTCATGGCCGGTGGCAGTCAGGATTGCATTACTTGCCTGCTGCCGCCGGTCTCCAGCCCGCGCACCAAATAGGTCACGATGGCCGGGTGTTGCTGCTGCGGCACACAGACCTGAGGTGCGGTAGGGGCTCCATTGAAGTCAGCACCAGGTTCTGCCCCTATAGACCTCACGGCGCACAATGCTGTGGTGTCACAGGCTCAGCGCGTACCCGACCTCCCGCCTGCATTCCCCTCCTCCTGCTGCGGTGATGCCTGTTACGCTGCCACTCACAGACAGGAGAGCGAAGGGAAGCCGCTAATACAAACAGTGCCGTCGGACTGGTATTTCATGCGGCGCCGTCGCCTTCTGCAAGCTAGCTGGAATTTTCAGTGAGGCAGTGGCAGCACCTGATTGGCTCTGGACCCAGACTACAAGCACTGATTTGTTTAAAGTAGGCAGTGCAGTGGCGCATGTGAAATACCAGTGGCGCTGCTTGTATCAGTGGCTTCCCTGCTCCCTCCTGTCCTTGGCGGCTGCATGACCCAGCTGCAGCTCCGCACACAGTTCTTCTATGGAGGTAAAGGGGTAGTAGTTACTGGGGCTCACGTGCGGATGGTGCTTTAACAGGGCAGACACAGGTCACACTGTGTAATGTCCGGTCCCCCACTGGAGAGACCTGGCTGCCCGGGACTCCCTTCTCCTTCAAGGCCAGATGTATCAAGCTTCATAAAAGTGATATAGTGATAAAGTGGCAAGTGATAAACAAAAAGCCAATCAGCTCCTACCTGTCATATTCCAAACCCAGCCTGTAACATGACAGGTAGGAGCTGATTGGCTAGCTGTTTATCACTCTCCATTTTATCCCTTTTTGAAGCTTGATACATCTGGCCCTCCGTGCTTCTTCTCTCTCCACCGCTGCCACCCTGTCCCCTCCTCTCTGCCGGCAGCAGATGCCCATGTTCAATGTTATCAACGTCTGTGTATGTGCCACTGCCGTAGGGAGGGAGGTGCTTTGGTGGTGTGGCAACAAGCCTGTAAACCCCCCCTGACAACAACTATATAATCCCCACTGGAATGATCATGTAATCCCCTTAGCAACTAGCATGTAATATGCCCCTTTCTGAGCAATATTGTGACAAATATTGCCTAGTGTGTATGCGGCTATCTGATATCACTGCTTTGTTATATACAATTAAATCATCTGCGTGAGTTCCGGCCAACACTGTATACTCTATTTAATGTTATTTAGTTTGCATTGATGCACAGTAGGCGGTTATAGACACGCCCAGTAGGCAGCACTAGACACGCCCAGTAGGCGGTGATAGACACGCCCCTCTATTGTGCACCCACTAATAAAATGGGCTGCGCACGCCTATGACCAGGCCCGTGATGCCGCAGGCAAGTGCGGGAGCTGCTTAGTGTGGTTTTTCACAATATCATTGTTGCTGCTGACAATAATGTTGCAAAAAAGCTGAATTCTAACCTCTAATTGTATCCTTGACAGGGCTTAAAGTGGTCATGCAGAGCTGGGGGAACTCATTTCTCTATGCCACCTAATTACACCTAATTAGTGGGGCAATCAACTGCAATTTCTCCGATTAACAATCCAACCTGAATGAGACCCGATATCGTCAATGACAGCAGAGTTCAAGGAAAACCGTTAATGGAGCATAGTAATGTGTCCCCAGTATAATGTAGTGTAATGCATGTACAGCTAAAACATTTATGGTCACACTCACCAGCTCCTCTGCAGTATCAATCGTCACCAAGGATGAATTATGTGACCAGCAGAAGCTCTGGCTGTGGGTCCATGTGTCATCAGTCTCAGAGAAATAGTAACATTTGCCCCGGAACCAGACCCAGTCATCCACACATGGTGAAGCTGTTATTATGTATTTTTCTGGCAACTGTGCTGTAACCACATAATAATTGGGAAAAATGCATTTTATCGTCTTTGGTTTTGCAAAGTTACATTAAAAGATCACAGCAATTCTACTGATGTGTTCTCTAGAATCTTTGAAATAATCCATGTGACGTCTGTGTCTGTGTGACTGATGCTACACTGAGGGGGTTATTCTGGTCAATTTCGCAGCCTTGCGAGTCCACCAAACCCCGCCTTGCGAATGGTGGCCTGGCCGCCACCAATTCACAGGCCCTGCTAATGGATGATGCACAGTCACATCCATTCGTAGCCTAGTGGGATCCACCCTCATCAATGATAGTCGATGACCATCGAATGATGGCGAAGGTGCACACATTTACGTGTGAAGTCACTTACATATGCGTGGCTGCTCGGGAGGAAGTGGGCGGGCAACTGGCATCCGGTGATCTCAGCTAGCCACCCCCAGCACCCGCGTCATCGGAGCATTTGCATGAGAACACCCAGAACTCTCATGGGAACGCCCATGAAACGCTAGGCGTTGCCATATGCAAATGACCCGGGCTGGTGCACCACCAGGGGTGGATTGGGCCGCCGGTAAACTGGGCCATTTCCCGGTGTGCTGGACCACATTTGGGTGTGCTGGACCACATTTGGCCCCATGAAAAAATGGCCGCGGCTTTGACCAGTTTGCCGATGGCCACGGCCGCCTGCTGGTCGCTCATGGTTGACGTCATCAAGCTTCACGACAGCTTCAGTATATGGTGCCGGCGAGCATGGTACCGAAGCAGGGTAAGCAGCGGCACCACCTCGCCTCCCCCCCCCCCCCCCCCGGGTCAGTAGCGCTATCACACACACACACACACACCTCCCTGAGTCAGAGGTGCCTATTTATGTTTTTGCTGGTGGGTGCTCAAGCCTGTTGAAAGGCTCAACAAGCAAATACAGTGGCCCGGCATTGGGACTCTGGAGTTACGGGCATGTGGGTGCTCATTAATTCCTGTGGGTGCTTGGGCCCTTGAGCACCCACAGAATCGGCACCTATGCCCTGGGTCACTAGCACTGCAAACCCCCCCCCCCCCCTGGCCACTAGTCCCCACTGGTCGGTAACACCCCCCATCCCACGTCACTAGTCCCCACTGGTCACTCGCACCCCCCCCCCCCCCACTGACGGGGTTCGAACAAACGGACATGAATAAGGGCCAGAATGTAATGGACTATCCAAATGTGGGCACACTAGACCCAATTTAAACCTGCTCACTGGGTGGCCAGTGCCCAGAGAGCAGGTAACTGCCGAACACGTGACCCCCCCCCCCCACTGATTCACCATAAAATGATTTTCCCCTGTTGCAGCGATGAGCCAGGATTATAATTGAATTCTAGATTGGTGTGTTGCATTGTGGTATTAATTGATATAAGTGTCCTATTAATATTCCACCACTGGACGGATTACAGTGTTTTAATCCATATTGTACAAATGAAATAAACTTTTTATGCTTTCATTCCAACAATGCTGCCTTGATTACATTTTTATTTTGTTGCTGCACCATCTCTGCCTGCTCTGACCATCTGCCTACAGAGGCTGCCATCCCTGACATGGGCAGAAGTCCCAGGGGCAAGAAAATACAGGAGGGGTGTCTATGGGAGAAGGAATAGCTGCGTTGTAGAAGTAGCCCGGTAAATCCGGTCATCTTAGTGTCATTAGTGGGCAGCATTACAGATACAGGTTTATTAAGTGAAGCACAATATAAAAGAGTAAAATCCAACCATGTGCGCATTCCAACCATGTGTACATTCCAACCATGTGTACATTTAACTTACATAAAGAAGTATTTGGTGTGGATCTCTCATTATTTTCTTTAGGATGGTGACCTGGAACCCAAGAAAGATCACAGTTTAATGAGCGTCCTCTGGGCACCGCCGTCCTGTCTGTGTATTGCAGATTATGGTGTTACTGCGCTCAGATGTTGGTGCTTACCTGCCCCGACGAGAACAGCTGTTACAAGGATTTGCACAACTAAAAGAACGGTCATCAATAACCCATTAGCCAGGATCAGACGCAGATTTCTTCTTCCTTCTAAAATTGATTATATATAAAAAGATAAAAAGATTTAGACAAAAAGAATTCTAAGACAACATAAAGGGGTCCCTCCTATTACCCACAGTGATCTCCTTGTGGGTGCAAATCATTGCAGAACACTTTATGCAGGCTGAATTCATACATAAGGCTCCAAGCTATATTGTTTGAATGAAACAAACCAGTCCAGGAAGGGTGCAAGGTTGGGTGCCATTGCCAACCGTAGGTTCAATGCCTTGACCGCATATCGCACCTTATAAGATTAACCCAAACGTAGAGATATCTATAATCAGACAGCAAGGAACAGCAGCTGTACAATAATATATTAATGGTTTAACCTGAAAATATGTTATTTGTGCAAAGTAAAATATAGATAATCCAATGAGGGTACCAGCAGCTCCTGATGGCCCAACAGATCAAATGTAATAGTGACTGTAGCTCCGCCAGATTGGGCAGAAGCTTGAAGATAATTTGCCTCATCGGGTTATCTCATGTTTTGGGATTTTTTATTAGATTTTTTTAATATAAAAATATTAATTTAGGTTACTCTGAGGGACAAGAAAAGGAGATGGTACTTATCCTTCCCTATGTAGGGAGAATACTTAATCCTTCCCTATGTTGGGGACCAAAGCAGCCTTATGCTACAATGCTCTGCCCCCATCTCTTCTCTGGTGGGCCCTCCTACTGAAAGATTTTTGATTAGGCAAAATATAGGCAGCCACTAACTTTGCCGGAAGGCTTATAACAGGCCTATTATTTATGTATTTATTTATTAACAGTTTCTTATATAGCGCACACATATTCCGCAGCGCTTTACAGAGTATACTGTAGTTGAACATTCACTCCCTGCCCCAGTGGAGCTTACAATCTATATTCCCTACTACATGTACACGCACACACAGACATTTTAGGGTTAATTTGTTAGGTGCCAATTAGCCTACCAGTATATTTTTGGATTGTAGGAGGAAACCGGAGTACCCGGAGGAAACCCACGCAACTACGGGGAGAATATACAAACTCCGCACAGTTGGAGTTATGGTGGGAATAGAACCCATGACCTCAGCTCTGTGAGGCAGTAATGCTAACCATTACACCGTCCGTGCCGCCCCGTATATATAACACATGGTGGGAATAGAACCCGTGACCTCATCGCTGTGAGGCAGTAATGTAACCATTACACCATCCGTACTGCCCCGTATATATAACACATGGTGGGGATAGAACCCATGACCTCAGTGCTGTGAGGCAGTAATGTAACCATTACACCATCCGTACTGCCCCGTATATATAACACATGGTGGGGATAGAACCCATGACCTCAGTACTGTGAGGCAGTAATGTAACCATTACACCATCCATACTGCCCGTATATATAACACATGGTGGGATAGAACCCATGACCTCAGCGCTGTGAGGCAGTAATGTAAACATTACACCATCCATACTGCCCGTATATATAACACATGGTGGGATAGAACCCATGACCTCAGCGCTGTGAGGCAGTAATGTAACCATTACACCATCTGTACTGCCCCGTATATATATAACACATGGTGGGAATAGAACCCATGACCTCAGCGCTGTGAGGCAGTAATGCTAACCATTACACCATCCATGACCTCAGCGCTGTGAGGCAGTAATGTAACCATTACACCATCTGTACTGCCCCGTATATATATAACACATGGTGGGAATAGAACCCATGACCTCAGCGCTGTGAGGCAGTAATGCTAACCATTACACCATCCGTACTGCCCCGTATATGTAACACATGGTGGGATAGAACCCGCGACCTCAGCGCTGTGAGGCAGTAATGTAACCAATACACCATCCGTACTGCCCCGTATATATAACACATGGTGGGGATAGAACCCATGACCTCAGTGCTGTGAGGCAGTAATGTAACCATTACACCATCCGTACTGCCCTGTATATGTAACACATGGTGGGATAGAACCCATGACCTCAGCGCTGTGAGGCAGTAATGTAACCAATACACCATCCATACTGCCCGTATATATAACACATGGTGGGATAGAACCCATGACCTCAGCGCTGTGAGGCAGTAATGTAACCATTACACCATCCGTACTGCCCTGTATATGTAACACATGGTGGGATAGAACCCATGACCTCAGCGCTGTGAGGCAGTAATGTAACCAATACACCATCCATACTGCCCCTATATATAACACATGGTGGGATAGAACCCATGACCTCAGCGCTGTGAGGCAGTAATGTAACCATTACACCATCCGTACTGCCCCGTATATATAACACATGGTGGGATAGAACCCATGACCTCAGCGCTGTGAGGCAGTAATGTAACCATTACACCGTCCATACTGCCCGTATATATAACACATGGTGGGGATAGAACCCATGACCTCAGCGCTGTGAGGCAGTAATGTAACCATTACACCGTCCATACTGCCCCGTATATATAACACATGGTGGGGATAGAACCCATGACCTCAGCGCTGTGAGGCAGTAATATAACCATTACACCGTCCATACCTAGCCAACCTGTTGCTCTGCAGCTGTTGTGAAACTACACATCCCATCATGCCTTGCCACAGCTTTAGCATTTCCTGATAGCAAAACTCTGGCAAGGAATGTTGGGACTTGTAGTTTCACAACAGCTGGAAAGCCACAGGTTGGCCAGGTCTGGTTTATAGTATTGATAGCACTATGAATCCACTCCAAAATTAAACTGTAGGTTTATTGGGTCCCAACAAAAAACCCTTTTCATTTAGTTATGTACATGGGCAGACTAGATTGGCCATGTGGGTCTTATCTGCCATCAAACTCTATAAAGAGTAGTCCCAATAAATATACTCACAGTAAACTGCAGTGGGAAACTGCTTATTCAATTGTTTTTCTCTGCTGCCGTCTGGGGGGCACAGAGTAGCTGGCACCGGACCCCTGAAGTTATAAATACATCACTATGCGCATGCAGGGGGGGTTCTGAGTGCATTGAAACCCCCTGTGCATCGGCCATCAGCCCAATTTAGGGGGAGATGGAGGAGCTCAGGCTGCAAGGCCGGCTTTGTATAAAGCAGCAGCATCCCATGCTGGATATTGCTTCTTGTATAATCATCTTCACCAGGGACGGGGAACCTTTGGCCCTCCACTCTGTGCTCCTATTTCTATACTTAGCCCCCTTTTTCTGTCACTCTTTTGGATTATTGTTTTGCATTGTCATGTTGGCTAGGTACAGGCGTGTTGCTGGGTTAGTAGTGCCACAGCCTGGGGCAGATTAGACCCACCCACAGTGGTATAACTGTGATGAGTCCTGAGTCCTTCAATGCCATTAATTCACCAGGGGAATGACGTGATGTGCTGTTGTTCAGGCGAGTGACCCGGCTCTGGATGGAGCGGGTCATAAAAGGCGTGGCAAAAATAATCATGATGTGAGGTCAGATACCTTGGATCACCCGCAGCACATGTTAATACCAGGAGCAGAAGACAAGATAGGAGATGCTTTGCTTCTGGACTTTCATCCATGGATGGTGGTGGGGAAGCCTTGATGTCCTCTGACAGGAATAGAGTGGTTTAGGGTCGGTCTTATGCCAACGAAATCAACGGGGTTTCTAGTGCTTCTCATCAGTGGGTATAGGACGCATCAGCCATTTCCTCCATTTGCACCGCTGTAGTTTCGGTGGTTATGCCCTGTTAATCATCGGTCCAGGTGTACAGGGTCACACTAGCTCAGCCGGGGGCGCTTTAGCCGCTGCTATCTTGCAGGTTTTGTCACCTGCGTTAGCTGCCATAGCCGGGGTTTCCTCCTCTGGACAACCTGTGGCTGGCGACTCAGTTAATTAGTCCATGAGTTGCTCGACATCTTCCTCGGGGAAGAGGGTTTCCACGCAAGGAAAATCCTCAGGCTCACATAAAAAAAGATGAAGGCGTAGGGGTTCAGACTTTACCTTGACGTCCAAACTTTACCTTGATGGTGGAGATCACAGGGTTAAGAGAAGGAAGCGTAGGTCACATCAAGCTTCTAGCTTTGACTCTTCTAATGTGACCATTGAATCGGACTCAGTGCATTGTGCCCTCGTGCTCAGGATAGGATTTGGAAGGGTCGTTATGTTAATATATTTGCCCTTACCAGCAAGGATAGGAGAGCCCTACTAGCTGCTAAAAAAATTGCTCCTTTAGTGAAGATTCCTTTAGATCCTGCACTAATTTGCTCTTATTTGCAGCATGTTACTAAAGGTGGCCATACATCAGAAAGATATTGTACCCAATCATACAATCTCAATTGATTGTAAGATGGATTGTATGCAGATTGTGTGCACATCTTGTGTACACAATCATACAATCAATCAGCAGATGGATTGTATGACTGATTGTATGATGGATTGTGAGTAGATTGTGTGTCCCAAAACCACCAAGGACTGCCTGGGATTTCTTAAGATCGATCTTTCTGATGTATGGCCAGCTTTAGAGACCCATCCAGAAGAATACATGAATTTGGTTCGCTACCAAATCCTTATTTTTCACCTGTTGGTTACCTTGTATAAACTGGCGAAGTTTTGTTGAGCAATTCAGGCGGAAGTAACACGGTCAGGTTGTTTACGAGTTTGGGAAAAAGGACATGGAGCTTTATGTCGAAGTCACTCAAACCACGGGAACGGCTCGCAAAGCGGATAGCAGGAATTGGGTTAGGCAGTCAGGAACTCGTCAGTACGGTAATACGTCTGGCGCATCTACATCTGACCATGGGAAATGTTTTGCATTTACCAAAGGCCAGTATAGATTAGGTGTAAAATGTTGTTTTCGACATTCCTGCCTTAGATGCGGTAATAGCCATGCCATTAAGGACTGTCCAAACTGACAACGGCAGGAGCAGGGGTCATATCCCTCGCGATGCAAAGTCGCTGTCCCATGGCTCCCGTCGTTGAATAGGGCTCCAACTCCAAAAAAGTTATTGTTGCTTCTTCCATGGTTGTCTAATTTTCCCTTGAGGGTAGAGGCAGAATTTTGAATTTGGATCTTTGAAGGGCTTTCCATTGCCAATCTTGGGTGTGATTGGGCAGGGTCCGGTCAGGAACCTGCGTTTGGCTTTGGAATTTATGGATATCATTAGGGAAAAGGTATGGGTCAAAGTAGCATTCAGTAGAATGATCGGTCCCTTCGAGTTAGCACCCATTCCAGATTTAGTGTCCCTGCCTGTTTGATACCCCAAAAAGTACCCAGAAAATGTTGTCTAATTCAACATCTGTCTTGTCCTTGGGGGCTTCAGTGATGATGCCATTGCTAAGGAGTATTGCAATGTTAGGTGCCTGCCCATGGGTTGCTCTATCTCCTGCGCCTATTTTGAATTCTTCAGTACTGTCCTGCAATGTTGTTTGCAGGAGGCTACTGGAGATAATAGCATAACTCATTATTTAGATGGTTTCTTGTTGGTGGGTCCGACGGGTTCGGATCTCTGCAAGAAATGGCTTGTCACTTTTTAGTAGTTTCAGGGTCCCGTTAGCTGAGGACAAAACAAGAGTGAATCAAGAGTGTATTTAGGCATCGACATTAGAGGGTCTCTGCAGACTCCCTGCGGATAAAGTTAAACGCTTGCACGGCGAGATTCTTTTTGTGTTAGCGGCGGGAAAGCTTACACTTAAACAGGCCCAGTCATTATTAGGCTTCTTTCATTTTGCTTTTAGAGTAATACCCATGGGTAGGATTTTGGAAAGAGCAACGGTTGGCATTCGTAGGCTGCATCATTTCCTGTGCCTATCACAAAAAATTAGGCGTGATTTAGCAACATGGGAGAATTCTTGTTGACTTTAATGGAGTTTGTTTATGGTAGGAAGAGGCGGTTTCCAAATTAGTACTTGAGATTTTCATGGATGCAGCAGGCGCCATGGGTTTTGGCACGTACATTGGTGCGCGGAGTGATGGCCAGCAGCTTGGGTTCGGAGCATATTGTGTGGCGTTTGCCTTGAACAGGCAGAAGTCCACCTCACTTCCCGTCTTCAGGGTTTTGGCTCAAAAAATACATATGTGTTTGGAGAACTACATTACGTTGCACGCCAAATACATACCCAGCAAGCGTAATGTAATATATACGATGCCCCGCAGTGGGGTCCCAGCAGCGGATATGCCGTCAGCAGCAGGGTCCCTTCGGAAGATGGGAACTAGCAGCGGTATTAATACCGCTACTAGTTCCTATGCGCCGCAGGGACCCCCGCTGCTGACAGCATATCCGCTGCTGGGACCCCGCTGCTGTGGTCCGTGCCATGGGTGCTCCTCGCTTTCCCTGGGTGCTCGGGCCCCGGAGCACCCACGGTTTTGGCGCCTATGCAAGGAGCAACTGCAAAATGCAACATTTTGTGGTCTCATTCACAAATAGGTACATAAAGAAAACCTACTGTACAGTAAGTACTTAAAAAAAGTCTCACTTAACTGCACTACTGTAGCAACTTTAATAAGAAACCAAAGCAAGAAATCTACTATACCACACTCCTCAGCATCTGGCCTCCTCAACTATACCACACTCCCCAGCCTCTGGCCTCCTCAACTATACCACACTCCCCAGCCTCTGGCCTCCTCAACTATACCACACTCCCCAGCCTCTGGCCTCCTCAACTATGCCACGCTCCCCAGCCTCTGGCCTCCTCAACTATACCACGCTCCCCAGCCTCTGGCCTCCTCAACTATACCACACTCCCCAGCCTCTGGCCTCCTCAACTATGCCACGCTCCCCAGCCTCTGGCCTCCTCAACTATACCACACTCCCCAGCCTCTGGCCTCCTCAACTATGCCACGCTCCCCAGCCTCTGGCCTCCTCAACTATACCACGCTCCCCAGCCTCTGGCCTCCTCCTTTTTTAATCAACCCAAAGAATCACCTAATCCGGAAGGCCCTCACAAAGGTCACTGGCAGCGTGGGCATGAAGACATCCACTATGACTAGATGGAGCCTTTATTATACAGGTAAGCAACTTTTTTCAATTACTTTACTGTGCCTCCTGTGCCCCTTAGAGGTAACAGGAGAACCCATAAAGTGACCGGACCCTGCTTATGCCCTTTCCTTGCCACAGGAACCACCTTTTGGTCCCCAAGTAACACTGAAACAGTAAGCTGTGGTACCGGTCATAGCTGCAGCCTCCGGGAAAACAGCTAATATGGGGGACTTTAATATACTATGGTCCCAGCACACCCATGGATGCCTGGTGACCCTCTTCTGAGGCCCAGACCAGACCTGATTAACCAATAGGCTGATAAGGCTGCAGCCTTGGGCACTTGGTATTCTGACCGCCGGTCATCTGCATGTACAGTATCCCTAATACACACGATAAAGTAGTGAAGGAGGCACAGGGAGGTGTGAGGGGAGTCACAGGGTGGGGTTGTCTCAGGGGATGGTGAGTTTTCAGGGCATTGGGAGGGGTGAGGTCAGGATAGAGAGGAGTGAGGGGGAGAAGAAAATTATGAGGAGGGAAGGGGGTCAGTGGGGGGAGGGGCAGGGATATCTCTCAGAAGGGCAGCCATCAGTGGTGGGGGGGACTGCGCGGACTCAAGTCCCGGGCCTGGAAAGAAAGGGGACCCAGGACTGGAGTTTATAAAGTATAATTTGTCATAAACAAAGCTCACATTTCCCTTGAAGTAATGTAGAGATTGAGTAGTGTGGCCAGTGCTACACACACCGGAGGTCCCACCAGGCATTTCAGGTGTCAGTCCACAATTTCTGATGGCAGCCCTGTCTCCTAGATCACCTTGGGGGGAGGGACTGTAAGAGATGCTCATCACTGGGACCCCACAGACACACACGCGGATCCCTCGCCATGTACATAAGCATACCACTTTACATGGCATGTATGCAGCCTCAGCTGAGAGAGCATCAGCAGGCGGGACACGGACAGTCGCTCCCATCAGCAGCAGCACTGCCCACCACTCACATTGCAGAAGACTGAATTGTTCAGACTGAACCACAAAAGCTTGGTCACAACCACACTACTAGGGTCACTGAACCCAGTCGCACCTTAGACTCGGTCACATGTGCAGATTGGCAAAAATGTCAATCTCTGATTTTTGTTAAGGGGCTAGATCAGGCATGTCCAACGTTGGCCCTCCAGATGTTTTGAAACTACACATACCAGCATGCTTTGCATTAGTTTTAGCATTCTCTAATAGCAAAACTGTGGCAAAGCATGCTGGGATGTGTAGTTTCACAACATCTGGAGGGCCAACGTTGGACATGCCTGAGCTAGATGAAAGTAAATAGAATATATGTTGAAAAGGAAAGATTTTTGGAATAACCTTGCGCTAGTCCCTGCTAAGGATACTGTCAAGTTGTACAAATCACCTTACATACAAAACATAAATAAATACAAAAAAATATACCAACAGTTTCCTTGGCACTGAAACTTATTTTCATTAAATTGGTACCCAAAATAAAGAAAGAAAAAAACACAATAGTGTATTATCCTTTTAACAATAACCCAAACATTGATTCTTTTGATAAAATCCCTTATAAATAAGGAGGACTTGTACCCTATAGGTTGGTCTACTGTTTAAGGTAGACCCAAATCGCTTGTTGGGGGGTGGTCACATCACTGTTAGATCACCCAGGTATCCAATTTCAATTGCAGTATATGGAAGAAAGCAGAGCGAGTATAAATGTCCACATAGCATATGTAGAAAAATAGGCAGATGTTATGGACACAAAATAAGGGAAGAATTCCCGCACTAGTATTTTCGGTACTTGTTTCCTAGCACGGCGCAAGCGATGAAAATTGTATCCATCGGGTGCTAAAAAATCGCATCGATCGCATCGCATGCAACCAAATCGCATGCGATGCGATCAACGCAATTTTTACATTGGCCCCAATGTTAAATGCCCCTCAGACCCCAATTTTCATTGTATCCCCACCCTGATGGGTCAAATGCCCCCCCCATTCTTAACGCCACCCCACGATGAACGCCAACCCGAAGCATGGCGAGCGCAGCAAGCCCGCGAGGGGCGGCGGCACGCGTCCTCCGAACTTTTCATACCCCCACTATCCACGTCGGCGTGGAGTTGATTTTATATAGTGTGGCGAGCGCAGCGAGCTACCGAGCCCGAAGCGTGGCGAGCGCAGCGAGCCCCGCGAGCCACACTATATAAAATCGACTCCACACTGATGTGGAAAGTGGGGGTATGAAAAGGTCAGAGGATGCGTACCGTCGCCCCTCACGGGCTCGCTGCGCTCGCCAGGCTTCGGGTTGGCGTTCAACGTGGGGTGGCATTAACAATGGGGGTGCATATGACATACTAATTACCCATCAGGGTGGGTATACAATCAAAAATTGGGTCCATTGGACCATTTAACATTATTACCTATGTATAATCGGGTCCATCGCATCGGTTACATTGTCTGCCATTATAAAGGCAGACAATGGACCCGATTTTATATAGGAATTTAACATTGAATACAATGCATTCAATGTTAAATCGCGTCGGTCACATCGGGACCTTAACTTAAGGCATGCGATGGACGCGATGGACACGATTTTTTCATTGTCGGGGGTAAAGGCTAAAAATAGCCCTAAAATCGTGTCGGTCGCGTCCATCGCATACCTTAAGTTAAGGTATGCGATCACCCACGACGGGCGCCGTGCTAGGAAACAAGTACCGTATTTTCTATTGCTGTAATAATGGTCCTCTTCCCCCAGAAATTTCTGAAATTAGGGAGATAAAATCTTCCCTAAGATTAGTGTAGGGGGTGCTACCCATTACTTAAATAAAGACCTAAAACACCCACAAAGACAAGAAGTATCCTTACGGGTGCACTGAGGACCAAATAATAATTCTTACGTAAAAATTAACTTTTATTGTTATTATAATTAAAAGAGTCTCATATAGAAAGGAGACCTGATTTCCTTGACGTGGTGAAATATTAAAAAGATACATATGTGAATAAAGAGATGAAAATATTTGTGAAATTCATTAAAGAGAGAGAGAGGGATGCATGTGTGTGAACAAGTTTATGGATCAAATATCTTCGGCATAAATAGTCCTGTGTCATAAACTGATATTGGTTACTGCCAAATTGCATTTAATTAGTGGCAGCTTCCTTATTACATGGAATTTTTTTAGCTTTATATCCTTGTCGGGCTTGTTGTATATTGTTGCCATTCTCTTGTCAAATACAGAGAACGGGGGTTTTCATAACCATATCTGTGCTTTTAAATATACAGACATTCCTCACTTAACGACCAGGTTCGGTTCCTACGACCCAGTTGTTAAGCGAATTGGTTGTTAAACGAGCATATATAAAACCCTTTAAGACTTCTGAGGCGCTTGTCGTTAAACAGGCAGGGCAGGTCGTAACTGCGAGAGGGTAGGCGGGCAGGTCGTAAATCAGAGCAGGCGGGGTCGTGACTCGTAAGTCCGAAGAGTCACAGCACGGACGCTAAACGAAGGCCCAGGTCGTAAGTCCGGGTGGTCGGTAAACAGGTAGGTTGTTAAGTGAGGAATGTCTGTACAACAATCAAGTTTCAGCCCTTACAATTCACCTCAGAATGCTTGCTAACGTGGTTGCCATATTAATATACTCGCACTGTATACCTGCGCATCTAATATTGATGTAGCAAATCCGGCCGGTTTAGGGAGAGTGCATTATCCCAGGTATGAGACAGTAGGTGCCACTATCCACTGTTCCAAGTACAGAACATTAATCACTGTAAGCCACGCTGTATACCGTTAAGGGTGTCACTTTTAATTCTGCAGAAATGCGCTGTATCCGTGTTTAAGCGGTTTATCCGCCGGATCTTGTAAATAGAGGGGGCATGCATGCATACATTTACTATACTTGTTCCCAATTTTTTCTTTAACTCGGAGTCTGATGCTTAATAGCCTCTGTCTGTCCGTACAGGATTTACCACCCGTCAGTCAGCGGTATTACCACCGGGATTAATGTGGCTTTCTCTCTCATTTTCGGCCTTGATACAGAAGTTTTTATTTATGGGAATCAGTATGCTGCACCCTTTTGGATAATATTACACCCTTATTCATATACCCGTTGTTGAGCGGTTTACCGCCGGGTCTAGCGTGTTAAGGCCCCCATACACTAGGGCGACTTGTCCTTAGGACAAGTCGCCCCCGACTTCCCCCTGAGCTTCCCCGGCTGCTCCTCGGGGGAGCTTGATTAGATTGGCACTTGATGTGCCATTCTTTACATGTGATAAATCGTCTCGATTTATCACATGTAAAAAACCCGGGGAGCAGGGGGGGGGGGCTACAGAGGTGGGAGCTGGTGGGAGCAGGGGGGCGGGGGACACGTCTGTGTCCCCCGCTGCTGGGGACGCTGCGGGGGACAGCGTCTGTGCGAGGCGGTAGAGGGAGCAGGGGGGGCTGGGGACGCTGCGGGGGACACAGGCGGCAAAGAGCCGGGCAGGGGGAGCCGGCCGGGAGCTGTCAGTAATGAATAAAAAAAAAAAGCCCATACAATGAATGGGCAACCTGTGATTGGCTGCTGAGCGCTCTCTCAGCCAATTGCTGACTGGCTGAGAGAGCGCTCAGCCAATCACAGGCCGCCCATTCATTGTATGGGCTTTTTTTTTTTTATTCATTACTGACAGCTCCCGGCCGGCTCCCCCTGCCCGGCTCTATGCTGCCTGTGTCCCCCGCAGCGTCCCCAGCCCCCCCTGCTCCCTCCACCGCCGCGCCGCCCCGCCCCACTAGGTCCCAAGTCGGGTGGTCGGACGTGCAGCAGGTCCGACCACCCGACGCAGATCCGATGCGCACGGGACCGCGCATCGGATCTGAGGGGACATCAAAACTAGCCGATTTTGGTCCGATTTCGGCCAGATCCGACTGATCTGGCTGAAATCTGACCAAAATCGGCTAGTGTATGGGGGCCTTAAGTCAGTGAAATGTATGTGATTTTAAATAGGCAGATGTTACCATATTTGCCGTCATATAACACGACCCCCCAACATTTCCACTCAAAATATAGAGTTTGTTATATAAGTGCACCCGGTGTATAAGACGACCCTCCCACTTGGAGGCATGTTTTTCAGGGGGAAAAGTAGTCTTATACGCCAGCAAATACAGTACATATACCAGGCCTCTCTGAAGCCTCTCCCAGTTCAGTCCAGTGTTGTCCACCCTCTGCTCCATGGCCAACGCGTTTCCAAACCACAATGGTTTCTTTTTCAAGGCTTGTCCAGTAGACCAACCTATAGGGTACGAGTCCTTCTTATTTATAAGGGATTTTATTGCAAGAATCAATGTTTAGGTTATTGTTAAAACAATAATATGTAGATTACTACTGTATACAATTAGTTTTATCATCCTATTATTACCTGACAGAGACTTATTGAACTGTTTCCCCGTTAGTGGTTCGCAATAACCTGTAAAGAAAGAAAAATTTACATTTAAGCAAATGGACAGGGATACTTATGTGAAGAAAGCGCTGACACTGGAAAGAGGCGAGGAAACATGTCCTACACTTGCAGAGGATTAACCTCCACTTTTTAAATAATGTCCTTCTTAGATCTGTAAGAACTATACCAATCGATTGGGAGACAAATTAAAGCACCCACACACAAGTTGTGAGTCCGACAGGATTTATATACTCAAAAGATACATGCATATACAGTTTCCATACGTCATATTGATAAGGAAATACATGGGAAGATGCTGAATCTGTATGCCCCCACACCCCTGCCATCCTGGTGTCTACCTGTACCAAGACATTCCTATCCTGGACCTTAATCTGGAGCTGCTTCATGTGATCTCTGTTTTAGGGCCTTATTCTAGTTCACTCTTTCTGACAAAATCCTTCTTAGATGGACAAAACCATGTGCACTGCAGGTGGGGCAGATGTAAAATGTGCAGAGAGAATCAGATTTGGGTGAGTTATTTTGTTTCTGTGCAGGGTAAATACTGGCTGCTTTATTTTTACACTGCAATATAGATCTCACTTTGAAGTAAACCCCACCCAAATCTAATTCTCTCTTCACAGGTAACATCTGCCCCACCTGCAGTGCACATGGTTTTGTCCATCTAAGAAGGATTTTGTCAGAAAGAGTGAACTAGAATAAGGCCCTTAGTGTGGGTGCAGGGCTTAACTTACTTATACAAGAACAAAGAATATAGAGTGTTCAGCATTACTTATAACTTCTGAAACTACAGTAGGTGGAAGTTCAAAGCAGACAGCATGGCTTCTCTCATGATTATTGTATTGTTGTCTCTTTCACACTATTGCCACCCACCTTGGAATACTATAAGGATATAAACAGGGCTATTTTTGTGCAGGCTCCAGCAGGAACTGTGGCCCTTATTCTAGTTCACTCTTTCTGACAAAATATTTCTTAGATGGACAAAACCATGTGCACTGCAGGTGAGGCAGGTGTAAAACCCCACCCAAATCTAATTATCTCTGCCCAAGTAACACCTGCCTCACCTGCAGTGCACATGGTTTTGTCCATCTAAGAAATATTTTGTCAGAAAGAGTGAACTAGAATAAGGGCCTCAGTTCCTGCTGGAGCCTGCACAAAAATAGCCCTGGATATAAATGCCTTATTATTATGGTCCCAAGAAGAAGCCAAGGGCTGATTCGGGGGGGGGGGGGGGGGGGGGGGCACCTGGGCATGTGCCCCCCTGTCATTGAAGACATAGATTATTTTATTTTTGTAGCTGAGGACCAGGGCTTTCCAACGAGCCCGGCCCCCCATCGCTAGACCCTGGGAACTGGAGAACGGTTTCCCCCTAGGATAACATGAGACCCACTAATTCTGACCCCCACCTGGTTCCGACGGTCCAACTCCCCTGCTTCCTGCAGCACCCCCACTCTCAGCAGTCACTTAGCCGTGAGACCCTTGCTGCCGCTGCCTGCGCAAACAAAACACAGCCGTGCCTTACTTCCCTGCAACTGGGAGGCAGGGATGGAGGAACTTCAAACTCCTCCTCCCCAAAATCCCGGAGCCGCCGCCGCCATCTTCTTTTCCCCGCCCGTGGCCCAGCACCTCCACGGCGGTGTCAGCGCAGGAGGCAGCCTGCTGTGTGCCCGGAGAACCCACCGCCGCTGGCCGCAGGTTGTCATGGCAACCAGGCTCAGCAGGCGGAAGCCGGACACAGCAGCAGCAGTACCCAAGCCCCGGCCAGCAGGAGGACAGAGACCCGGACACAGAATCCGGATCCAGGGTGTCTGTGTGAGGGGGCTGGAGAACAGGTGTGATGGAGGACGGGTTTCCCAGCTACAGCAGCAGCTTCTATAACACCACCTCAGTACTGCAATGGTGAGATCATGGACGCAACGTTTCAAAAAGAAACAAGAAAAAGGATTGTCCTTGGTGTGGTGCACCTGTTACAGGAATAATTAAACAATAAAATCTAACCTTTATTTATTAATCTTAAAAACTTGCGAAATATAAAACACACATGAAACAAAGCGAGAGTGATGGACAAAAGATAGAATTGGTGTATTTAAAAGGACGGTGGCTACTTGGCAACGCACTTTTATCTGTTCTAATTCAGTTATGCTGTATTGTATGATGTCACAGGTTGTAATGTTATATCCGCTTAAAGAGAGGGTTGCAAATGCCTAACTCTCTATACAGTGGGTTAAACTGCCTTTACACTGTAAGTCTCGTGTCCCATATGTATGGGGATGGATGCTGTATTTATTATTACTGTGTCAATAGAGTATCACGGAAACAGTGTTAATTTTCGCAGTCTCAGGACTACAAGGAAATTGTAAGTCAGTGCACCCGGATAGATGTGGTGCAATTCAAATGTGTAGCAGACACCCGATGTTCTCAAAACTATGGCTGTATGGCAATGATCTTAAAATCTGATGTCCACGTTATAAGACTGTCTGTATGCCCTAAAATTATCCTTACATCAGTGTAATACCTGGTTCATAAGGTCATTTATAGACATATGTGCAGAGTTCACTGTATTTTATGCGTGGTTATAATTCCACTTTTCGAAAGAGGTATTGAGAATGAAGCACGGTCTGGGGTATTAGTACTGATGGTGGTTGTGATTCCACAATTTAGGAAAAATCAAGGTAGGGCACAGTCTGAGGTACTAATACAATCATGGGTACATATGGTGGACAAACAGATGTGGTGCACCTTTAATGAATAATTAAATCAGTCATACAGACAGTGCTGTCAATTTACAGTTTCGGTGTCCACTTTGTAGATCTATCAGTGTAGACCAGGGCTGGGCAACACCGGCCCTCCAGATGTTAACGAACTACACATCCCAGGATGCTTTGCATTAGTTTTGCTATGTGGCCATGCTGAAACTGATGCAAGGCATCCTGGGATGTGTAGTTCATTAACATCTGGAGGGCCGGTGTTGCCCAGCTCTGGTGTAGACACTAGGCTAATTGTGACTCAAAGTAACTGTTGGTCTCAGCACCATGGCTGTATGTACTGAGTCTTCAAAGTTAGTGCTACAATGTTTGCCTGGGCAGACATGTATTGTATTGTAACAATGTCTGTCACAGGCTCTTTAAAGTGACACTTGCTCTGGTGCATATGCTGCTATTCACCTGACAATGCGTGTCAAATCTGCTGCCTGGGTGGACATAGATGTCTGTCCTAACCAGGAGTGTATCAGCAGTTGACAGCGCAATGTCGACACTGGGCTAGTTGTGACTCAAATTTGCTATTAATCGCAGCACTGTGGCCGTGAGTCACCAAAGCTAGTGTTGCAGTGTTGCCCGGGCAGACATGTAGTATATTATAACCATGTCTGTCACAGGCTTATGAGGTGACTTGCTCCGGTGAGTGCCTGAGCTGCTATCTAACAGGAGGTGCGTGTCAACTCTGCTGCCTGGGTAGACATGGGTATCTGTCTTTAGCCAGGAGTGTGTCAGCAGTTGACAATGCAGCTTCCAGATTTCAAATATTTGCGGCAGGAGGACAGAGACCCGGACACAGAATCCGGATCCAGGGTGTCTGTGTGAGGGGGCTGGAGAACAGGTGTGATGGAGGACGGGTTTCCCAGCTACAGCAGCAGCTTCTATAACACCACCTCAGTACTGCAATGGTGAGATCACGGCAGGGGGGGGCACTTACCATATCAAGGAGCAGCTCATCCCTGACAGGCATGCAGGGTTCCTCCATAACCCACCCTGGTACTTCCAATCCCACACCCACCTGCAGCACTCCAACACCAGCAAACCCTCCCCCCGCCCCTTACCCACCCACACCACACCACCCACATGCGGCACCCCTGCGCCTGCAACTCCACCACCCGCACCAGACCCTCACACACCCACAGCACTACTAAACACCCTCCCCCACCTCCGGCAACCTCGCACCTTCCACTCCCCCACCCATGGTACTAATGCACCCACGGCACCCCGGCACCCAGACCTTCTCATCTCGCAATAGACCTGCACCCAACCACAGCAACCCCACAACCTCCAATCCATCACCTGTCGTACCAACGCACCCATCCCTCCTTCCCCCACCCACACCGCCCCCCACACCAGGGAATACTCCATACAATAGTAACCATAATATCTCACACAATACAGGCGTTCCAAGGTCAAGGGAGCGGAGCCCCCTACAACTGTGTGAAGAGCGCCCGTAGGGCACAATGAATCACCTAGTCATTTATATTTTATATTTTATTTTTGTGAGATGCTTCCTGCTTGCACCACACGCTCATAGCTCATTATACATGAATGTCGTTTGACCTGTTCTATAACCGGAGGACAGTGTGGAGGGGGAGGGAGGGGGAATGCTGCATTGAGCTGCATTTAATCTGGCAGTTCGATGCAGAAATAGGCTTCCCTGCCAAGTCTATTGCCGCTTTCAATCCCGCTGCCGCGGAGCAGCACATCAGGCTCGAATCTGCATCGAATGCAGCTAACACTGTTCAATTCATCAGTGTCATTTTCAATTTGATTTGGACTATATAGATAAAGTTAATGGAGTTAAAGTACCAACCTGACATTTTTCAAATAGAGTCTGTAACATGACAGAAGCTGATTGGCTGGTTCCATATCTGTCTCTACTTTATCACTCTCCAAGGCTTGGTACATCTCCCTCACAGAGTAAAATTTACTAAGAGTTGTTGCTAGGGGCAACCAATCAGATCCTGTCTACTATCTTTTAGCGGGTGTTAAATTAATATTCTGATTGGTTGCCCATAGCAACATCCTATGTAAAATAGAACTCCCATCTTAGTCGATGTCACCTTTGTTAATGTGTAATGCCTCTTACACATTATGCCACACACTGTAATGCTCCTTACACAATATGCCACACATTATTTGTAATGCTCCTTACACATTATGCCACACACTGTAATGCTCTTTACACAATATGCCACACATTATAATACCATCGACAAATAATGTGACACACTGTAATGCCCCTCACACAATATCCTATACACTGTAATGCGCTTCACAAAATATGCCACACACCCTAATGCCCCATTTGCAACCAGAATACGTTCGCAGCCGGACCGATGGTCGTGCTGTGTGCATTTCTGCGCATGTGCATATGCAGGGTGCGTGCACACACCCTACACAGCAGGTGGGGGCAGAGAAGGGCATGGGGCGCTGGGCAGAATCATTGCCATATGGCAATGGGAATGCTGGGCATTTTCACAGTAATGAGGGCAAGACGGACAGGCAGGGGGCACTCAGCTGACATCACTGGATGTCAGTTGCCCGCCTACTTCCCCCCGAGCAGACACGCATATGTAAGGTTGCTCAGAGCAACCTTACATATGCGTGGGCCTTCGCTATCATTTGATGGTCGGCGACCATCGAATAATGGGGGTGGGTCCCCAGAGCCTGTGAATGGATGTTTATGTTAAACATCCATTCGCAGCCAGTGTGGGCAGCCAGAGGGGAGGAGTGGGCGGCCCGGCATTTGCCAGGCGGGGTTTGGTGGGCTTGCAAGGCTGAGAATTTGCAGCCTTGTGAGTCAACCAGAATAACCCCCAATATGCCAAACATTGTAGTGCGCCTACAATGTTTGGCATATTGGGATTTGGCCTATTGTATGCTGGCACAGGGGGAGTGGTCAGCATGGTGTGGGGGTGTCTACTGATAAGGATTTAATCAATTATGTGGGGGTGTGACCTGTACTGTGGGTGTGGCTAGCACCAGTCAGGGGGTTGATGCTTTGACCAGGGGGGCTTGTATAAAAAGTCTCCCCCGGCTTTGGCATTACCCTGCTGTTTGGACCTGGTGCTGATTGTCAAAATACAGGTGACCCCTTTTTATTTTGTCCCCCATATTTTGGGAATCAGGACCAACAACTTTTTTGTCCCCCTGAATGTCTAAAACAGGACTGGTTCAGTGAGCTGGATATAACCGTGCAGGGAGGCCCCCACACCATTTAAAAAATATATATATTTATTCTATTTTTTACACTTGTAAGCCTGCACGGATCAGACTGATCCATCCAGGCTCAGCAAAACGCGCCGCAAAAACATGTTCTACTTATTCGTATTTACTGGTGAATTCATATTTGAATTCACCAGTACGAATGATAGTAAATTTGCTCATCACATAGAACATGGCCCTTCTGCGGCTATAGTGTTCTATCCATGGCGAATGCATCCGGCTGCTCAGCTGCATTCGGCTGATTGTAAATCAGCAGATGCATGGGACCCTGCCATATAACACATTAAATGGGTATGAATGAGAGCATTCATACCCATTCGATCTCATTATTATTGTTTATTTATATGGCGTCACAAGGGTTCCGCAGCGCCTGACAATACATAGAGGAGCAAAGAACAATACAAGAGAGATTGTGATTTACAGTACAAATGCAAATTAGGACAAGTACATGGTAAATAAAAAAGACAGTTACAACAGTGGACACTGACGCTATTATAACAGTGGCAGAGATATATTCTAAGAAAAGCGCATGAGGAGAGAGGGCCCTGCTCGTTAGAGCTTACATTCTAAAGGTACGGGGCAGACAAACTGGGGTGACACATCTTAGTAAATTTACCCCATAATGCTGCAGAAGCAGCGCCGCTCACTCACATAACGTCCTCAGTAGCATTGCCACTCACTCACATAACGTCCTCAGTAGCAGCGCTGCTCGCTCACATAACGTCCGCGGTGTGAGGAGATGTTACAGTGTATTTCCCAGTCTATGGCTGTATAACCAGTAATACTGACCAATTTCACCAGCAGGAATCATGTTTCCTCCCTGTCCAGCACTGGAACATTGGGTGTGATAACTGATAGTATCCGTCTGTACTTCTGCATAGCAGCCAGGATCTCTGTTGTACAGTAGACTGCTTATATACTGAATGTGGGCGTGGGCAGTGACTTTTAAAGTAATAGCACAATAAAAAGGGTCACACTCTGTGTGAAAGTATTGTACCATCGGAGAGGTCGACAGTGGCTATATGTACTACCAGGCTGGCAAGCATATAATTTTGGAGAGGACAGCACACATTTATGGAGATTGTGGACATTACACTGCATTTTTGAGGACTATTTGCGCTGGGTATCCTGTTTTCTTTATATATATATATATATATATATATATATATATATATATATATATATATATATATATATATATATATATATATATATATATATATATATACATACAGGTAAACCACCAATTTTCCGGGATCATCGATTCCAGTGCCGTTCCGGATTATCGATTTTTCCGCATTATCGATGGTTTTATGGATGACTAGTTTTTTAGTGATTTTACACCTTCATCACATTTCTAAATCAATAATTAGTAAAGTATATGCAACAGCATAATATTAATGAATGAATAAACACAGTAGAGTATGCAAAACTGTTTATTACAGTGTAGTACACGCTGTACAACCAAATCAGGTATCAGGTACATTTTGAAACAAACATTAACAGTAAGGGCCTTATTCTAGTTCACTCTTCCTGACAAAATCCTTCTTAGATGGACAGAACCATGTGCACTGCAGGTGGGGCAGATGTTACTTGTGCAGAGAGAATTAGATTTGGGTGGGGTTTTACTTCAATGTGAGATCTATATTGCATTGTAAAATAATGCAGTCAGTATTTACCCAGCACAGAAACAAAATAACTCACCCAAATCTAATTCTCTCTGCACATTTGACATCTGCCCCACCTACAGTGCAGCATTGTTTTGTTTATCTAAAAAGGAATTTGTCAGAAAGAGTGAACTAGAATAAGGCCCAAAGTGCAGTATGAATGAAAGTCACTACAGGTCTGCTGATGGACTAAGCTATCTTGCTTTGCAGCGACCATTAAAAGAGGCAGGAGCTATGGGGTTCCGAGCCCTGATGCTGAGTGCGTGATTCAAAATCCTGTGGTATCATTGGAGGAACTTGCATCCTCCTGGATGCAAGTTCCTCCAGGCTGGGAACCCACAACTGCCATGCTGAAGCCTGCAGCTGCTGGTCTGCTGCAGCTCCCTGGTTTATAGGGAGACATGATGATTACATATACAGTGGCATGTACAGGATGACATTTAAAGTGCTTGTGGTGGCTCTGATATCATATAGAGGGTCTTGTGGAGCAGATGGCATGTAAGGGGGCATATCCACAAGCCTGATTTCATTCATCAATTTTTACTATCTTTATTAGAGAGGCATGAAAGTGTGTGTGTGTGTGTGTGTGTGTGTGTGTGTGTGTGTGTGTGTGTGTGTGTGTGTGTGTGTGTGTGTGTGTGTGTGTGTGTAACACTGACTGATCAACCTTCTCCTCTTCCCACCAACCTGGATCTGTACATGCCTGCATGATGACATTATTAGAATTATTTTTGTACTGGAATGTGTGCTGTTCCATTCCCCCTCAACTTCTCTGTTGCAGAAATAGGGACACTCCCCGCCTGACCGCCCGAAAAGGGCGGCGGGCGTATGCAAATGAGGGCGCGGCTTATGCTAATTAGCCGCAACCTCATTTTCATACGAGAATAGACGCTGTGCGCATGCGCACAGCGTCTATTCTATTAGATTGGGGGGTCTCCCAACTGCCACCCCCCGCAGCGGGACAATGCCTGCCGCAGGTGGGACAGCGGGACAGTACCCGAAAATCGGGACTGTCCCGCTGTAATCGTGACAGTTGGGAGGTATGCTCTTCTGTGGTATTCCCCCAAGGGCCTCGAGGTCAAACCTGTCTGATTAGCTAAAGCTTTGTTGATTGTTCTCAGCTCTCTCTGGGATATGAGTGTGAGGACAGTGTTTCTGGTCGTTCCTGTTCCTGTATAGGCTCTATGGCCCTGATTCTGGTTCGCAGCTTACTAAATCCCAGAGGGCACTCCCTGCCGCTCCTCCTGCCGCTCCCCCCTGCTGTCATATCCCCTCGCAACCATGACACATCCCCTTGCATGTCCCGCTGGTGGAGAAATCACTCCATGGTCACAGACTATCGAATGATTTCTTCAGGCTACGCAAATATAAGTCAGTGGAGACCGACTTATATTTGTGGCCATTCCTCTGAAGACAAGGCGGGTGGCTGACGTCATGCCCGTCCAAATGGATCAAAATAACCCCCTATATCCTGAGTGAGGGCCCTGAGAATTGATACATCATTTAATGGTATTACTTAAAAAAAATGTTATGAGCCATCAAACCTCAAAAATACACTTTTTCAAAACGGTTTCCACAATTTTGGCCCCTACTGTACATTGGCCCTTATTCTGATTGAGTCGGACGGCTCCGTGTGCGGTCAGACAGCCAATTTTTGGTATTTGCGCATGTGCAGAGGTGTATCTGCGTATGTGCGAACGCCTCGCACGTCCGAACACGGCCTGAAGTCCGTGCAGAAAATGATCGGTCGGACCCATCCCAGCAGGGGGTGGAGAGGGGCGTGAAGGGCTGTTTGGGCTCATTACCATATGCGTATGCCCCGCGTTTCATGGGTGTTCCAAAGATAACGCTGGGTGTATGTATGGTAATGCGGCCGTGACGCACGTGTGGGGGGCGGACATCTGACATAGCCGGATGTGAGCTGGCCGCCCATATATCTGCTTTCATACGGAGAAATGTCCGAATGGTCTGGAGCACTCGGTGCTGCCTGACCGCTCGGTACATCCCTTCGATGGTCGGCAACCATCGGAGGATGGGGAGGTTCCCACAGGAGGTGTTTACATGAAACATCCGTTGGCGTCTTACCGCATTTGGATGGTGTGAGCGATCCGTACTGTAGGCGGGGCTAAGAACACTCGGTTCCTGTCCGAAATACGCATCCGTCCGAATCAACTAGAATAAGGGCCATTGTGCAGCTTATTCTTACTTGCCCTCTTGGGTGCTAAATTCCTTTCAGTGAGCAGCTTATTCCCTATCACCCTCTATTGGATGCTTAACATTTGTGATTTCAGCATTGTGCTGCAGTGAATGCAGGTGATTGTGTTCGGGATTGCTGATTATATTATTGTAACTCACATTTAATGTGCATGTATGTCAGGGTTGCCTACTTTACTTTTAAAGTCTCCTCTCTGGGACAAGCCAGAAGAGAAGACTTTCAGCAGCACTTCCGGTGGTGGGGCCAGAAGTAGATGTCATCGAGCTCTGCCCCCTGTACTGCAAATCCCGCAATTTGGGGGACTTCGAGGAGGGGGTGGAGCTAAATCACGTGATTTGCTTTTTTTTTTTTATCCAGGAGGGTTGCCCACCATTCCGGGCGGCCAGGAGGGGGACCCTATTTTTTTGGAGCCTCCCAGCCATTTCAGGAGGGTAGGCAACCCTGATGTATGTGTCACTACTGATATGTGACCATATGTAACCTAATGACTTCGAAGCTGTGACCCTTTAATTCCAGCGCAATAAAATGTATTTCCCATCCTAATGCGTGTTGATTTCTTGGGGTTTGTTTCCTTGGTTGTGGATTGATAGATTTACACCGTCTAGATAGTCAGTAGGTCGACAGTAGGGTCAAAAGGTTGACATGATCAGAAGGTCGACAGTCAAAAGGTCGACCTTGAAAAGGTTGACATGGTTTTTAAAAAAATGTTGGTGTCAACATTGACACTTGTTGACATAGATCCTCAATTAGTGTAACATTTACCCTGCTATGGCTTGCTGCACTTGCCATGCTCAGGGCTCGGTGCCTGGCTATGCGGGGCACACTATTGTATTCTCCCTCTATGCCGACATGGATGGTAAAGTATGAAAACGTTAAAAAAAAATTGTGTACAAATCATTTCGACCTTTTCATCATGTTGACCTTTTCAGACAGTCGACCTTTTACATGTCAAACTTTTCAATGTTGACCATTTGACCTTGTCGACCTACTGCATGTCAACCTTTTGCTGTGTACCTACTAACTATCTATTTAGACACTGTAGATCTATCATCAGGATACAGTTTCCTTGGGGTTTCCCCGTCCTTCTGCCTGAAATGTCTAGGTAGCACCCGGAGGCGGCTGACACTGACATTGTAGATGAGCAAGCATCAGGGCAGGCGACAGGGGGGGTCAAGGGCAGTGTTCCCTCTAAGCTGTGCGCACGTGCGCGCGCACACACCTTGAGGAGCATGCGCACAGACATTACAACTGAGCGCACAAAGCAGAAGTGGTCCCTTTTTGCAGTTGTGGACTCAATTAATGTGTGTTTCACCAATTAACTACATTGTGTACTGTATTTTGAATGTTTAAATGTTTAATATCATTTTGAAGTAAAGTTGACACAAATGCTGAACGTCATTTTCCAGTTATATATAAGTGACGAACAAAAATTTTAATTTCATTCCAAAGTTGCACAGCCAAAATCTTTAGCCGCACACAGCCTTCATAAAATTAGAGGGAACATTGGTCAAGGGGGACAAGTGTGACGGGCCCCAGCAATCTCAAGGGCCCCAGAGCTTCCATGCCCCATCACGGATGCTGGCCTGTCAGTGACCCTCGTGGCCAGGCCGTCTACTGTGCACCATCTGTGTGTGGCTGAGTCTGACTGACTCACTGTGTGCCACTGCTGTATACTGTGTGTGTGCCCTGTCATTCGGTGCTCAGAGCCATCTACTCCGTGTGTGCACATGGCCTGTGGCTGCAGGTGCACAGCCATACCTGCCGCTGGCACTGTAGCCTCAGTCTCTGGCTCCTGCACTTTATAGCACATGCGCAGGTCGTCTGTTCTGTGCCTGCTTGTAGTGTTCTGCATTCTTTTGTGAAAGTGACAGGCCAGCAGAAGGCAGCAGCCAGGAGCCAGGTCAACAGGACTGAGAACGAGAGAAGTCTGAACCTGAAAGCAGGATCTGGAGCAGTGAAAGAGGGTTGTGTGGATTTGGGATTAGGTGGGGGCCCCAGAAATATAATTGTACAGGGCCCCAAGATTTCTGTTGCCAGCCCTGGCAAGCATGGCCTACATCCCACCACTGGCTCTACAGTTATAAGCTAGCACTCTATAGAACAAAGCTTTTACAGCTGCCCCTTCTGCCGAAATTCACCTCCTCCCTCCCTCCTGGCTCTTTGGATTCCCTGCTGTTGTGTCGGGACCCCTTGTCAGGGCCGCCAATAGGGGGGTTCTCTGGGTACAGCTGTACCTGGCCCCGGCCTCTGGAAGGACCCGGGCAGCTCATTTTGCCCAATGCAGCTCCCCCTGACAGTCTGAACAAAGCAGGTCCCGGAGCGCAGGCTTATTCAACCCAGGACGCCATCAGCCAATTAAAATGCTGCACTGGCTTTTGAGCCAATCAGAACTCACAGGCAGCCAATCAGAGCGGCTGCCTGTACGTGAGCTATGATTGGCTCACCAGCCAATGCTGCAATTTAATTGGCCGCCGGCATCCTGAATTGAATAAGCCTGTGCTCTGGGCTGCAGCTCAGCGGAAGAGGAGATGGGGGAACAGGAGCCGCGTAACAGTAAATCAAGTGAGGAGGGGGGGAGGTCCTGGACTGGAAATGAGTCCTGGGACCCAAAATTCCTGATGGGGGGCCTGCCCCTTGTGCACTTCCTGGAAGAAGCCACGCGTGGGGAGGGGGCACAGGGGAGTGGAACTGCTCACTGGCAGGCTGATGGGAAGGAGAGGGAGAGAGATAGACAGGAGGAAGGGGATCCCCACCACCAGCACATCTGGCTGCTGCGGGCCAGAGAAGAAAGGGCGATGAGGAGTAAAGTCAGATATCACTGGTGTCCTCCAGTCACACCAGTCCCTCCCCCCCCCACCCCACTTGAGTAAGTATAACCTTAATCAGGCTGCCTGTTGCAGACTAGCTTTCAAGGCCAAGGAAACTGCTTATCGCATCACTGTACTTGGCTTGGCCACTCTGGAAAATAGGAATGACACCCCCCCCCCCATTTCCAGATACGCCAGCCACCCCTCCCCACAAATTAGTCTGCCCCTCAATCAGACATTCGCTATGTGATCACGGGACCCATACCGCACATGCACAGGATGGGTTCTGCGTTGGCGCAGTTTCACAACCATTGGGGAAACGTACAGGGGGGCGCATATATATGTGAATCAGCCCCTATATCGGTATTCTGGGAAGTTCAAGAGAAATCATCAGCCGATATCATTGATACTGCATGTCGTCCACTGTGTACCCAGCAGACAAGTAGATCTGGAGGCAAGTTTACTAGAACCATTCTCTTATAGTTGCTCTAGGGGACACAACATCAGTTGGAGCATGTTCTTAGGGTTATAGCCGTGATAAGCCCTCCTATAGTTTCTGTAGTACCTGTATGTCCATATACCAAACCTAAGAATATAAGACCGGCTGGATTCAGAATCAGTAACGTGCATCATGCTTAGCTATTGCCATAAGAGCAAAGGTGACTGATTATGGAATCCAAATACCAGAGAACTAGTGTAGAAGGTTTCTGAGTGTCTAGGACCACCCCCCTTCCCAACGGCCAAGGAATGTCTACATTTTATGGGACTCTCCCCTGAGTTTCTGCCCACAAATGCCCACAGGGTGTCAATCACCCTGCGGGCAGCCTGCAATGGTCTCGTCGGACCACTAGCTTGCGCATGTGTACTGCGGGTCGTATGCATGTGCAGTCATTCAATAATCACCAGGGCTACGAAAACGCACCTCTGTGATTAAATCTGAATCAGGCCCTGAGACATTATGCCCACCAAACCCTATTACAGATTACACATCAGAGGTTGGTTTCCTGCAGCTAATGCACTGATACATCTACCACCACTGACCACTGGGCCGGTTCTCTGAATGTCTGTGACCACGTGCAATGTTCCTGTAGTCTGGGTAAACCACACAGGAAGAGAGCGCAGGCTGTGCCATCATATAACCCTCATACACCAGGCAGTGTGTACTCTATATAGTTACTGTACCAGAGGAACGTGGACATTACCCTGCCAGCTAACAACATGGAGAGGCCAGGTAAGAGTCATGTTCATAGGCGAATCTAAGGGGTGGTCCGGGGGTGTAGTTGGGGGATGGGGCTTTCCAACGAGCCCAGCCCCGTGTCTCTAGCCCCCTTAGAACTGAAGATACTGCCAGGCAAAGCTGGAACGTTTTCCCTAGAGGATAACATGGGACCTGCTAATTCCGACCCCCACCCAGTTCAACGGCTGCCAGTTCCCCCTTCGGCATCACTGAAGCTCGAGGTTGATCTCAGTCTAACCCAAATCGCTGGGCCTTCAATCTGATACCAGGCTGGATCCATATGGGTTCATTGGTTCCAGGGATATTGAGGTTAAACCATTTTTTTACATTTCTTAAATGTCATTTCACAACGTTTATGTTTTTTGAGGGCAGATTTCTCTGGAACCAAACAGCCCAGTTTCATGGGACCAAAATCATTTGAAGCCAACTCAAAAGTTCTTCAATATGATACTGGTCTCATGTAAATGGGTCAGTTGGTTCCGAAGATATAGCTGGTTGGTTAAAGGGGGGTAGGGAGAGGGGAGTGGTTGTCTCTCCCCCTCACACCAGAAAATGCAGGGACTATGCTGGTGTATAAGGGGTCAGCCTGGGAATGTCCCTGCATGTTCCTGGGACCATATTCCCGGGTAAATCCCTGCATTTTCTGTTGTGAAAGGGGTATTATTTCAAACAGCTGTGACCTGCAGTGCTCTGAATACAGCCGGGCAGCTCCCTGCTCTCTGTCGAACTGTCAATGACTGTCACCTCTGCAGCTTCTGCTCCAATTCTTCTCCCCGCTTTCACCTCAGCCCGCCCCCCCCCCCCTTTAATAATGTGGTGGCGGCGCCCGGCGTGCTCCCCGATGTCACTCACAACAACAGCGCACACATTATTTCAAATGTCCACTCGGCTAGAGGGGACACCAGAAGGGGAGTGGGAGCGTGCTCTGCGCTGCGCTCTGCTCCTCTCCCCATAGAAGCAGCTGCACCGCTCTCCATCTCTCCCTGAAGCAGCAGCGAAGGCTCATATAAAAATTTACAGTAAGTGGCACTTTTGGGGGCATTGCTTAAGGGACGCTACAAGTGGCTGTATGTGTGGGCATTACGCATAATGTGTGGCTTAATGTGTAAGGGGCATTACGGTGTGCAGCATCATGTGTATGGGGCATTATGTGTGCAGCATCATGTGTAAGGGGCATTATGTGTGCAGCATCATGTGTAATGGGTACTATGGTGTGCGGCATCATGTGTAATGGGTACTATGGTGTGCGGCAGCATGTAGAATGGGTACTATGGTGTGCGGCATCATGTGTAATGGGTACTATGGTGCGCGGCATCATGTGTAATGGGTACTATGGTGCGCGGCATCATGTGTAATGGGTACTATGGTGTGCGGCAACATGTGTAATGGGTACTATGGTGCCATCAAGCAAGAACCCCCATGCAATGAGCACGTAGGTAAGCAACACTTGTGGCAAATATGTAATGGGCATTACGGTTTGTTATATAGTATGTAATGGGCATCATGATGTGTGGCACAATGTGTAATGGGCATTATGGTGTGTGGCCTTATGTGTAATTGGCATTACGGCGTGTGGCTTTATGTGTAATGGGTATTACGGAGTTTGCTAAAATGTGTAATGGGAATTACTGTGTATGGTCTAAAGTGTAATACCACACCCCTTTTTGTGATGCCATGCATCCTTCCCATGAGGCCACACCCCCTTTTTGCCGTGCGGCTACGCCGCGCAAAGGTCCCCCTGATATTATGTCTAGATCTGGGACCATCCATTACCATAATTCTAGATTCGCCTATGTGGGTAGATACAAACCGACATAGAGGTAGGAGGGCCCTGCTCGCAAGTTTACAATCTATAGGGATAATAGGAGGGATACATACGGATAGAATTCCATAGCAAGGCAGTCCCAGCAGATTACAAGACAGTCCTGATGGGATGCAGTTAGATATATGACTGCTACGGGAGTTTGTGTGTGTGTGTGGGGGGGGGGGGTTCTGGAATATGATAGGCTGCCTGAAGAGGTTAGTTTTCAGGGAACGCTTGAAAGTTTGGAGGCTAGCGGAGAGTCTTAGTGTGTGTGGAAGGACATTCCATAGGGTGGGTGCTGCCTGACAAAAATACTGCAGGTGTAGGTGGGAGCGATTAATAAGTGTGGATGAGAGATGCAGATCTTGTGCAGAGAGGTCGGGTGGGGAATGAAACATTTCAGAGTATTTTTTTTTTATTTACATTTTTTTTTAAATAGGACATTGTTACGAAACAAACAAAACATAACCCAAAAGTACTGAAACAGGTGGGACAGGGTGGCATAATAAAAAGGAGGTCACATATTGGGCGTGTTTCACTCCCCCTTTACTGGGCAGCGAATTCGCAGCTTGATCGTTTATGAAATGATTCCACATGCGCACGGTACGCAGTGCACATGATTGAGCCGTCCGTTTGGAGCAAAGGCTTCACTGTAACAGCGCTCTCCTTTTATTTATATCTCTTGCAGATAAAGCTCTCCCGATAAAACCCTGGCTGCCCTCCTGGAAGGGGGTGATTATTACCCTTCTAATTGGAGCCAATATCATCTTCATTCGCATCATTGAAGCGGTTGGTAAGTGATGTCACAGGTGTGATGTGTCAGCTTCTGGTTGTCGCCTTTATTCTGTATTATACTCAGCTCAGCTCTGCCACCTGCTGTTGCATTCAGGTAACTCCTGGGATACATTAGCAGAACCCCATGATGTGAATGGCAGATATGTATTCACATCATGTGAAGTTTAATACCAATATATATTATGCAATCTCAAATTCTCTAGCAAATTAAGTCACATACCCGGCCATAAAAGGACTACCAGACGGAGACAAAAGCCAGAGTGAAAGGATGCTTATGGTCTATGACTATACAATACATTATGTTACCCAACAAGAAGCTTGCAGTTTACTGAGTCCTTTACCTTTACTGCCCCACTGCCGCCGTTTCCCCTCGCATGAGCCCGCAGTAGGAGAAATCATTCGATGATCCCGACCATCGAATGACTTCCCCTGCCTTCACAAATATAAGCCAGTGGAGACTGATTTATATTTGCGGGAAGCGGCACGAAGACAGGGCGGGAGGCTGACGTCATGCGATGTCAACCGTCCGCCCCGGCACACCTCGTCCCACCCGTAATCCCATGGGAACCCAACGTTTTCATGGGGACGCCAATGAAACGCTGGGTGTTCCCATGGGCCCCCAGCCCGCACCGCTCTGTGAATGGCTCGGCAACATTAGAAATGCACATGCGCATACCCCAACCTTCGAGGCAAGGGCTGATTTCAGTTCACTGCGAGCGAATCAGAATCGGACCCTTAACCTTAATTGGAAAGGTGGTAATCATTGAAGAAATGCTGTATGCCTGCGCAGGGAGGACAGTGAGGGCATCGGTGGAGCTGCCCAGTCGCTAGGAGAGCGCTGGGTACGCTCACAAAAATTATTAAAACGGGGGTCTCTGCACTAGGCCATGCCCCTTTACTCGAGGCCCCATTCACTCTTTCCTCAGCCCCGCAATTTTTTTGGACCGCCCGCGGCAGGACCTGATTTGATGATCTGCAATGTGGGGAGGTACGAATCACTGTGCTGGGTAGAGGTATCTATGTAAGAACCAGGTAGATATATAAAAAATGTGCAAGCAGGCAAACCGCCCCACGAAACGTCTGCCCCCTCCCCCCCTTCCGAGCAAATCCCCTCACAGCATGCGGATGCACAGAGGAGAAATTATTTGATGGTTGCTCACCATCAAATGATTTCTTCAGTTTTCACTCTGAAAAGAAATTATACACTAAAGCCGGCCATACATCTACAGATCGATTGTCAGATCTGGCTGGTTGGAACAAAAACCTGGTAATGGATGAGAGCAGATGACAGTTGACTGTTTGCTTTGAAATGCTGGAAAACTGTTAAAAACTGTCACTCATCCATTACCAGGATTTTGTTCCAACCAGCCCAATCTGACAATCGATCTGTAGATGTATGGCCGGCTTTACTTTCCAGATTACTTTTAAATTGCGCTAATGATGCAGCCTATATCGCAACTTCGATAAGAGTACAATAAAATGCTACAAACACAATCTAAACAGCATCATAAGGATACGAATAGATAATGCTGCTTCCCAGAACAATGACAACAAATGCAGTGTAATTCTTATACCGCTTTTCCACTGACTTAAAAATCCCGGGTTTTTGCACATGAACGTGCACCTGTTTATTATCTTTGTCAGTGGAAGTGGTGACAAGGTAAAAATCCCAGGTCTAGTGACCCGGGATTTTTACCTGGGATTCGAGCAGGGTTTATAGTGGATAAAACCCAGGTAATGAGCTGTTGAAATGGCTCTTACCCAGGTTATTTGACCCGGGCGGGGGAGGCTGGCCATTGTGCAGGTGCCTCCCACTGCCTGCTCGTTGCTGAGCACCCCCCCAAGTGCCTGCCCTTTGCTGACCCCGCTGGTGGCCTCCCACCACTGAATTATCCCACCCCACCACTGACCCCTGCCACTGATCTCCTGCCAGTGCCCCCGTGCTGCCCTGTTTTCCCTATAAAAAGGAGGCAAACCAGGAAAAAATGGGAAAACAGGGCAATGGAATCGGGGACATGGGATGGAGCTCCACCCAAATCCTGGGTGTGTGATCCAGGATTTTGGAGGAAAACAGTATTAGAGGTAAATTTAATAAGATGGGAGTTTTATTTAAGATATCAACCAATCAGATTCTCTCTATTATCTTCTAGAAGGTGCTAAATAAATAAGTAGAATCTGATTGGTTGCCCAGAGTAACATGCCATCTTCAATAGAACTCCCATATTAGTAGATTTACCCCTTAGGGCAGTGATTTTCAACCTTTTTACCTTGCGGAACACTAAATAAGATTTTAATATTGCCACAGGGCAAAAGACATTGGCTCCCACAGTAAAAAAACAAACCTATTGGCCTCCATATATAAAAACAATCACACTGGTCCCCACAGGTAACAAAAATAAAATACATTGGCCCATCACATGAAAAGAAGAGACCGGTAAATAGTTGAACTGGTGGTGGCTGTAAACTGGTTTGGGCATCTCTAGGTCTGGGGGCACACTTGAGAACAGCTCAAGGCGCACTAGTGTGACACGGCATGGTGGTGGAAAAACACTGCCTTAGGGACTTATCATCATCCTGATCCTGAATGTTATAATTGATTGCATTGCATGGAGGGATCAATTATCACATGCAGGGATAAGCTTGCAAAAAAGCTCTGTCCCTGTGATGCTAGGTCGCAGCCATGAGCTGTGTATGCACCACCAACATGGCTGCCCGCACCACTCTTCCCAACTCGCCAAACACTTTACTGCACCAGGTGTCGAAGGAACGGCAGGGAGCCCTGATGACTGTCAGCCCTCACTGGAGCACTGAGCAGTGGACCTGGGGAAGGTGAGTATGTCCATCAGACACACATAGCTGATCACACTGGCCATCAGACACACATATCTGATCACACTGGCCATCAGACACATACAGCTGATCACACTGGCCATCAGCAACACATAGCTGATCACACTGGCCATCAGACACACATAGCTGATCACACTGTCCATCAGGCACACATATCTGATCACACTGGCCATCAGACACATACAGCTGATCACACTGGCAATCAGCAACACATAGCTGATCACACTGGCCATCAGACACACATAGCTGATCACACTGGCCATCAGACACACATATATGATCACACTGGCCATCAGCAACACATAGCTGATCACACTGACCATCAGACACACATAGCTGATCACACTGGCCATCAGACACACATCTCTGATCACACTGGCCATCAGACACACATAGCTGATCATACTGTCCATCAGACAAACATATCTGATCACACTGGCCATCAGGCACACATATCTGATCACACTGGCCATTAGACACACCTAGCTGATCACACTGGCCATCAGACACATACAGCTGATCACACTGGCCATCAGCAACACATAGCTGATCACACTGGCCATCAGACACACATAGCTGATCACACTGGCCATCAGACACACCTAGCTGATCACACTGGCCATCAGACACATACTGCTGATCACACTGGCCATCAGCAACACATAGCTGATCACACTGGCCATCAGACACACATAGCTGATCACACTGGCCATCAGACACACATATCTGATCACACTGGCCATCAGCAACACATAGCTGATCACACTGGCCATCAGACACACATAGCTGATCACAATGGCCATCAGACACACATATCTGATCACACTGGCCATCAGCAACACATAGCTGATCACACTGGCCATCAGACACATACAGCTGATCACACTGGCCATCAGACACACATAACTGATCACACTGTCCATCAGACACACATAACTGATCACACTGTCTATCAGACACACGTATCTGATCACACTGGCTATCAGGCACACATATCTGATCACACTGGCCATTAGACACACCTAGCTGATCACACTGGCCATCAGACACATATAGCTGATCACACTGGCCATCAGCAACACATAGCTGATCACACTGGCCATCAGACACACATAGCTGATCACACTGGCCATCAGACACACCTAGCTGAACACACTGGCCATCAGACAAACATAGCTGATCACACTGGCCATCAGACACACCTAGCTGATCACACTGGCCATCAGACACATATAGCTGATCACACTGGCCATCAGACACACCTAGCTGATCACACTGGCCATCAGACACATACAGCTGATCACACTGGCCATCAGACACACATAGCTGATCACACTGGCCCCGGCCCTGTACTGCCTAGGGGCAGACAAATGAGATTTGCAGTGAGCCCTTTTATTTTAGTAAATTTGCCCTAGTACACCTAGGGCAGGCATGTCAAAACTCAGGCACTCCAGATGTTGTGAAACTACAAGTCCCATCATGCCTTTACACAGTTTTGCTATTAGGGAATGCTAAAACTATTGCAAGGCATGCTGGGATGTGTAGTTTCACAACAGCTGGAGGGCCAGAGTTTGGACATGCCTGACCTAGGGCCTAAGTCAGGCCTGAGCGAACAAGCCAGCACCGCCCACAGTCCCACATCCCCTCTCTAGCATATGAGGGGATGTGTACGAGAACACATTCCCTCATATGAGGCTGAAGGGGGGAGAAATCGTTTGATGATCAATGGTCAATCGAATGATTTTTCTCCTCTTTGGAAATAAAAGTCACCCTAAACTAACTTTTATTTCTGCTGCTGAATGTGGGGCGGGGGCTGACGTCATGTGACATCATCCACGTGCCCCAACCAGGCGATGCCACGCCTGCTTCCCCAGGGGAAAGCCCAGTGTTGTCATGGGAATGCCCATAAAACAATGGGCGTTCCTCTGATGCCTCCCCCTGCCCATGCGATGCCAGAAGAGAGTGGGAAACTCACCGAAGGCGTTAGCACAGGGGTCTGCGCATGTGAATACCCCCCACCATCGAAAATGGGTCAGAATCGGAGGAAATATCATTCGATGGTGAGTGACCATCGAATGTTTTTTCCTTCCTGTGGCCGCATGCAAATGGTTGTGTAACTGTACACATCCAGTCCAATGCAAATGCTATGGGGGGGAGGGGGGGGGTGTATGCCGAGATGGTGTTTGCCTGCTCTCTAGATAGCGAATATATGCTACCTAGGGTTCATGGGTTCAATTCCCACCATGTCCCTAACTGTGTGGAGTTTGTATATTCTCCCTGTACTTGTGTGGGTTTACTCCGGGTACTCCGGTTTCCTCCCACAATCCAAAAATATACTGATAGGCTAATTGACTGTGTCTGTGAGTGTGTGTGTGTGTGTCTGCGAGTGTGTGTGTGTGTTCTCTTACTCCAAGCTACTGTATGATAAATATCCTCCAAGGAAATACCTATACACTGTAACAGAATAATTATGCCTAATGTGAAAAACAGAAAATACATAGCTGTGGCTGTGGCTGTGGCTGTGGCTTTGTGGATGGCTGTGGCTGTGTGGATTTGCTGTTGTCTGCATTCAATTGTTACAACTTTATTTCTCTCTTACAGTTTATCAAAACCGTTCTTTCCAGAGTGAGATTATGGAGATACAGAAGCAGCTCTGTGTAACAGCCACTGCAGGTAAATTTGGAATGATACTGGCCCTTATTCATTCGCAAAGGCAAATTCCTTCTCAAATGTATGAAACCATGTGCACTGCAGGTGGGGCAGATGTAACATGTGCAGAGAAAATTAAATTTGGGTGGGCTTTTACTTCAAAGTAAGATCTATATTGCAGTGTAAAAATAAAGCAGTGAGTATTTACCCTGCACAGAATGTTAGTATGTTAGTATCAATCAACCAGTACATCACTTGTGGAACTGCAGGGGTAATCTACAATCTGGAGGGCCCCTGTGGGAAACATTACATTGGCAAGACACGGAGGCCCCTGAAAAAGAGACCGTCAGAGCACCTTCTCAGTATCAGAAACGCGAAGGGAGACCAACGACAAATGAAGGCTCTCACACCTGTTGCAAAACATTTTTTAAAATATCATCAAGGGAGTCCCAACGATCTGAAAGCGTATGGTATGGTCCAAGTTGTAATGGGCATATCCCAGAGGCGATTGGGACAGAGAACTCCTCAAACAGGAAACACGACTAATATTCCTGATGGGAACTATGTCTCCCAGAGGCCTTAACCCCTTCATGACAGAGCCAGTTTGTGCCTTCATGACAGAGCCCTTTTTTTCAAATCTGACATGTCTCACTTAAGTGGGGATAACTTTTTTTTGCTTTTACTTATCCCAGTGATTTTGAGATTGTTTTCTCGTGACACATTGTACTTCAAGTTAGTGGTAAATTTTCGTCGATACAGTCTGTGTTTTTTTGTGAAAAATACCAAAATATCGTGAAAAAATGGAAAATTTTGCAATTTGCAAAATGTTAAATTTTCTGCTTGTGAGACAAATAATCATACCACTCAAAATAGTTAATAACTAACATAGACCATATGTCTACTTTATGTTTCCATCATTATTTCAACTTCCTTTTAATTTTTTTGGACACTAGGAGGCTTACAATATGAATAGCAAATTCTCAAATTTTCATGAAAATTTCAAACACTGATTTTTTTAGGGACCAGTTCAGTTCTGATGTGACTTTGAGGGACTTGTATGTGAGACACCCCCATAAATGATGCCATTTCAAAAACTGCACCCCTCACAGTATTCAAAACAGCATTTTGGAAGTTTGTTAACCCTTTAGGTGTTTCACAGGAATTAAAACAAAGTGTAGGTGAAATTTCAAAATTTCTTTTTTTTTGCAGAGTTTCAATTTTAATACATTTTTCTAACGAATACAGTAGATTTTACTAGAGAAATGTGACTAAAAATTGATTCCCCCAATTCTTTTGTTTTCAAAAATATCCTATATGTGGCCCTAGTGTGCACGTTGACCAAACCACAGGCTTCATAATAGAAGGAGCACCTACTTGATTTTGGAGCCTCCTTTTTATGAGATTTTTTTTTAGGCACCATGTAGGTTTTTAGGCACCATAAGTGCTAAAAGTTAGGAACCTCCCCCACAAGTCACCCCATTTTGCAATCTACACCCCTCAGGGAATTCATCTAGGGGTATAGTGTACATTTCAAACCCCCAGGGGTTTCACCAATTTTGGTACAACTGGGATGTGAAAATGAAAAATTACATTTTTTTACACAAACATGCAGTTCTGGCTCAAAATTTTTCATTTTCACAAGGAATGAAGGAGACAAAGCACCCCAAAATCTGTGCCCCAATTTCTCCCGAGTACGGCAATGCCTCACATGTGACCAAAAAATACCAGTTGGGTGCATGGCAGGACTCAGAAGGGAAGGAGTGATTTTTGGATTTTGCAGCACAGATTTTGGTGGAATGAATGGTGGGTGCTATGTTGCACCAATACAGTGGAACCCCCCCACAAGTCACCCCATTTTGCAAAGTACACCCCTCAGGGAATTCATCTAGGGGTATAGTGTACATTTCAAACCCCCAGGGGTTTCACCAATTTTGGTACAACTGGGATGTGAAAATGGAAAATTACATTTTTTTACACAAACATGCAGTTCTGGCTCAAAATTTTTCATTTTCACAAGGAATGAAGGAGACAAAGCACCCCAAAATCTGTGCCCCAATTTCTCCCGAGTACGGCAATGCCTCACATGTGACCAAAAAATACCAGTTGGGTGCATGGCAGGACTCAGAAGGGAAGGAGTGATTTTTGGATTTTGCAGCAAAGATTTCGGTGGAATGAATGGTGGGTGCTATGTTGCATTAGCAAGACTCCCAAAGCACCAATACAGTGGAACCCCCCCACAAGTCACCCCATTTTGCAAAGTACACCCCTCAGGGAATTCATCTAGGGGTATAGTGTACATTTCAAACCCCCAGGGGTTTCACCAATTTTGGTACAACTGGGATGTGAAAATGGAAAATTACATTTTTTTACACAAACATGCAGTTCTGGCTCAAAATTTTTCATTTTCACAAGGAATGAAGGAGACAATGCACCCCAAAATCTGTGCCCCAATTTCTCCAGAGTACGGCAATGCCTCACATGTGACCAAAAAATACCAGTTGGGTGCATGGCAGGACTTAGAAGGGAAGGAGTGATTTTTAGATTTTGCAGCTCAGATTCTGGTGGTTTTTTGGTGGGTGCTATGTCGCATTAGCAAGACCCCCCAAGCACCAATACAGTGGAACCCCCCCACAAGTCACCCCATTTTGCAAAGTTCACCCCTCAGGGAATTCATCTAGGGGTATAGTGTACATTTCAAACCCCCAGGGGTTTCACCAATTTTGGTACAACTGGGATGTGAAAATGGAAAATTACATTTTTTTACACAAACATGCAGTTCTGGCTCAAAATTTTTCATTTTCACAAGGAATGAAGGAGACAATGCACCCCAAAATCTGTGCCCCAATTTCTCCCGAGTACGGCAATGCCTCACATGTGACCAAAAAATACCAGTTGGGTGCATGGCAGGACTCAGAAGGGAAGGAGTGATTTTTGGATTTTGCAGCAAAGATTTTGGTGGAATGAATGGTGGGTGCTATGTTGCATTAGCAAGACTCCCAAAGCACCAATACAGTGGAACCCCCCCACAAGTCACCCCATTTTGCAAAGTACACCCCTCAGGGAATTCATCTAGGGGTATAGTGTACATTTCAAACCCCCAGGGGTTTCACCAATTTTGGTACAACTGGGATGTGAAAATGGAAAATTACATTTTTTTACACAAACATGCAGTTCTGGCTCAAAATTTTTCATTTTCACAAGGAATGAAGGAGACAATGCACCCCAAAATCTGTGCCCCAATTTCTCCAGAGTACGGCAATGCCTCACATGTGACCAAAAAATACCAGTTGGGTGCATGGCAGGACTTAGAAGGGAAGGAGTGATTTTTAGATTTTGCAGCTCAGATTCTGGTGGTTTTTTGGTGGGTGCTATGTCGCATTAGCAAGACCCCCCAAGCACCAATACAGTGGAACCCCCCCACAAGTCACCCCATTTTGCAAAGTACACCCCTCAGGGAATTCATCTAGGGGTATAGTGTACATTTCAAACCCCCAGGGGTTTCACCAATTTTGGTACAACTGGGATGTGAAAATGGAAAATTACATTTTTTTACACAAACATGCAGTTCTGGCTCAAAATTTTTCATTTTCACAAGGAATGAAGGAGACAATGCACCCCAAAATCTGTGCCCCAATTTCTCCCGAGTACGGCAATGCCTCACATGTGACCAAAAAATACCAGTTGGGTGCATGGCAGGACTTAGAAGGGAAGGAGTGATTTTTAGATTTTGCAGCTCAGATTCTGGTGTTTTTTTGGTGGGTGCTATGTCGCATTAGCAAGACCCCCCAAGCACCAATACAGTGGAACCCCCCCACAAGTGACCCCATTTTGCAAACTACACCCCTCAGGGAATTCATCTAGGGGTATAGTGTACATTTCAAACCCCCAGGGGTTTCACCAATTTTGGTACAACTGGGATGTGAAAATGGAAAATTACATTTTTTTACACAAACATGCAGTTCTGGCTCAAAATTTTTCATTTTCACAAGGAATGAAGGAGACAAAGCACCCCAAAATCTGTGCCCCAATTTCTCCCGAGTACGGCAATGCCTCACATGTGACCAAAAAATACCAGTTGGGTGCATGGCAGGACTTAGAAGGGAAGGAGTGATTTTTGGATTTTGCAGCTCAGATTCTGGTGGAATTTTGGTGGGTGCTATGTCGCATTAGCAAGACCCCCCAAGCACCAATACAGTGGAACCCCCCCACAAGTGACCCCATTTTGCAAACTACACCCCTCAGGGAATTCATCTAGGGGTATAGTGTACATTTCAAACCCCCAGGGGTTTCACCAATTTTGGTATAACTGGGATGTGAAAATGGAAAATTACATTTTTTTACACAAACATGCAGTTCTGGCTCAAAATTTATCATTTTCACAAGGAATGAAGGAGACAAAGCACCCCAAAATCTGTGCCCCAATTTCTCCCGAGTACGGCAATGCCTCACATGTGACCAAAAAATACCAGTTGGGTGCATGGCAGGACTCAGAAGGGAAGGAGTGATTTTTGGATTTTGGAGCACAGATTTTGGTGGAATGAATGGTGGGTGCTATGTTGCATTACCAATACAGTGGAACCCCCCCACAAGTCACCCCATTTTGCAAACTACACCCCTCAGGGAATTCATCTAGGGGTATAGTGTACATTTCAAACCCCCAGGGGTTTCATCAATTTTGGTACAACTGGGCAGTGAAAATGAAAAAAATACATTTTTTTACACAAAAATGTACTTCTGGCTCAAAATTTTTCATTTTCACAAGGAATGAAGGAGACAAAGCACCCCAAAATCTGTGCCCCCATTTCTCCAGAGTACGGCAATGCCTCACATGTGACCAAAAAATTCCAGTTGGGTGCATGGCAGGACTCAGAAGGGAAGGAGTGATTTTTGGATTTTGCAGCAAAGATTTTGGTGGAATGAATGGTGGGTGCTATGTTGCATTACCAATACAGTGGAACCCCCCCACAAGTCACCCCATTTTGCAAACTACACCCCTCAGGGAATTCATCTAGGGGTATAGTGTACATTTCAAACCCCCAGGGGTTTCATCAATTTTGGTACAACTGGGCAGTGAAAATGAAAAAAATACATTTTTTTACACAAAAATGTACTTCTGGCTCAAAATTTTTCATTTTCACAAGGAATGAAGGAGACAAAGCACCCCAAAATCTGTGCCCCCATTTCTCCAGAGTACGGCAATGCCTCACATGTGACCAAAAAATTCCAGTTGGGTGCATGGCAGGACTCAGAAGGGAAGGAGTGATTTTTGGATTTTGCAGCAAAGATTTTGGTGGAATGAATGGTGGGTGCTATGTTGCATTACCAATACAGTGGAACCCCCCCACAAGTCACCCCATTTTGCAAACTACACCCCTCAGGGAATTCATCTAGGGGTATAGTGTACATTTCAAACCCCCAGGGGTTTCATCAATTTTGGTACAACTGGGCAGTGAAAATGAAAAAAATACATTTTTTTACACAAAAATGTACTTCTGGCTCAAAATTTTTCATTTTCACAAGGAATGAAGGAGACAAAGCACCCCAAAATCTGTGCCCCAATTTCTCCCGAGTACGGCAATGCCTCACATGTGACCAAAAAATACCAGTTGGGTGCATGGCAGGACTTAGAAGGGAAGGAGTGATTTTTGGATTTTGCAGCTCAGATTCTGGTGGAATTTTGGTGGGTGCTATGTCGCATTAGCAAGACCCCCCAAGCACCAATACAGTGGAACCCCCCCACAAGTGACCCCATTTTGCAAACTACACCCCTCAGGGAATTCATCTAGGGGTATAGTGTACATTTCAAACCCCCAGGGGTTTCACCAATTTTGGTATAACTGGGATGTGAAAATGGAAAATTACATTTTTTTACACAAACATGCAGTTCTGGCTCAAAATTTATCATTTTCACAAGGAATGAAGGAGACAAAGCACCCCAAAATCTGTGCCCCAATTTCTCCCGAGTACGGCAATGCCTCACATGTGACCAAAAAATACCAGTTGGGTGCATGGCAGGACTCAGAAGGGAAGGAGTGATTTTTGGATTTTGGAGCACAGATTTTGGTGGAATGAATGGTGGGTGCTATGTTGCATTACCAATACAGTGGAACCCCCCCACAAGTCACCCCATTTTGCAAACTACACCCCTCAGGGAATTCATCTAGGGGTATAGTGTACATTTCAAACCCCCAGGGGTTTCATCAATTTTGGTACAACTGGGCAGTGAAAATGAAAAAAATACATTTTTTTACACAAAAATGTACTTCTGGCTCAAAATTTTTCATTTTCACAAGGAATGAAGGAGACAAAGCACCCCAAAATCTGTGCCCCCATTTCTCCAGAGTACGGCAATGCCTCACATGTGACCAAAAAATTCCAGTTGGGTGCATGGCAGGACTCAGAAGGGAAGGAGTGATTTTTGGATTTTGCAGCAAAGATTTTGGTGGAATGAATGGTGGGTGCTATGTTGCATTACCAATACAGTGGAACCCCCCCACAAGTCACCCCATTTTGCAAACTACACCCCTCAGGGAATTCATCTAGGGGTATAGTGTACATTTCAAACCCCCAGGGGTTTCATCAATTTTGGTACAACTGGGCAGTGAAAATGAAAAAAATACATTTTTTTACACAAAAATGTACTTCTGGCTCAAAATTTTTCATTTTCACAAGGAATGAAGGAGACAAAGCACCCCAAAATCTGTGCCCCCATTTCTCCAGAGTACGGCAATGCCTCACATGTGACCAAAAAATTCCAGTTGGGTGCATGGCAGGACTCAGAAGGGAAGGAGTGATTTTTGGATTTTGCAGCAAAGATTTTGGTGGAATGAATGGTGGGTGCTATGTTGCATTACCAATACAGTGGAACCCCCCCACAAGTCACCCCATTTTGCAAACTACACCCCTCAGGGAATTCATCTAGGGGTATAGTGTACATTTCAAACCCCCAGGGGTTTCATCAATTTTGGTACAACTGGGCAGTGAAAATGAAAAAAATACATTTTTTTACACAAAAATGTACTTCTGGCTCAAAATTTTTCATTTTCACAAGGAATGAAGGAGACAAAGCACCCCAAAATCTGTGCCCCCATTTCTCCAGAGTACGGCAATGCCTCACATGTGACCAAAAAATACCAGTTGGGTGCATGGCAGGACTCAGAAGGGAAGGAGTGATTTTTGGATTTTGCAGCTCAGATTCTGGTGGAATGAATGGTGGGTGCTATGTGGCATTAGCAAGACCCCCGAAGCACGGTGAAATGATGAACCTAATAATCCATAGATGTGTGGTATATTTTAAAGCACTCCTTTATACATAGGCCGGGTTTGTCGGGGCAAGTTTCACAGTGGAAAATAGTTTCCTTTCTTATTCCCTTTTTATAACAAACTTTGCACCTTTTTTGTGTCCTGCCCTTTCTTGCAGTGGAGGGGATTTCGTTGGGAAAATGCTGCCCTGGTACAATACGGGGGCCAGTACTAGAAGTACTGGGGCCCTCTGCCTGCTGATTCCCAAATGTTAGGCTCTTTATGACTTCCTCTTGAAAGTGCATAAATGTCCCCCTCTGGCCGGTAGAACGGAATAGCACGTAAGCGTTATACAGTGCCATCTGGATGATATACACGGCCAGCTTCTTGTACCAGATATTTGTTTTCCGCAGGGCACTGTACGGCTTTAGTACCTGATCTGAAAGATCCACTCCGCCCATGTACTTATTGTAATCTAGGATACAATTTGGTTTGGAGGTGTGGGTACTGGTACCTCGTACAGGGATGGAGGTGGTACTGTCTCCATGAATTGTTGTCAGTATAAGGACATCCCTCTTGTCCTTATATTTGACCAACAACATATTTTCGGTGCATATTCCCCTGCTTTCACCCCTTCTCATTACTTGGGCAATGTGCGTTTTGGGGAGGCCTCTTTGGTTCTTGCGCACAGTACCGCAAGCTGCTGTACCTCTTGAACCAAGGGCCTTAAACAGGGGGATGCTGGTGTAAAAGTTATCCACATAGAGGTGATAACCCTTATCCAGGAAGGGGTGCATTAAATCCCAGACAATTTTTCCACTAACACCTACGAGGGAGGGGGGGCATTCTGGTGGTTCAATTCTTGAATCCTTCCCTTCATATACCCTAAACTTGTGGGTGTACCCTGTGGTGCTTTCACACAGCTTATACATTTTTATGCCATACCTTGCCCTCTTACTGGGAAGGTACTGGCGGAATTTAACCCTTCCTTTAAAATGTATAAGGGACTCGTCGATACTAATACATTTATCAGGGATGTATAGCTCTGCAAATTTGGCACTGAAATGATCAATGACCGGCCTGACTTTGAATAGCCTGTCAAAGGTGGGATCATCTCTGGGTGGGCACTGTGCATTATCGGTGTAATGTATAAATTTATGGATTGCCTCAAAACGAGCCCGGGGCATGGCCATACGGTGAAATGGGGTGCTGTACAGAACATCTGTACTCCAATATTGCCTAATTTGTGGCTTTTTTACTATGCCCATATGTAACACCAGACCCCAAAACGTCATCATCTCTACTGCATCTACAGGGGTCCACCTAGCAAATGATGACGTGGGGTTTTGAGCAATAAACTGCTGGGCATATAAATTAGTTTGGTCCACCATTAAATTTATAAAATCATCAGAGAAAAATAATTTGAAAAAGTCAATTTCTCTGAGACCTGTTGAATCAAATTGGATTCCTGGGATGGCCAAAAACTCAGGAACCTGGGGCTCAAAATTGTCTGGTGGTGGGGTCCATACGAGATCAATTATTGGGGGGGGGGTCTCAGCTGCTCTACGGGGGCGTCTTTGAGGGGGTCCCTCATCATCAGAGGAGGAAGAGGAGCTTAAGACAAATCCTTCAAATTCCCCGCTTGCCTCACTGGCTGTGTCAGAGTCAGATGCAAGCATGGCATATGCCTCCTCCACCGAATACATTCTCCTGGATGACTGGGACGACATTTGGGATGACATTTGGGATGCCATTTATATTTTTGTGTTACTGGTAGTGAAATGTTTCAACACGTGTATAGTGTAGGGGGGGGTACAAACTTTATTTCAACCCAGGGGGTATGTAGTGTGTATTGTGTATGTAGTGCAGAAAAAAAAAATACAAAAAAAAAAAAATTGAAGGGTTCAAAAAAAAAAAAATGGAAGGGGTTAAAAAAAAAAAAAATGGAAGGGGTTAAAAAAAAAAAAAATGGAAGGGGTTAAAAAAAAAAAAAAAGGTCCTGCGCCAAAAATTGAGCACAGATGTTGGTCAGTAACGTCCGTCACTGAACAGCGCTCAAAGGCAACAGGAATTTGATCAAAAAAAAAAAAAAATAGATCAACCCTGTGCCGAAAAAGCTGATCAGTGATGTACGTCACTGATCAGTGCACAGTGGCCACAGGACACACACAAAATCACAGTGTGTGTAAAAAAAAAATGTAAAAAAGACCCCACAGCACTCACAAAAAATAAAAAAAGGTGATCAGTGATGCGACACTGATTACCAGTGAGGGGCAGCAGGTGCACAACCTTTGGTGGTACTGACAGGTATATATAAAAAAAAAAAACCTCTGTACCCCCAAAAAGTTGCTGATCACCTCAGATATAGTGATCAGCACAAAAAGGCGGGGGCAGCCGACACAAAATTTAGCACTCTATCACTATCTCTCTCTATCTCTCACTATCTATCACTCTATGACACTGCAGCAGTTATATAAAAAATATATAGCACAATCTGTCACTATCTCTCTATCTCTCTCTCTCTATCTCTCTCTATCTATCTATAGCTCTATCACACTGCAGCAGCACAAAATATAGCACTAGGCCTCTCTATCTCTCTCTATCTCTTTCAGTTATATAAAAAATATATAGCACAATCTGTCACTATCTCTCTCTCTATCTCTCTCTCTCTATCTCTCTCTATCACACTGCAGCAGCACAAAATATAGCACTAGGCCTCTATCTCTCTCTATCTCTCTCTATCTCTTTCAGTTATATAAAAAATATATAGCACAATCTGTCACTATCTCTCTCTCTATCTCTCTCTCTCTATCTCTCTCTATCTCTCTATCTATAGCTCTATCACACTGCAGCAGCACAAAATATAGCACTAGGCCTCTCTATCTCTCTCTATCTCTCTCTCTCTAACTCTCTCTAACTCTCTATCTATCTAATAAATCGCAGCAGCACAAGATGCAGCACAAGATGCAGCACAGGATGTCACAAAATGTCACAATATCAATGATCAATGATCAGGTAAGGGTTCTGGTCAGTATAGGCGGCAGGTGGGGCACGGTGACCGCACTGCACGCTTTTCCAGACCGGAATGGCGTCTGCAGTGCAGTCACCGTTAGTTTAAACCCCCCTCCACGGCTGTGATTGGTCCGTCGGTCCGACGGACCAATCACGGCCTTTGGGGGCGGGCGGGGTGAGGTGGGGTGACACCAGTGTCACCCTTACACCCCGCGGTGATTGGTGCTGTACTTTACAGCACCAATCACCTCCGATCCCGTGTCACCGGCGAACGTTATTCGCCGGTGACACAGGAAAACGCTGTGAATGGCTGTTCACACTGAACAGCCAATCACAGCGATCGGCGACGGGGGGGCGGCATCGCAGCCCCCCCTGGGCATGCAGGGACATGTCTGCTGTCAGGGACAGCAGACATCGTCCCTCTGTCACTGCGTCTCTAGACGCAGTGACAGTTTTAAGCCATGACGTATATATACGTCAACGGTCGGGAAGTACTTCCCGGCCATGACGTATATATACGTCAATTGTCGTGAAGGGGTTAATGAAGAAAATAACTATACTGTCTTCCTATAAGAAATTCCGCACCACCATGTCTTCTTATGAAACGAATCATTCAAATATTTTCCCTCCTACCCACGCTATAATGACCACTTAGATCTTTCAGCAGGATTGGGATAGTTACCTACAGTAATAATCCGCATGATTCATCTCTCGATACATTTTTATACCATCTTCTCATAAGGCTGTGCACCATTATAATATTACTCTTGGCTGCCTATTTACCTACGGGAGAATATGAGAAAACTTTCATGTCCTAAAAAAATGACGATTATTTTCATATCTTTATCCTGGCTTAAAACTTTGAACAGGGGACAGGGCAGCCTGTTATAAAAAGACCTTCAAATACATTTACTCACTCACCTTTATGATAATATCTGAGCTACACCTATTGTATTCACACTCATCTCACACCCAAAATGATGACACTACACTGGCCACATCACATCAATCACAATAACATCACCAACCCCTTGCTACTACAGTATCTCGATGTCACAATTCTTGACAGCTACACTAACCCAGAGAGGGTCCTCTTCTCACTTTGTTAGTTCACTTGTTTTATCATTTGTTTTCATATGTTACACCTGCACTTTTGTCTTCCCATATCCAAGCAGCAACATGAACCAGTCTTCTTCTTTCAGAAGTGACACTTCACAATCATGTATATGTATTTTTATTCTCCTTCATGGGTCCTCTTCACTTATTTATCTGTACACTTTAATTAATCTCACCTATAATTACATGGAAGGTTTCTGCCCAACATGCTTACCGAACGCACCTCCTAATTAGTATCACATGAATATGGATGAGGAGGATAGGTACTTAAGTAGCTTCTGGATGCCCACCGGGTTGGTCCTGACAAAGCTCTTGCGAATTGTGCGCCGACCTAACACTCAGTGTGCAAACCCCTGTACCCCCTCCCCACTTACAAATGCATTTTGATCTGTTATAGTGTAACTGTGTGTTCCCGGGTTTCCACAGCACACGGAACCCGCTTATCAAGAGTGTGGTGTCTGCCATCTGTCACCCCACTCCAGCAGTAATCAGCAACCTGTATTATTGAGGCCGTGCATTGGCACATACCTCATACATCCTCCAGCAGCAGGGGATAGTGGCTATAGTCTGGAGGGGTCACAGCGGTAAACCATCAGGCATGTGACGGGAATACTACCCACACCTAGTGTGAATTGTTTACACTGCATAACCTGACTGATATCTCAGCCACCTCCGACCCCCAATAACTGCTCAATGGGGTGTACTATATTCTAAGCCCATTCATACTGCATAGTAGGTTAATTACTAATAGGGCTCAGCCACTGCCAGCTAAAGATTGGTGAATTGTTAATAAATTGAATCCCAGCAGCCCCCCTCCTCCACAGAGGTAAGAGCAGCCACTGGATAGTAGCCTTTTGTATCTGGTCCTGTATCACATGAATATGGATGAGGAGGATAGGTACTTAAGTAGCTTCTGGATGCCCACCGGGTTGGTCCTGACGAAGCTCTTGCGAATTGTGCGCCGACCTAACACTCAGTGTGCAAACCCCTGTACCCCCTCCCCACTTACAAATGCATTTTGATCTGTTATAGTGTAACTGTGTGTTCCCGGGTTTCCACAGCACACGGAACCCGCTTATCAAGAGTGTGGTGTCTGCCATCTGTCACCCCACTCCAGCAGTAATCAGCAACCTGCATTATTGAGGCCGTGCATTGGCACATACCTCATACATCCTCCAGCAGGAGGGGATAGTGGCTGTAGACTGGAGGGGTCACAGCGGTAAACCATCAGGCGTGTGACGGTAATACTACCCACACCTAGCGTGAATTGTTTACACTGCATAACCTGACTGATATCTCAGCCACCTCTGACCCCCAATAACTGCTCAATGGGGTGTACTATATTCTAAGCCCATTCATACTGCATAGTAGGTTAATTACTAATAGGGCTCAGCCACTGCCGGATAAAGATTGGTGAATTGTTAATAAATTGAATCCCAGCAGCCCCCCTCCTCCACAGAGGTAAGAGCAGCCGCTGGATAGTAGCCTTTTGTATCTGGTCCTAACCTGCCCTGTGGTCAGTGGTTTATGTAACAAGTGTATAGGTAATGTTTGTTTTCATATAGTTTCCACTGTCTGAGTCTTCTATCCACAGTCACTTCCTTATTCAAAAGAAATGAAACTTCTTAAAAGACTCTGCTAACAGGTTTGCTGTATGTATGTATATTACTATATATATATATATATATATATATATATATATATATATATATATATATATATATATATATATATAGACTCTTGATGCCCGGCACTCGCTGTTGAATACTTCAGTAGTACCTGGTGCCCTCCACGATGGGGTATTGTACCCTTGCAGACAGTCAGGACAGATAGGCGGCACTCACAGGTTTTCTTAGTGATCAAAACGTGAAGTTTTATTCAAACACGATCCAACATGTTTCGGGTCTAGCCCGTCCTCAGGGATCAACAGTGTAGGTACAAGTGCACATATTTAAACATCTAGACAGAACCCGCCCCCTAATCAAAGCACACCACACCTGGAACAAGCTTACCTGCGGCGTCCATCGCCAGGTCCGGCTCCCGCCACCTCCACGTGCGTCGCTCCGCCAATGACGTCACATTGGGCACCCAATACTCCGTCCTGGAGCTGCCCGCCACGTCATCAGCCGTTGCCCCACATCGTGAACCGCAGCTCACAGCCAAGCCTCGCTCTGGGCGCCGCGGTGCGCCGTTTCCATGGTGATATTTCTAAAACATAGACAACAAATCAAAAATGTAAAAACCTGGTTAAGAGGCTTAATATAAGCCATTTAAGAGGCAGCGAGCTGCCATATCATTTGTGTTTACACAAAAAGAAGTGAAAAAAGTGACAAATACATAAAAACATGTAAAACATATATTACGCTGGAAATACATTTGTACACTGGGAGTTCTAACAATACTTCATAGAATACATTATCATAAAATTCATCAACAAAATCCTAGTGTAATGCCGATGCTTTAATTAATGGTATACTTTTAATTGACTTCTACCAGTGTAACTAAGAAGACCCCCTAGATCGCTGTCAGGAGTGTACGGACATCACGTCAAGCAGAGCTCAATGCATAAGATGCTTCATTACTATAAAATAAAGGCATTGCCAGAATGTTTTCAGATAAAGCTCTGCAGCCCGTGCTGCTCGTTCAATCCCCTTGGCGATAAGGTGTCCAGAACAAAAATCCATTTGGATTCTGCTTGTAGCAGTTTCCTACTCCTGTTGCCACCACGGACACTTTGGGGTATATGATCAACAATTTTAAATCTTATGCTTGCTATACTGTGTTTCATGAGAGCGCAGTGTCTTGCGACTGGCTGGTCGCTGGTGCCAGTACTAAGGGCCTGTCGAATAGATGACCTGTGGTTCGCCATGCGTTCTTTAAATTGGCATTCTGTCTTGCCCACGTAGTATAAACCACATGGACAAGACAGAACATATACCACGTACTTTGTGGAGCATGTCACAGAGTGTTTAATAGGTATTTTACGACCTGTGTGTGGATGACTAACAGTGCTCCCAACAAGCATGGCTCTACAGGTGGTACACCCGATGCATTTATAACACCCCTTAGGGCGGGTTAAAAAATGACTAGCTACTGGTCTTTTAGTAAGCTCAGTCACATCAACCTTGACCAGCATATCTGCAAGATTCCTGCCTCTCCTGTACGCTGGCATGATTTTTTTTTATTGTGCAAGCTTTTAAATTCCCTGTCCGAGGAGACTATGGGCCAAAGGGATTTCACTCTTTTAGTGTGAACCTCACTATTGGCCGCATGCTGTGTTACCCATGGAATTCTGTCTTTAAGTTGTTGGTCTGTATCATTATTTCTCTTTTTATTAGATGTAAGGGTCATTTCCCTAGACATCTGTAAAACTTTTTGTTTGGTGGCTACTAAATTGTCTTTCCTGTAGCCTCTCTCAACAAACCTTTCCTGCATGATGTCTAAGTCCCTTTTTGTCTGTTCCTCATCACTTGTGATCCTTTTGACCCGCAACATCTGTGAGTATGGGAGGCCATAACGCAACGCCTTTGGGTGGCAACTCTCATATCTCAGCAGAGTGTTGCGGTCAGTCTCTTTAACATAAATGGATGTATGCAATTTGTTATTTCTTAAACTGATTTTTACATCCAAAAAGTTAACATCTTGTGTACTCATGTTGTATGTCAATTTAGCGGGGCAGTTACTTTGATTGTGAGTGTCAAGGATGTTACCAAGTTCTTCCTCACTACCCAGCCAAAATATCAAGAGATCATCTATGTAGCGGAGGTACAGTAGCACCTTCCCTACATAGGTTGTCTCATAGATAAGCTTCTTATCCACCATATTCATGTAGGCATTGGCGTAGGAAGGGGCCACATTGGACCCCATCGCCACGACAAGCCTTTGGCGATATGTTTTACCATCGAAGTAAAAATAATTCCGATGTAACACAAGATATAATAATTTGAAAAAGAAGTCCTGCTCAGGGCCCACATAAGCTGCCGATTCCTGTAACAAATTTCTGGTAGCACTCATACCCTCCTCATGGGGAATGCATGTGTACAGCCCCACTACATCGGCGCTGCACATGATCACGTTGTCAGGAAGATCACCCAGATTCTGTAAACAGGCAAGCAACATATTTGTGTCCTTTAGGTAGGACCTAGTAGATTGTACACAAGGATTTAGCAGTGCTTCTAGGTAAGTAGAGACTACCTGATAGAGAGACCCCCTGGCTGATATAATGGGTCTGCCAGGAGGCCTCTCCAGTCTCTTGTGCACCTTGGGCAAGGTATAATACATTGGCATCAGCGGGAAGTCCGTTGTGAGGGCTTTGCCCAGGTCTGACGAGATAGTCTTATTATCCACCGCTGTTTTAATAAGAGAGTCCAACTCTAACTTATACGGGACAGTGGGATCATGCTGCAATAGTTCATACACCGCCGCATCATTCAATTGTCTACGACATTCAAAGAGATAGTCCGATAAGTCCTGAACCACCACTGCACCCCCCTTATCCGCCTTACGGATTATTATATCGGACCTTTTTTGTAGGTCTTGTAAGGCCATTCTCTCCATCTTAGGCAGATTAGGGATGTTTTTTCTGTCAACAGAATCACAGCTGCCAACAGCATCCATCATTCTGCTGAATGCCTTAATGGAGGGGCTAGCGCTGGGAGGATCAAATCTGGACTTGGGCTGTAATTTCTTAACTTGGCTTGGTATGTCCCCGGCTGTGGTAGTGACTGATGGTTTGTCACAGAAAAACTCCTTTAAACGGAGGGATCGCCCAAACTTGTAGCTATCCACTCTCCATTCAAAGTCATTAGACATAAAGCTTGGAATAAAAGATAGTCCTTTTGACAGGACCGCGGTTTCATACTCACTTAACTGTGTGCTTGACAAATTGAAGACCAGATTCTTTATTTGCGGCTGTTTTTCTGGCTTGCTTTGCCTTTTGCTTTGGCCGCCGCGCCGCGTCCACCTCCGCTTCCCCCGAGTGGTTTTGGTCCCGCTCGGGTCGTAACCCCTAAAGGGGTCAATTTCTTGGAGGTTGTGGGTTGTTGACCATCAGTGTCGCTAGCAGACGTGCTGGTGCCCTCAAACTCGGCCTGCTTGTATCTTTCTCTGCGTTGCCGGTTATGGGCGTATGATGCCGGTTGTGGCCCTGCTGTGCTTAGCTAAGCTAGCTAGCGACATTGATGGTCAACAACCCACAACCTCCAAGAAATTGACCCCTTTAGGGGTTACGACCCGAGCGGGACCAAAACCACTCGGGGGAAGCGGAGGTGGATGCGGCGCGGCGGCCAAAGCAAAAGGCAAAGCAAGCCAGAAAAACAGCCGCAAATAAAGAATCTGGTCTTCAATTTGTCAAGCACACAGTTAAGTGAGTATGAAACCGCGGTCCTGTCAAAAGGACTATCTTTTATTCCAAGCTTTATGTCTAATGACTTTGAATGGAGAGTGGATAGCTACAAGTTTGGGCGATCCCTCCGTTTAAAGGAGTTTTTCTGTGACAAACCATCAGTCACTACCACAGCCGGGGACATACCAAGCCAAGTTAAGAAATTACAGCCCAAGTCCAGATTTGATCCTCCCAGCGCTAGCCCCTCCATTAAGGCATTCAGCAGAATGATGGATGCTGTTGGCAGCTGTGATTCTGTTGACAGAAAAAACATCCCTAATCTGCCTAAGATGGAGAGAATGGCCTTACAAGACCTACAAAAAAGGTCCGATATAATAATCCGTAAGGCGGATAAGGGGGGTGCAGTGGTGGTTCAGGACTTATCGGACTATCTCTTTGAATGTCGTAGACAATTGAATGATGCGGCGGTGTATGAACTATTGCAGCATGATCCCACTGTCCCGTATAAGTTAGAGTTGGACTCTCTTATTAAAACAGCGGTGGATAATAAGACTATCTCGTCAGACCTGGGCAAAGCCCTCACAACGGACTTCCCGCTGATGCCAATGTATTATACCTTGCCCAAGGTGCACAAGAGACTGGAGAGGCCTCCTGGCAGACCCATTATATCAGCCAGGGGGTCTCTCTATCAGGTAGTCTCTACTTACCTAGATGCACTGCTAAATCCTTGTGTACAATCTACTAGGTCCTACCTAAAGGACACAAATATGTTGCTTGCCTGTTTACAGAATCTGGGTGATCTTCCTGACAACGTGATCATGTGCAGCGCCGATGTAGTGGGGCTGTACACATGCATTCCCCATGAGGAGGGTATGAGTGCTACCAGAAATTTGTTACAGGAATCGGCAGCTTATGTGGGCCCTGAGCAGGACTTCTTTTTCAAATTATTATATCTTGTGTTACATCGGAATTATTTTTACTTCGATGGTAAAACATATCGCCAAAGGCTTGGCGTGGCGATGGGGTCCAATGTGGCCCCTTCCTACGCCAATGCCTACATGAATATGGTGGATAAGAAGCTTATCTATGAGACAACCTATGTAGGGAAGGTGCTACTGTACCTCCGCTACATAGATGATCTCTTGATATTTTGGCTGGGTAGTGAGGAAGAACTTGGTAACATCCTTGACACTCACAATCAAAGTAACTGCCCCGCTAAATTGACATACAACATGAGTACACAAGATGTTAACTTTTTGGATGTAAAAATCAGTTTAAGAAATAACAAATTGCATACATCCATTTATGTTAAAGAGACTGACCGCAACACTCTGCTGAGATATGAGAGTTGCCACCCAAAGGCGTTGCGTTATGGCCTCCCATACTCACAGATGTTGCGGGTCAAAAGGATCACAAGTGATGAGGAACAGACAAAAAGGGACTTAGACATCATGCAGGAAAGGTTTGTTGAGAGAGGCTACAGGAAAGACAATTTAGTAGCCACCAAACAAAAAGTTTTACAGATGTCTAGGGAAATGGCCCTTACATCTAATAAAAAGAGAAATAATGATACAGACCAACAACTTAAAGACAGAATTCCATGGGTAACACAGCATGCGGCCAATAGTGAGGTTCACACTAAAAGAGTGAAATCCCTTTGGCCCATAGTCTCCTCGGACAGGGAATTAAAAAGCTTGCACAATAAAAAAATCATGCCAGCGTACAGGAGAGGCAGGAATCTTGCAGATATGCTGGTCAAGGTTGATGTGACTGAGCTTACTAAAAGACCAGTATCTAGTCATTTTTTAACCCGCCCTAAGGGGTGTTATAAATGCATCGGGTGTACCACCTGTAGAGCCATGCTTGTTGGGAGCACTGTTAGTCATCCACACACAGGTCGTAAAATACCTATTAAACACTCTGTGACATGCTCCACAAAGTACGTGGTATATGTTCTGTCTTGTCCATGTGGTTTATACTATGTGGGCAAGACAGAATGCCAATTTAAAGAACACATGGCGAACCACAGGTCATCAATTCGACAGGCCCTCAGTACTGGCACCAGCGACCAGCCAGTCGCAAGACACTGCGCTCTCATGAAACACAGTATAGCAAGCATAAGATTTAAAATTGTTGATCATATACCCCAAAGTGTCCGTGGTGGCAACAGGAGTAGGAAACTGCTACAAGCAGAATCCAAATGGATTTTTGTTCTGGACACCTTATCGCCAAGGGGATTGAACGAGCAGCACGGGCTGCAGAGCTTTATCTGAAAACATTCTGGCAATGCCTTTATTTTATAGTAATGAAGCATCTTATGCATTGAGCTCTGCTTGACGTGATGTCCGTACACTCCTGACAGCGATCTAGGGGGTCTTCTTAGTTACACTGGTAGAAGTCAATTAAAAGTATACCATTAATTAAAGCATCGGCATTACACTAGGATTTTGTTGATGAATTTTATGATAATGTATTCTATGAAGTATTGTTAGAACTCCCAGTGTACAAATGTATTTCCAGCGTAATATATGTTTTACATGTTTTTATGTATTTGTCACTTTTTTCACTTCTTTTTGTGTAAACACAAGTGATATGGCAGCTCGCTGCCTCTTAAATGGCTTATATTAAGCCTCTTAACCAGGTTTTTACATTTTTGATTTGTTGTCTATGTTTTAGAAATATCACCATGGAAACGGCGCACCGCGGCGCCCAGAGCGAGGCTTGGCTGTGAGCTGCGGTTCACGATGTGGGGCAACGGCTGATGACGTGGCGGGCAGCTCCAGGACGGAGTATTGGGTGCCCAATGTGACGTCATTGGCGGAGCGACGCACGTGGAGGTGGCGGGAGCCGGACCTGGCGATGGACGCCGCAGGTAAGCTTGTTCCAGGTGTGGTGTGCTTTGATTAGGGGGCGGGTTCTGTCTAGATGTTTAAATATGTGCACTTGTACCTACACTGTTGATCCCTGAGGACGGGCTAGACCCGAAACATGTTGGATCGTGTTTGAATAAAACTTCACGTTTTGATCACTAAGAAAACCTGTGAGTGCCGCCTATCTGTCCTGACTATATATATATATATATATATACTGTATATTATATACAGTAGATGGATGAGCGGCACTCTCGGGTTTTTTAATAAAAAAATGACACTTCTTAGGTGCAAATTTCTACGTTTCGGTTTAATTCAATAAACCTTCATCACCTTCATGAAGGATTATTGAAATAAACCGAAACGTAGAAATTTGCACCTAAGAAGTGTCATTTCTTTATTGAAAAACCCGAGAGTGCCGCTCATCCATCTACTGTATTATTATCTGCAAAGAGAAGGCACCGGGTAAAGTTACATCGTATGAGGGCAGGAGTGCCCGGCCGTCCAAGAAGATATATATATATATATATATATATATATATATATAGGTGTAGATAGGCACTCACAGTGAGAGTCAGTCCAAATGTGCCTAGGTGCACAAAAGTCCTGGGGGACCCAGGTTGAATACAGCAGCAGCAACTCCTGGCACCCCCCTAACCCTGCCCATCTCCCTGAAGCAGAGACGGGCAGGGTCCCACTGCCTAGCCGCCGAGAGACTGGGGCGCATGTGCGTGTGAGACGCATGTGCATCCCAGTCTGATGGAGTCCCTCTCGGCCGCCTTTTGCCAGCGGGGACGTTCTGGCGAGAGCTGAGCAAAGAAGAGAGTGTCCATCTTTATATCATAGAGGCAAAACCACTGTGGCAAAGGTAGAAAATACACTTAGCAAAAATATTAATATTAATTAAGGAGGTAATTCAGATGCCATAATCCGCAAATTCGTCATTTGAGCCATTATTGAATGACTGCACATTTGTACTGTATGCACTGCGCATGTGCAATGAGTGAATAGCGACAGTGTATGTGTATGGATCGTAATTGCAGTGTATTCACAGTGTGAATGACAAGAAGCCGGTGTTTGGGGGTGGTAACCATACGTTTTCTGGGAGTGGTTTGAAGACACTGGCGCGCCCCAGCATTTCTGAGGAGGGTCTGTGACATCAGCGATGATCACTTCTAGCCTGTCTCAGTCACAGAATAAGGGAAGGATCAGAGTCACTTACATCTGCACAGATGGCAAAACTATAACAATTAGTGATCCATCCGCAAATTAACAGGAGGAGTCAGTCTGATCGGCGGCTCTCTCCTCACAGGTTTCTCACAATAGCTGTCAGCTCTGAATTAGTCCCTAAAATTGGTTATGGCGTTACGGGGTACCGGCAATAAATATTTTACCAGTACGCCGTACCACCCCGGACCGCCATACTTGCATCCCTGCCGGCCAATCACCAAGGCAATCCCATTGGGCGGTGTTCCCTCCGGGACGCAAAATTGCAGACTGGTCCCGGTGCCTGTCATTTGTATTATACAGGTGCCGTTACCATGATTCCCTTCTATGGGCTGTTGCCCAAGCAGCCCATAGAAGCTGACCACATGCACAGTACAGATGTTTGTTCTGTGCATGCGCCTGTCCTGGCACCTGTCATCATAGTACAGGTGCCAGGAACTCTGCAGGAACCGGCGGCGATGGGGGTGGGGGGGGGGGGCTGCCTGCATCACGGTACCCCCGCCCCCCTCCTCCCCCAAAAAGGTATGGGCTGCCACTGGTCCTTTCATATCTTTGCAGTGCGCTGCAGCATGTATGCCTTGAAAGAGGGGCCCTTTGGCAGGAGGAATCATGGCATACGCACCCATGATCCCATAGATTTGCAAGCAAATGATGTGTTCCAATACAGATTAAACAGTACAGTACATACAGTACATACATAGGCAAATCTTTGTACTGACAATGAACAGCCCTAGGCAGATCCCCTATATCCCTAGAGGGCGGCTGCCATTGGCTGTCAGGTCAGTATGGGCGGAAACCTCAGACCTGGGCCAATCTGCTATTTGCCCTTAACCTCCCGGCGCCACTACAGCACACACTGCTACACCTGCCGGCGTCCCATGCTTCCTGCTGCCCACCAGACTGCCGCTGCCTGCTGCCGCTGACCCGGAGACCGCCACCAGCTAGCCGACGGCGGGAGCGATCGTGTGAGTAATATGCACGCCGCGCACCGCCGCGGCTGTGTGTGACACAGTGATTCCCGGCGCCTCCCGGATAGGCATGGCTTCATGCCGGATAGGCATGATCACCATAGCAACTGACGATGCATACACTGACACAGTGCATACTTGGCTGTGAAGCTGGGGGTAGTTACTCTGGCACACTGACGGCCGGCAGCACCCTCTGGAGCTCAGCTGCATGTGAGTGCTGTGAAAGACCACTGTGAAAAGAACATCAAAATAATCACCAAAAACGAATAGAATGTAGATAGTAACAGTAACCTTGACCTCTGCGCTCTGGTGATTTTACACCGGAGCTCCCCTGCCACTGCTCCCACCAACATTTATACTGCATCAGTGACCAGGTGGCAAGTCCCACTCAGGAAGGTGCGGGGTGGTTTAGGGGGACTCGGAAGTGCTCTGGAGTTTGGGCGTCTAAGTTCCCGTGAGCCACTCCGAACCTACCGGAGCGTGGCCTGCCAGCTGGTCACTGCTACAGTGTGAATGGCGGCAGGGAGCTGGCATAAGATTGCATGAGGGTGGAGGTCAGGGGGGGGGGGCAACAGGGGGGAGGGCTGCAACAGGAGGGGGAAGTCGGGACTGGCTGCTGCCCTTGAGTGGTGAGTATTGCTGGAGCAATACTCACCACTCAAGGGGTTAATTAAACAGAAAGCAATGATATTTAAAACATATGAAATTCCGAGTTAATATTATTCTAGAAATAGATCAATAAAAATGCATACAGAGCACATTACCACTGGATATATAGAGATGCTAAAATAGTAAATTTGGTACCAAATTAGAGACAGAATTAGAAGTGGCAGAGTAAATGGTGTAAGTCCCACAGCTTCACATAGATGGGTGGAGGAAAGAATTGAGTGATCATGCAGTTCTGTAGCCGCCTCGGAACAACCTCTGGATATTGGTAGTGATACTTTTGGGATATGGCAGACAAAAATCTTTGTCCAGTGGTACAAATGTGCAGATAATGGCTCAAAGTATTTCCCTGGGGTCATGCTCCCAGCTTCATCAGGAGCAGATTTGCAGCACAGTTCAAAATTCAAACAGGGGAGTCACAGCCACGGCCACCAAGAGCCTTAATCTGGGATGCGGTCAATTTGCCGGCGGTCGGGATCCCGGCGTTCAGAATCCCGACACTGGAATCCCGAACGCCGAAATCCCGAAACTTTCTCCCTCCGTGGGTGTCCACGACACCCATAGAGGGAGAATAAAATAGCGTGCCGAGCGTAGCGAGGCACCGGGCCCGCTGCGTGGCGAGCGCAGCGAGCCCGCAATCGGGATTTAGGCGGTCGGGATTCCAGTGTCGGGATTCCGACCGCCGGCATTACGTATCGGATCCCTTATTCTGCTTGGTGCGGTCCGTTACGAATTCTTTCGGAGGGCGCATTTTAGCCGTCTGCGCATGCGTAGGCAATGCAATGCACATGTGCAACGTAGTGTATCCGCACTCGTTCTCACCAATACCGTCCAGAAATGTGCACCGAATTGACTCGGGAAATATGGGCATAATATGGGCGTCATGCGGCCGTACACAAGGGCGAGGTTTCAAAGTGGGCGTAATTCTGGGCGTACACGTGGGAGTGCACGAACTGTGGTAGGCGTGCATTCGGACAGGACATCGACTGCAAGCGAACCAACTCGCATAAAATATGCGTGTCCATAAGCAAGTTTCAGTTTGCGGAGAGCACTTGTTCATGCGCCAGGCATTCGGTTCGCCCAATTAGTATGCCCGCACCTGAAGCACTCTCAGCGGACCACAATACAATCCACTTCTCTACTCATTAGTGATTAATTACACTCTTTTCACAGGTTCAATTGGAACCACTAAGACAGGTAAAGGGGCAACAATGAAGTAATACCACTTAACATGATGTAAGGGTTCATCTAAAGTGCTAGTAATGTGTTTAAGTATCAATTAGGAATTAATTGATTACATTTAAAAATAATCAATTTTTTATGAGGTTGGCTAATTGCATAAGTGTGTCATGTTGCAGATGCATGAGTTCCGAATAGAGTAGTGAGGTTTGCGGAAATACACCAAATCAGTGCGTCCGGCCAGCTTCCCGTCCGTTCGGACGCTGTAAGACCGTGCACAATCTTTGTGTTCCCACCGCACACGCACGTTTGGATGTAGTCCGAAGACACTCCCTCTTCTTAGAGAGTCCGTCTGAACGGATGCGGACGATCTGTGGGTGTGTGTTCTTAGAATGCCCGCACAGCGTGGCGTTCGGTCATTTACGAAAGAATTCGGAACGGATCTCACCAAGCAGAATAAGGCCCCAACTGTCATTCCAAACTGACTTACTGGCAGTTGTTGTGACTCCCCTAATTGGATTCTGAACTGTGCTGTAGCCCTTGCTCTTGAGCCGCCACTGCACCCCACCCAAATATTATAAGGAAATGACTATGAATAAATGGGTAGGAATGTCCCATTTGTACCTATTCTTGGATGGTAGTCGCACATCAGTTAATTTACAAAGGGAAAACTACTGTATGTCCAATTTTGCTCATTTACTAATGAAAATCACTGCTGAAAACACGAATATGAACCAGTAGACCATCGGCCGAACTCGGCAGGACCTTTCCATATTCACAGGACCACCATTTTGCCATTTGTGTTTGCAGAAGCCTGTGCAGATCAGTGAGCTCTTTTAGCCGGTCCTGGTTCCAAAAATACGAGGTAAAAAAGGCTTGGAGATTACCGTATTTATAAAATAAGCACCAAGCTCTTGGACCAGAGATTTCATATTGGGTTTGGCTGTGGAACTCAAAGTCTCAGCAAGCTTTCCAATGCAGGTATTTGAAGAACCACAAGTAGGGGGATGGGGCTACAGTGACATTATTCAAAGCGAATCAAGTCATCAAGGTTTATTTATTTACATAGCAACCAATCAGTTTATATCTATAGTCTTCTATAAGCTGCTTAATAAATAAGAAGTAGAATCTGATTGGTTGTAATGGGCAGAACTCCCATCTTAGTAAATAAACCCCATTGGCAAGCCTACTTGTGCTTTGTAAGTGGACAGCCGAGAGAGCATTTCCAGGAGACTCGCCTACCTTTCCGGGGTTCCGGGGGGGGGACAGAGCAGAAGGGTCACCTGATTTTCGTGAGCCTCTTAGATGTTCCTGAAGAGTAGGCAAGTACAGTATACTGTACAGGAAGGAGGAGAACACAACAGGGTCATTATAATATATATTTTACTAAATATTATACAAATATGAGATGGGCAGATACCTGGAAAATGACATTTAACATAGATAAATGTAAAGTCATGCACTATGAGTACAGAAACCAATGCATCATGTATAAACTAAATGTGGTAGAGTTAGGTGAATCACTTGTAGAGAAGAACTTAGAGGTACAAATAGACAACAAACTTAGCTGTAGTACGCACTGTCATGTAGCGGCAGCCAGGGCCACCAAAAGAAATCATTGGGCCCCCATGGACAGAGCTCCCTGCACATTCTGCGGACCCGTTGTTATGCCACTGCTTCCAAGATGGATACAGGGACAAAAAATTACACCGTAATGCCTATTACACATGTCACACATCCATTACATGTTATACCACATGCCATAATGCTCATTACATGTTATGTCACACACTGTAGTGGGCAGTACACATTATGCCATACACCGTAATACCTATTACATATTTTACCACATGCCATAATCCCCATTACATGTTATTCCACACACCGTAATGCTCATTGCATATTAGGGGGTCAGCATGCTCATGTCAGTACCTGGGAATTCTGTGGACCCGGGAGACGACCAGGAACCGGGGTAGCTTGCAGGATAGCGGGACGGATATAAGTCCTTCTCATACGGGACCGGGGATTAGCCCGGGGCTGGTGGACACTGACGTGTAGAAGTTAGCCACGGGGTAGATGATGAAGGACCAGATGATGAACAGGAATCTGGGCCAGTTGTAGCAAGACCAGGATACACAGGTGACTGCAGTAGGTAGCACCCAGGTAGGGGGTGCGCAGGAGACTGTGACAGGCTGCAGCCAGACGGAAGGTACACTAGAGACTGGTGGTAATTGTATCCAAACGGAAAGTGCACAGGAGGTTGTTTGCAGAATGCACCCGGACTGAAGATACACAGGTGATAGCAGAGGTTGTACCCAAACGGAAGGTGCACAGGAGGTGGCTTGCAGATTGCACCCAGGCAGAAGGTACACCGGTAAGCAGGCTTGATTGCACCTTGAGGCAGTATGCTGGAGGTGCACAGATGATCATGGGCTGATTGTACCTTAGAGCCAGACGCTGGAAGTGCACAGATGACCCAGACTGATTGCACTTGGAGCAAGACGCTGAAAGTGCACAGGTAGTCAGGAGAGCTCAGGACGCTGGTGTTCCCTAAGGATTGACAAGCAAAGAACCAGCTTGGTTTAAAGATGAGTCTTTTATTCCCCTTGGGATTCGCTGATAGGCTGCTTACTTCAGCCTGGATTGCATTGGCTGGCTTCACCAAGATGGCGCCTGCTGTGCAGACGCTGCGGCAGAGGTAGTATGCCTTGCGTCTGAAGTCCCCACAGGTGGCCGGAAGTACTGCAGCTGCTGCTCCGCCGGTGCCCGCATCCAGAGTGAGGGAACAGCTTCGGGAACTGGGACAGGGAACTCCGCGCCAGCGCAAGACAACCAGTCAGAGCAGGCAGCGTCACCCACGCATAATGGTGACTGCCTGCATCCTCCTGGCGTTCTGCTCAGACGCCCGAGACCACGCTACTGGACCAAATCCCGCCGCACCACCCGGACTGGTAAGCGACACACACGGACCGTGACGGTATCCCTCCCCCTTGGGAGTGGACTCCGGACACTTACCAGGCTTACCAGGATTGTTTTGATGGAACTTCTTTATCAAGGCGGGAGCATCAATGTCTGTGGCATCTACCCAAGTTCTCTCTTCAGGCCCATAATCCTTCCAGTCCAGCAAATACTGAATCCGACCGTATCATTTTCTGGAGTCTAGAATTCTTTTCACAGCAAAGGATACACCATGGTCGGCTTGAGGCTGCTGTAGTTGAGGGACTTTGTTCTGGAAGCGATTGAGAACCAAAGGCCTTAATAATGATATGTGAAATGAGTTCGGGATTCGTAGAGACTGAGGCAACTGAAGCTTATAAGACACTTGCAAGATGACAGAGATTACTGGATAAGGACCTATAAACTTGGGCGCAAATTTCATCGATGGTACTCGCAGTCTGATGTTTCTTGTTGAAAGCCAGACCCTGTCTCCAACTTGAAGTTTGGGAACTGCCATTTGGTGATGGTCTGCAAATTTTTTATAGCGCTGAGAGGCCTTGCACAAAGACGCATTAACATTCTTCCAAATATTAGAAAAATATTGAAGAGACGACTTAACTGCAGGAATGTTGCATTCTGGGAGTCTCTGAAATTCTGGAACACGAAGATGCTTGCCATAAACAATAAGAAAAGGAGACTGTTCTGTAGCAGAGTGATATGAATTATTATGTGCGAATTCAGCCCATGGCAGGAGTTCAACACAGTTATCTTGGGAAGAAGACAGATACAGACGGAGAAAAGTCTCTAGATCCTGGTTCACTCTCTCAGTTTGCCCGTTGGTCTGGGGATGATATGCTGTGGAGAACTTAAGCTTAATTCGGAATGCTGAACAGAGATCTCCAAAATCTTGCCACGAATTGTACTCCTCTATCAGAGATTATTTCCTCACTCAGGCCATGAAGACGAAATATCTCTTTGATAAAGAGTTGAGCCAACTTGGGAGCTGAAGGTAATCCCTTGAGGGGAACAAAGTGTACCATTTTGGAGAAACGGTCTACTATGACCCAGATGGTGTTGAGTCCTTGTGACACAGGCAAATCAGTAACGAAATCCATTGAGAGATGAGTCCAGGGTTGTTCGGGTATGGACAAGGACTGAAGGAGGCCGGATGGCTTTTGACGAGAAGTTTTATGGTGAGCACACTCAGGACAGGAAGAAATGAAAGACGTGACATCGGCTTTCATAGAGGGCCATCAATAGGATCTTTTAATGAACTCGAGAGTTTTCTTGATTCCAGAATGACCTACAAAATGAGAAGCATGGGCCCAAAGTAGTAAGGCAGGATGCAACTTCGTAGTTACGAATGTTTTCCCTGAAGGGACGGAAACTACTTTGGTCTTGGCAAATCTGGTGGCTGGAAGCACTGGACCGGGAGACTAATCCTCAATTGAAGAAGAAAAAGATCGAGATAAGGCATCAGCCTTGCCATTTTGAGATACAGGCCGAAAGGTCAAAGAGAAGTTGAATCTTGTAAAGAACAGAGCCCAGCGGGCTAATCTGGGGTTCAGGCATTGCGCTTTCCGCAAATAAAGAAGATTCTTGTGGTCGGTGATGATGGATACTGGGAATTTAGCTCCTTCCAAAATATAGCGCCACTCTTCTAGGGCGAGTTTGATGGCCAAGAGTTCCTGTTCTCCAATAGGATAATTCCTTTCAGCTGGTAAGAATTTTTTGGAGAAGAACCCACAGGGATGAACCTTACCATTAGAGGTTTTCTGTGACAGCACCGCTCCAACTCCAACAGAAGAGGCGTCTACCTCCAATATGAATGGTCGAGAAGAATCAGGCTGAGTAAGGATAGGAGCTTCAGTAAAGACTTGTTTAAGCCGGTGGAAAGCAGCAATGGCTTCAGGCGACCACTGGGACGCATTGACCCCTTTATGGGTGAGGGCCATAATAGGACTGATAATAGAAGAAAAGTTTTTGATAAATCTTCGGTAATAATTAGAGAATCCAATAAAACGTTGAATGGATCTGAGAGTAGTAGGACGGGACCAATCAAGGACTGCTTTCACTTTAGACGGATCCATGTGAAGATCAGAACCAGAGATAATGTATCCCAGGAATGCGACTGAGGGTTTTTCAAATTCACATTTGGACAATTTGCAGTACAATAGATTTTTGCTGGAGTACCTCCTTGACATGTAGACGGTGTTCTTGAAGATTCTGAGAAAAAATCAAGATGTCATCCAGATAAACTACGACTGAATAATACAGAAGATCACAGAATATGTCATTCATGAATTCTTGAAAAACAGCAGGTGCATTACTTAACCCGAATGGCATCACTAAATATTTGTAATGACCGTCCCTTGTGTTTAATGCAGTTTTCCATTCGTCACCAGCACGGATACGGATTAAATTATAGGCCCCTCTGAGGTCAAGCTTAGAAAAGACTGTAGCCCCTTTGATCCGGTCAAATAATTCTGTGACTAGGGGAAGAGGGTACCGATTTTTTACGGTGATGTCATTGAAGGCTCTATAATCAATGCAAGGTCTAAGGCCACCGTCTTTCTTCTTTACAAAGAAAAACCCCGCTCCAGCTGGAGAGGAAGATGGTCGGATGAACCCCTTCTCAAGGTTTTCTTTAATATATGATGCCATGGTTTCAGTCTCTGGAAGAGAAAGAGGGTATGTTCTACCTCTGGGAGGAGTCTTTCCAGGAATCAAGTCGATTGGGCAGTCACATCGGCGATGAGGAGGTTGTTTATCTGCCAATTTTTCACAGAAGACGTCCAAAAAAGCTTGATAGGCAGAGGGCAAGAGTGAAGCTCCAGCAGTAGCGGTGGTCTGGATTGGCATGATTTTTTGAAGACAGGATTGGTGACAGTCAGGACCCCAGGATAGGATTTGCATAGTTCCCCAATCCAAATAAGGGGAGTGTCTCTGAAGCCAAGGAAATCCTAAAACAATCGGGTGACTGGCTTTCGGGATTACTAAGAACTGAAGAAACTCACGGTGCAGTAAGCCGACTTGAACTGAGAGCGGGACAGAACGGTGGGTAACTGACCCCTGAAGGAAGGAAGCTGCAATCCACAGCAGAAAGACAATAGGCTTGCTCCAACAAAACAGTTCCAAGACGATGCTGCTTGACAAATTTTAAAGACATAAAATTTTCTGCTGCTCCAGAGTCCAGGAGGACTTGTACTTTGGTTAGTCCCTGAGGTAACGAAAGTTGCAAAGACAAAAGTGAATCGGACCTGAGTGGAGAAATATCTGCACATCCTAGCCTGGCTTCTCCAGGACCAGCTAGGACCAACGGATTTACGGACGGCGTGGACAGGAGACAATAAGATGCCCCGGCTCTCCACAATAAAGACAAAGATTTTGGCGTTGCCTTCATTGTCGTTCTTCAGGAGACAGATGGGCCCTATTGACTTGCATGGGCTCTTCAGGAGCGGGGGGGTGGAACGGAAGATGCCAATCTGGGAGTGATCACAGATCGAGTCCGTTCTTGCCGGGACCTCTCAACTTGTCTCTCACGAAACCGGAGGTCTAATTTATTACAGAGGGAAATGATGGCACTGAGGGTGCTGGGAAGGTCACGTGTTGCCAATTCGTCTTTAAGACGATCAGAAAGTCCTGCCAAGAAGGTCGACACCAAGGCTTCCTCATTCCAGGATAATTCAGAGGATAAAGTCTGAAAATGTATAACATACTGAGCAACAGACCTGGTACCCTGGCGTATGCGCAGAATTTCATTCGCGGCTGAGGTCACCCGGCTGGGCTCATCAAAACTTTTCCGAAAGTCATCAATGAAGTTCGAATAGTTAGTGAGTACAGGATCTGAACGTTCCCATAGGGGAGACACCCAATCCAGGGCTGACCCAGACAGTAGCGAGACTATGTAGGCAACACGAGTTAAATCTGTAGGAAAGTTTGTGGGTTGGAGTGAGAAATGTACTTCGCACTGGTTGATGAATCCCCTGCAGGCTCGAGGAGTACCGTCAAATTTAGCCGGGGCTGGCAGATGCAGGACAGAGGTACTTGAGGGTCGAGCAGGGTTACTGACTTGAGCCATGACAGGAGGAGTCGGCGGAGCTTGAGGCAATGATGCTTGAAGAGAGTCCTGACGCTGGGAAATTCCCTGCATGGCCTGAGCCACTTGTCGCTGACCCTCCTCTAAGGCTTGCAAGCGGTTAATTAGTTCCTGAACTGAGGCAGAGTCCATCTGGCCAGTTCTTTCTGTCAGTACCTGGGAATTCTGTGGACCCGGGAGACGACCAGGAACCGGGGTAGCTTGCAGGATAGCGGGACGGATATAAGTCCTTCTCATACGGGACCGGGGAGGAGCCTGGGGCTGGTGGACACTGACGTGTAGAAGTTAGCCACGGGGTAGATGATGAAGGACCAGATGATGAACAGGAATCAGGGCCAGTCGTAGCAAGACCAGGATACACAGGTGACTGCAGTAGGTAGCACCTAGGTAGGGGGTGTGCAGGCTGCAGCCAGACGGAAGGTACACTGGAGACTGGTGGTGATTGTATCCAAACGGAAGGTGCACAGGAGGTTGTTTGCAGAATGCACCCGGACTGAAGATACACAGGTGATAGCAGAGGTTGTACCCAAACATAAGGTGCACAGGAGGTGGCTTGCAGATTGCACCCAGGCAGAAGGTACACAGGTAAGCAGGCTTGATTGCACCTTGAGGCAGTATGCTGGAGGTGCACAGATGACACAGACTGATTGCACTTGGAGCAAGACGCTGAAAGTGCACAGGTAGTCAGGATTGACAAGCGAAGAACTGGCGCCAGCTTTGTTTAAAGATGAGTCTTTTATCCCCCTTGGGATTCGCTGATAGGCTGCTGACTTCAGCCTGGATTGCATTGGCTGGCTTCACCAAGATGGCGCCTGCTGTGCAGACGCTGCGGCAGAGCCTGAGGTAGTATGCCTTGCGTCAGTGAAGTCCCCACAGGCGGCCGGAAGTACTGCAGCTGCTGCTCCGCCGGTGCCCGCATCCAGAGTGAAGGAACAGCTTCAGGAACTGGGACAGGGCACTCCGCGCCAGCCCAAGACAACCAGTCAGAGCGGGTGACTGCCCGCGTCCTCCTGGCGTTCTGCTCAGACGCCCGAGACCACGCACCTGGACCAAATCCCGCCGCACCACCCAGACTGGTAAGCGACACACACGGACCGTGACAGCTCATTGCCATGGGATTAACCTGCTCTGCCAAGGGTTAACATTCCCTGCCAGGGATTAACATTCTCTTTTGCCATGGGATTAACCTGTTTTGCCAGGGGTCACATGCTCTGCCAGGGGTTTCATGCTCTGCCAGGGGTTACATGCTCTGCCCGGAGTTACATGCTCTGCCAGGGGTTACATGCTCTGCCAGGGGTTAACATGCTCGTTGCCATGGAGTTACATGCTCTGCCAGGGTTTACATTCTTTGCCAGGGGTTATCATTCTCTGCCAGAGGTTACATGCTGACTTCCAGAATTGGATCTCAGCCCCAGCAGCATGCAGAGAGGCAGCAGACACAGAACAACCAGCCACCTACCTTCCACCTTGGAACACAGTGACCCGGACATGGGAAGGGAACAAGGTCTGGGACTGCTAGACTGGAGACATGGCACCGGCACCTGCTGCTGCTGGTGGCGGTTGGGATGGGAATGTGGGGGGCGGGCTGGACTCTGTGAAGTGGGTGGTGCTCCCATGGAAGGTGGCCTCTCTCTGACCCAGCTCCTCCTGGCACCCAGGGACTACCAACCCTAAGCATCCTCCTGTCGCCGAGCCACGGTTAACTCCCAAGTCACATGGCTGGCTCTCAGCAGGCCCTGGAGTCGGAGAGCGGAACGACACAGAAGGACCTCTGTGATGCTGCTGCCTCCACACTGGTCCACATCTTCACTCCCTATGCTGCTGCTGAACAGCTGACTCCGGCGCACTCGCCACCAAATTAAAAAAAACTCTGTGCCCCAGTGGTGCAAGTAGAAAAAAAATTCTTAGTGGTACTGTGCCGCGCGCCGAAAAATGGTTGTGGTTTTTGGGCGTGGTCATATGACACAAGGGGGAGTGGCTACATGACAAAACTTTAGAACACAATGACATTTCTGTTTGGGCTTGTGCATTGCATCCTGAACACAAAATGTAGGGGCCAGGATCAAAGTGTAGGAGCCAGACAAACCGTAAATAGGGATTTGCCCGCCGAAGTCACGTGGCTAAAATCTACACAGGACTGCCAGTTACATGTCACACACCCAATACATATTACCCATGCCATAATGCCTGTTACACATTATGCCACACATCGTAATGCCCATTACACATGCCACACACCGTAATACCTATTACAAATAATACACTGCTTCTGGACGCATTTCCATTATGTATTAAGGCCCCATATTTTGGGTTCTTTTCACAACCTTCAAAGATATTCCATCCCTTCTAGCATCCATCACATCAGTCATGTCCTTCTGCATATGTGAAAATGGGGGGGTGCACTGGTCGACTGGGATGAAGCAGTGGGTGACAGTGGGAGAGACAGGCGGTGTCTGGTAAAGGGTGACAGATAGTGGGTGACAAGGAGGGAGAGGGTGACAGGGAGATATCGAGTGATAGAGAAATATTGGGTGACCGAGATAGTGGGTAACAAGGAGATAGTGATGATGTAGCTGGTGGTTGATAGGGAGATAGGGGGAGATTCTCTAAGAATCTCCGCCCCCCTTCGCTGCCCATCGCATATTTAATTATCGCATATGCTGTAACATATGCGATAATTAAGGCAAAGGACAGCTCTTGCGTTAAGAGATGGAAATATTGGGCGACAGGCAGATAAGTGGGTGATGTAGCTAGTGTGTGAAAGGTACACTTTGGGTTATGTTCCTAGTGGGTGACAGAGATAGTGTGTTACAGGGAGATAAAGGTGATGGTAATAGTGGGTGACAGGCAGATAAGTGGGTGATTTAGCTAGTGTGTGACAGGGAGATAGTGAGTGATAAAGCTAGTGAGTGACAGAGAAAGTGGGTGACAGGGACATAGTGGGTGAGGTAGCTAGTGGGTGACAGGGACATAGTGGGTGAGGTAGCTAGTGGGTGACAGGAACATAGTGGGTGAGGTAACAGGAATATAGAAACAGGATGATATTGGGTGACAGACTGGGGGGCATTGGAACCATAAGTTTACTTACTCGGTCAGGGTGAGATGGGCTTGCTCTCTCTGCAGGCAGGGCTCAGCTGTCTCTGTATCCACGCCGCGGCTGCCTGGCGATGATCTCCGGTGGCACCGCCTCTCCAGCAGAGCACACAGAGTCCCAGGCAGTCATCCAGGAAGCAGAGGGGAGGAGCCGGGGAAAGATGAGAGGGAAGCCCCGCCTGCTCCTCCTCCTGTCCGCTGCCGGGAAGTGGATTGCGGAACACAGCGGCTTCCCCAATAAGCTCTTGCTTCCCCCTGCTGCTCTCCTGCACGTTGCTCACTGGGCCGCCCGTGCTGCCACCGTGCCTCGGCTTCATGTCACTGCGCAAACCTGCGCATGCGCAGTGACATGCTTGTTGGAATTTTGTTATTGCGGTACGGGGTACCGGCGCAATATGTTATAGCGGTACGCCGTACAACCCCGTACCGCCACACTTCCACCCCTGGCTGGGACAGAACACAGAGGGGAGTGTGACACAATGATAAAACATGAGGGGTGTCTCACAGTGACAACATGGGATTTTCAGGGTGGCACAACACAGAGAGAGTAACAACACTGAGGGGTGTGTGATAGAGTGACAGAACACAAGGGAGATAACAGAACACAGAGAAGGAAGTGAGATTGACAGAACACAGGGTGGGTGACAGAACACAGGGGGGGGGGGGAGTGACAGAACACAGGTGGGGGGGGGGGGGGGGACAGTACCCAGATAAGGGTGTGAGCACAAGGTGGGGTGACAGGACAGAGAGAGAGGGGGGTTTGATAGAGTGACAGTCAGAACACAGAAGGTTCTGTAACTGTTACAGAACATAGGGCAATGGCAGAGCACAGAGGTATGTGTAATGGAGTGACAGAACATGAGAGTGAGGTGACAGTACATGGGGGGAGGGGGACTGTGTGTCACAATGCCTTCCGTTATCCCCCAGTGACATGAATAGCAGCGCAGCACTCAGAGCACTGACCTCCTGCTGCTTACGATGCCCGGTTTCAGGCACCAGCGCTATATAGCTGGGGACATAGGCGAATCTAGAATTATGGTAATGGGTGGTCCCAGACCACCCATAATGCATTTGCGACAAAAAAAAGGTGTGTGGTCCCATTTGAGGGGCGTGGTTTATCAGGGGCAAGGCACTCCCCCAAAGCTACACAAAAAGTGGTGCTTGCTGCCCCATAGACGTGTGAAGTTTGTTATTTCAACCCTCAAAGGGTGCAAGTTTGGGTGCTGTTAGGATTTCCAAAGGGGGGTTTCCAGATATGTAATGTTTATTCATGTAAATGGCATAGTGGGAGCGAGAGACCGCTCCCTGCTATGCCGCAACATCCCTGCGGATTTCTATATAAATATATATATAATGGTGCAAAATATAGTGGCTGCAGCGCCCATGCAGAGATACTGCGGCTCCTGCTGCTGTAAAGTACCTGCAAACAGGGGAGTCAGAACGTTTTTTCGGTTGGGGGGGGGGGGCAAAAAAAAATCTCGGTTTGTCGGCCCTATACTGCACCAGGTAGCACCCCCATTACACACTACCGTTACACACTGCGCCAGGTAGAGCTCCCGTTACACTCTGCCCCAGGTAAAAAGCCCTCGTTACACACTGCCCCAGGTAAAGTCCCCTTTACACACTGCCCCAGGTAAAGCCCCCTTTGCACACTGCCCCAGGTAAAGCCCCAGTTACACTTTGCCCCAGGTAAAGCCCCCGTTACACACTGCCACAGGTTAAGCCCCCCGTTACACACTGCCCCAGGTTAAGCCCCCGTTACACACTGCCCCAGGTTAAGCCCCCGTTACACACTGCCCCAGGTTAAGCCCCCGTTACACACTGCCCCAGGTTAAGCCCCCGTTACACACTGCCCCAGGTTAAGCCCCCGTTACACACTGCCCCAGGTTAAGTACCCCTTAACCCACTGCCCCAGGTAAAGCCCCCATTACACACTGCCCCAGGTAAAGCCCCCATTACACACTGCCCCAGGTAAAGCCCCCATTACACACTGCCCCAGGTAAAGCCCCCATTACACACTGCCCCAGGTAAAGCCCCCATTACACACTGCCCCAGGTAAAGCCCACATTACACACTACCCCAGGTTAAGCCCCCATTACACACTGCGACAAGTAGACCCCTGTTACTCACTGCCCCAGGTAGAGGTCCCAAATACACACTGCCCCAGGTAGAGGTCCAAATACACACAATGTTTAGCTCTGGTAGAAAAAAAATGAAAACACACACACACACTTGTAAGTATATAACCAGGGTGTGAGTGGGTTAATACTCACTGGTGTGGTTGCTGGGCTCCGTGCAGCAGCATGAAGGGGGGGGGGGGCTCAGTAACCCGAGTGCAGCATACCTCCCAACTTTGTGAGTCCAGCAGGCGGGACGCTGCTGCGTGCCGAAATTTTTCGGGGGCGTGGCCTAATTCGGGTGCGTGGCCTATACTCGCGGCTCTCCCGCGAGGCCACGCCCCCATTTTGCCGCTATGGGGGCATGACCCAGAGGCTCGGTGAGCCTCTAGCCATGCCCCCAGCCCCCTGGCTGTGAGAATAGACGCTGTGCGCATGCACACAGCGTTTATTCCCCGCTGCTTAGCAGCTGACAGGGGGGGACTCCCAACAGCCCCCCCACACCGCGGGACACTGCCGCCCGCGGGTGGGACAGCGGGACAGTCCCTGATAATCGGGACTGTCCCGCTAAAATCGGGACTGTTGGGAGGTATGGTGCAGGGAGTTGAGTTCCTTGCCTCGTAGTCATAGCACGGCAGGAACAGAAAGTATTTCATAGCAGGGAGGGAGGATGTCATGCAGCAGCACCAGCCCGTGCGGAGGGAGAGACAGGCAGTGATGTAAGCAGAAACCCCATCCTGCCTGTGCTGCAGCTACTGAGAGGGACGGAGGGGACATTATCAGCTGCTGGACAGGGCTTCCGGCGTCGCTGCCTGTCAGGCAGTTTAACAGGCGTAGTGGCAGCATACAGCACGCAGTGGGGATGCAGCCGTACTGCTATAACGGCAGGAGAGGAGACAGGAGACCCTGCGCGCCGCCTCAGGCACCGGCTGTGCAGTGAGTGTCGGGGGTCATTTGTTATGGCGGTACGGGGTACCGGCACCATATGTTTTAGCGTTACGCCGTACCGCCATACTTGCACCACTGCTGTGCCCTAACCAGGGCCCCCCTGACAGGCTCGGGCCCGGGTAGAAAGGCCCCACCTGGAATTCAGCATCCAGTTCTGGGCACCACACCTTTAATGGATATTATGGAGCTGGGGAGGGAATGGATTCTTCACAGTCAGGGCAGTCAAGATTTGGAATTCTCTGCCAGAAAAGGTTGTGATGTTTGATTCACTTAATATAATTCAGAAAGGGTTAGATGCATTTTTAACGGAGAAAAACACCCAGAGATGCAACAATTAATTAGGTCAAATGTAGAGAACAGAGATTTTGGCCAAAAAAATGTTTTTGAATATGTAGGAAGGTTCTAGATACGGGACAATGATTGACATCTTTTATTCAACCTCACAAACTATGGGCCTTATTCTAGTTCACTCTTTCTGACAAAATCCTTCTTAGATGGACAAAACCATGTGCACTGCAGGGGGGCAGATGTAACATGCGCAGAGTTGGGTGAGATATTTTGTTTCTGTGCAGGGTAAATACTGGCTGCTTTATTTTTACACTACAATATAGATCTCACTGGAAGTAAAACCCCACCCAAATCTAATTCTCTCTGCAAGTAACATCTGCCCCACCTGCAGTGCACATGGTTTTGTCCATCTAAGAAGGATTTTGTCAGACAGAGTGAACTAGAATAAGACCCTGTGGGGCAGATTTATTAAGCTCGGTGAAGTGATAAAGAGTCTGGTTTTTATCACCGGCCAATCAGCTCCAACTGTGAAGTTACAGGCTTGGTTTGAAAAATGACAAGTAGGAGCTGATTGGCCGGTGATAAAGAGCAGACACTTTAATAAATCTACTCCTATGTCACTATGGGCAGTATTCAATGTGAAATTTCGCTGTGTGCAGCGAATCCTGTTTAGGATTCGCTGCACACTCGCTGTGTTCCGGAGGGCTGGCTGCCACTCGCTCTCTCTGTATTCAATGTCCGAGGGGCGAGTTGCCCCTCGCGGCGAATCTTAACCCCTGCAGGCAGGGAGCTGTGGGACGGTGGCAGGCGGGAAGATTGAAGTCTCCCTGTCTGCCCCAGAACGTATGTGGGGGGGGGGGGGGGTGAGGTGGGCTCCCTGGGACCCAGGCAGCACAAGCTGCCCCCCCCCCCCAGAGCCAGCAGGGGACCGGGTATTTTCACTGCTCCCGATCATGCATGTAATGACCGGGTGCAGTGAATATATGAATATCTAATGAGCGGCTCGGCTCCCGGCCCCCTGCTGGCTGCTCTGTGTAAAAAATATATATATATATATTTATTTTATTTTTAAATTAAAATATATATAAAAATAGCATGCCCCTTCACAGAATAAAATTCCTGAGTTTTTTACACCAAAATTAAAACAAAAAAACTTTTATTTTAATAGTTCACATTCCACTTCTCCATGAAAAGATGGAGAATTGCTACACAGAGAGACACGGCGAAAATCACTCAGAAAGACGGCGAGAAGTGCACATTGAATAGGGTTGCTCACTTTTTGAGAGCAAAAGTCTCCGTCCAACGCGAGAAAAGCACAAACTCGCCATAAAACACGGCAAATTTTTCTCATTGAATACTGCCCTATGTCACAAAATTTAGTAGATCTCATCTTTGAAAATAATGTTGATGTTTGGGTGTAATGGACTCTGATGCCTTATTTACAATGCAAACCAAAGACAAAATGTAACCTGGTAAAGCTGTAGAATAATAATAAGACAACATTACAAAGACAATTGTGTGTTACAGGGTGCGCACTGTGTCCTGAGAACTGGCTGAGGTATAGGGACATCTGTTATTACTATTCAGATGCTACACATGGAAGGACATGGAAGCAGAGCCAGGAGCAGTGTGAGGTGATGGGAGCCCACCTACCAGTCATAGAGGACCAGGGACAGCAGGTGAGCGGTCTGTGCTCTACTTTGAGGCTCAGTAATAATCTTATATATGATATTATTTTCATTATTAATCAATCACCGTGTTGTATTACTGTGTTCTAGGCATTTATAAGACACAATCTCACAAAACAGACAGGGGACAATATTTGGATTGGACTATACCAGGCTGGAGATGGGTGGAGATGGGTGAATGGTCGGCACTATAACACCAGCCTGTAAGTGACTCCGATGTTACACCCAGCCATTGTTCTAGCAATAACCTGTAATCCGGGCCGTGTACATGAACATCAGCTTCTGTCAGTACAGTTACCATTGTATAATGGTTTATTCTTATAACCTCGCTCCAACACATTCTAATGTGAATTTATTTTTGTATTTTTGTTTTTTCTTACACAGGTTCCAGCTGAATGACAATGGGGGGAGCTGTGCATTAACAAATATATATGGTTATTATACTGGTGTATGTAATTCTGCACATACACTCACATGTCAGAGGAAAGCAGTGATGGTGTGACATTGCTGCAATAGGAGAATACTGTATGCTGATGGATCATTTATGGCTAAAGATAAATATCCGACATCTGATGTATGTTCCAAATAGGACTAAAAATAAAACAACAACAACTGCGCATTAAACACATTTTGCTTGCAAACCTCATCTGCAGAACATGTGTCTCACTGATCCAAGATCTCTGACAAGTCACATAAAAAAAATCAATTCAATAGCATACAACATTGGGCTGCTGTGAATCGGGCCCAAAAAAGGTCAGGGCCATGGAAGGTGTAGGCGGGGAATCAGGTGGAAGGGTGTGGCCTAGCACTGGGAGGGGGGGGTGTGCCCATAGCTCCCCAAACAGCTAGGCAGCCCCCAGCTCCCCTCAGTGCACTGATAGAGGCTGTTGCCGGCTCCCCCCTCCCAGCATGCACGACACTGTGTCCTGTGTTGGGAAAACGGGATGGTGTCCAATTAGCGGAACAGTTGGGAGGTATGCATTTGTTCTTAAATTATTTTCCAAAACAACATACAAATACATACAGTATCCTGCGCTAAGGGAGAGACGTGATAGCAGCGTGCGTTATGTGCACTGATACAGCTTCTTACCCATGTACGACTGCCATTATGGCGCTACTACTGTATCTGATTGTAAGCTTGCGAGCAGGGCCCTCATACCTTTGACTGTCTGTAAATACCCAGTTTGTTGTATCACTGTCTCCTAATGTAATGCACAATGGAATATGCTGTGTTATATAAGAAACTAATAATAAATAAATAAGATGGAGCTCCATTGTGCACGGCACTGTAAGGTTAGTGGCACTGAACACCTGCACCTGCGACACCTGCAGCTATCGATTTCAACAGCTATAGGTGTTGTTGACAAATTGACAGCCATTGTAACTTGGTTGCTGCTGCTGCCGGCTCCTAGTTCCATTGGAGATCATAAATAAACAAATGGGAAGCAACAACCAGGTGTAATCACCCAAATGGATCTAGGTCCAGCTGCTATGCTGAGCATTTGCCCATTCCTATATTGCCCTGGTGTAGGAATTTATCCAATATAAAGTCCAGCAAAGCTCATGTGGTCCCAAGATCCTCGGTTGATGTCCATGGCATTCTCCCCTTCTGTGAAGGCTGCCATCGCAGTGATGAAGGTGTCTCATGTATGTCAGCCTATATCCAGGAGAGGTGACGCAAACCTGGTTTTATTGTAATTAGGGATGCCAATCCCGGGGCATTTTTTCAATCCCGGGATTCGGGATTGAAAAATGCTCAATCACAGGATTCCCGGGATCTCGGGATTGGCTTCCCTAATAATAAAAAGCACCCTGGCTGTGACATCCCAGAAATGCATAAATATTATAATAAGTATGTAAAATGTATTTATTTGATGAAGATCCCTCACAGAGGGAACATATAGGGATTCAATCCCCTCATAGAGGGAGAGTTTAGTAATATATAAGAAACCCTTTCTGGAGGGGAGGTGGGTTAATCCCAAACTGTCTTGATGGAGAAACTTCACCACTACAAGGCTGCGGACTGTACCAATCTCCTGAAGGGAGAGGGGAGGCTGATAAGTGACAGTTAATCTGAAGGGAGCTAACAGGCAGAGTGAGAGCCCCACAAGCCCAGGATGAGAGGGGTTAAAAAGCAGAGCTGCATGTGACAGTTTGAGCAGTTGCTGAGGAGAGAGACAGAGCAGGGGTGTGCGCTGTCATGAGAGCTTTAGAGGCACCAAATGTGGCAAGAATTACCAAAAGGCGACTCCCATTGACGCAGCACAGTTTTCCAGTGTTTGTCCCCATCAGGAAGCAGCGCCATCCTGCTGGTCATGAATCCCATAGAGGGGCTTCAGAAATGGGCTGTGTCATAGGCCTGGCCTAGCTGATTGAGGCCAGTGGTGTGCAGTTACGCAGAGCCCCTCTAATCTACAAAAACAGTGAGTGAGTCAAACCCCGGAAACCCCTGAAAGGCAATAGGGGTGGACCCGAAATTATTCCCTAGGGCTTAAGAATAGACTTGGGATAGAGAAGCAGACTTTGCAGCTTGATTATAGGGCCCCACAGGACATTCATTGCTAATTAAACTAGGAGATATAATACAGCAGCAGAAAGGATCTATAAACAGAGTTGTCAGTGCAAGAAACATTAAAAGTTAAACTCAGGATTATAACTGTGAATACAGGGAGAAGATCCGTTTATGTGCACATAATAGATATTTCCTTTAAGAGCTAAATTGCGCAATTTAGAGAAAAATACTTGATTTTTAATGTTATAGTAATATTGTTATTTTAGATATTTATTTTAATAATTCATTATATTGTGCAAAACTAACTGTTAAATGTAACATTTAAATATTGTCAAACTGGATTGTTGTAATATAATAAATCCTGTTAACCTTTATCTTAGCCTTTGTAAAATTACCTGAAAAGAAAGATCTGAGCTAATACTAGAGTGTTACAAACTTGGCGTCCACGAACCGGATCGAATATGAATGTGCAAGGAGGCAACCCCACCACAGATGAAAACAGGATCAGGATCCTTAATGACAAGATCGCTGAACTCACCCAAGATCTGAGATCAAAAAAGAGCTAAGAGACCTAAAACGGGAACGTGCAGTACCAACTAACCATTGTGATTCAAAAGGGAGGCCAATATGTCAAGGATGCAACCAAAGTGGTCATATCAAAAGGAATTGTCGTCAACCCACGAGAAGAGCGGAGAGAGTAGGTCCACCCTGGGAAAGAGGACCCAGAGATATAGGCTCAAACACAATAGTTCAGAACCAGATTAGCGTATCTGGAGTAACATCTGTAAGTGATATTCAGCAATTCAGCCCAAGAAAGATTTCAGGTCATGTTGTGTGGTTTAGTGTACCACGTGGGTATGGATTTATAAAGCGAACTGACACCAAAAGAAGAGTCTATGTGCATTATACTGCCATTGAGAAGACCAACCCTGAAGAGTGCTTCAAGAGTCTGGGAAGGGGAGAAATAGTAGAGTTTGATTTGGCAAATGGAAAGAAGGGCATCAAAGCGATTAATGTAACAGGTCCTAATGGTGTTCCAGTGCAAGGCAACAAATATGTCACAAATCACAGCCAATACTGGCCCTGTCCACACTGTAGAGATTCTCCACGCACCTGTCAACAGGATATTCGACACAATGGAGGTGGAGAGGAACCGGGAGAAGGTCACAGTACGGAAGAAAGTACTAATCCTCAGCGGCCTTATTGCCACATGAGAACAGAAGAATCTGGACAACAACAACATGATTTTCCTGAGCAAAGTGAATTAGTGGAACGAACAGACAAACAAACTGTGGAGAAACAGAATGAGACAGTGCAGCAAAGCCTGCAGAATGTGGTCAAACAGCAACCGCCTCCAGAAGTGGTTTGTGACAGTAAATTAAAAGTTGAAGACATCGATTTCAGTATGGTCGACCCAAGTCAAGCAGCTTCAAGCACATCTGATCAAGAAAAAGATACAGAAGTGATTTGTGTGGCTGTGGCTGGGGGATTGGCAACCCTTAGACCCAATTCCCCCGATTCTGTTGTGTCAAACTCTAAATCTAAGGTTCCTGAAGAATCCCGTAGCATAGCTAAAGATTCAGAGACAAATTTTCTTCCAGACTGGTATCACTCAGACCTCAAGTTCACCACTATAACCTCTGAGGAGATAAAACTGATATACCAGCAGGATTTGAAGAGGTCTAAGGTATATAACCAAGGTACCTCACGTAGGCAGCGTAGATATTAGCCAGATGTAGAGTGTAATTTGTTATCTGATATATTGTTGGTCTAGAATATTAGTTTCGTTTAGTTTCGCGGAAATTGTGAAGATGAAAATGTAAATATTGTATTAAACAATTGTAATGTTTTATGTCGTTGTTGATGAAATGCGTGAGGACATCCATATTTCTAGAGGAGAAACATGTGACATCCCAGAAATGCATAAATAATATAATAAGTATGTAAAATGTATTTATTTGATGAAGATCCCTCATGGAGGGAACATATAGGGATTCAATCCCCTCATAGAGGGAGAGTTTAGTAATATATAAGAAACCCTTTCTGGAGGGGAGGTGGGTTAATCCCAAACTGTCTTGATGGAGAAACTTCACCACTACAAGGCTGCGGACTGTACCAATCTCCTGAAGGGAGAGGGGAGGCTGATAAGTGACAGTTAATCTGAAGGGAGCTAACAGGCAGAGTGAGAGCCCCACAAGCCCAGGATGAGAGGGGTTAAAAAGCAGAGCTGCATGTGACAGTTTGAGCAGTTGCTGAGGAGAGAGACAGAGCAGGGGTGTGCACTGTCATGAGAGCTGCAGAGGCACCAAATGTGGCAAGAATTACCAAAAGACGACTCCCATTGACGCAGCACAGTTTTCCAGTGTTTGTCCCCATCAGGAAGCCGCGCCATCCTGCTGGTCATGAATCCCATAGAGGGGCTTCAGAAATGGGCTGTGTCATAGGCCTGGCCTAGCTGATTGAGGCCAGTGGTGTGCAGTTACGCAGAGCCCCTCTAATCTACAAAAACAGTGAGTGAGTCAAGCCCCGGAAACCCCTGAAAGGCAATAGGGGTGGACCCGAAATTATTCCCTAGGGCTTAAGAACAGACTTGGGATAGAGAAGCAGACTTTGCAGCTTGATTATAGGGCCCCAAAGGACATTCATTGCTAATTAAACTACTGTAGGAGATATAATACAGCAGCAGGCAAGAGCAGCAGAAAGGATCTATAAACAGAGTTGTCAGTGCAAGAAACATTAAAAGTTAAACTCAGGATTATAACTGTGAATACAGGGAGAAGATCCTTTATGTGCACATAATAGATATTTCCTTTAAGAGCTAAATTGCGCAATTTAGAGAAAAATACTTGATTTTTAATGTTATAGTAATGTTGTTATTTTAGATATTTATTTTAATAATTCATTAGTTGTGCAAAACTAACTGTTAAATGTAACATTTAAATATTGTCAAACTGGATTGTTGTAATATAATAAACCCTGTTAACCTTTATCTTAGCCTTTGTAAAATTACCTGAAAAGAAAGATCTGAGCTAATACTAGAGTGTTACATGGCCCGCATATTTACTTACATTTAGGGGCCAGGTTGCTGAGTGGGCGGCCGGGCTGATTGGGATGCCGGTATCCAGGTTGCTGAGTGGGCGGGTGGGAGGGCTGCTGGTTTGCCGGGTTTATACGGTGGGGTGGCCGGGAGCCGGGAAGGCTGGCCGGGCGGGCGGACGGCTGTGCCCTACGCAGCGTGACTTCTGACCTCGTCACGCTGCGTAGTGCTGCACTGCCGGATATGGGAGAAGCCGGGCAGCGCTTGAGCGAGTGCTCAGTCGCTGCCCGGCATTAGACTGCGCATGTGCAGTCTAATCACGAAATCCCGGGTATGGAGTTTCCAATCCCGGGATTGAAATCCCGGCGTTTTGGGGGCCAAATCCCGGGATCCCGCATATCAAAAATACACATGATTATAGAATAAGTTTCGGTACTTGTGTATTTTGGCGGCGCCCGTCGCGGGCATCGTGTGCCTTAACTTTAAGGCACACGACGCGACGCGATGGACGCGATTTCTCCTTAGGCTTCAATGTTAAAATATTTTTAACATTGAACCCGATGGAGAAATCGGGTCCATCGCGTCGCGTCGTGTGCCTTAAAGTTAAGGCACACGACGCGACCGACGCGATTTCTCCATAGGCTTCAATGTTAAAATATTTTTAACATTGAAATACTGTCGGTCGCGTCGGACTTGTGATTATAATGGCACAAGATCAAATGTAGTTGATAAAGTCCATCTAACATAGAAAACAATGGGAAATGGGCCAATATGGCCCATTTCTCATTGTATATGGCCCCGTCATGTCCAAATATAAATGCCCCCCATTGTCAGCGGCACCCCAGTATTGACGCCAACCCGAAGCGTGGCGAGCGTAGCGAGCCCGCGAGGGGCGGCGGTACGCGTCCTACGACCTTTTCATACCCCTACTATCCACGTCGGCGTGGAGTTGAGAATAGAATAGTGTGGCGAGCGCAGCGAGCCACCGAGCCCGAAGCGTGGCGAGCCCCCACGCGGGCTTCACAGGTGTCCGCGTCCCCTCGCGGGGTTCGCTGCGCTCGCCACGCTTCGGGCTCGGTGGCTCGCTGCGCTCGCCACACTATTCTATTCTCAACTCCACGCCGACGTGGATAGTAGGGGTATGAAAAGGTCGGAGGACGCGCACCGCCGCCCCTCGCGGGCTCGCTGCGCTCGCCACGCTTCGGGTTGACGTCAATACTGGGGTGCCGCTCACAATGGGGGGGCAGTTATATTTGGACATGACGGGGACATATACAATGAGAAATGGGCCATATTGGCCCATTTCCCATTTTATTCCATGTAAAATGGACTTTATCAAGTCCATCTTATCTTGTGCCATTATAATGGCACAAGACCGACGCGACCGACACGATTTCAATGTTAAAATATTTTAACATTGAAGCCTATGGAGAAATCGGGTCCATCGCGTCGGTCGCGTCGTGTGCCATGTTAATGCACACGACGCGACGCGATGGACGCGATGGACCCGATTTTTCACACACGATGGACGCGATCCTCATCGTGGGCGCCGCCAAAATACACAAGTACCTAAGTTTCTAATAATAAAGAGGACCATATAAGCAACAATAATAAAAATATATATTTTCTAAAAAGAGAGAAAGAGAGAAAAAAGACATATTAAACATATCTCAAAGCAAAGATCAATGCTACAAATACCATACTCAGAGGGAAGTTCAGCCACCCTTCACCGGCGCAACTTTCAGTCCACACATTAATGACAGAACTCTGGGGTCCGCAGACCCAACTCAGAACCACGCCAGTGAGTGGGCTTAACAAGTGCTCCTAGTGAAGGAAAGAGATAGCGTCACAACCCTCATTCATACCACTAGGTGCAAGTGTGCCAACCGTATATATCCATTAAGTTTCACGCCTACTCAATTTTTTTAGGAGGTCACCACCTCTCATCTAGGCTAATATGCTCCAGAGCTTTAAATGAATATATATATATATATATATATATATATATATATATATATATATATATATATATATATATATATATATATATATATAGAAAGAAATTTGATAAACTGCGCCCAAAATGTCAGTCAACAGTATACCAGTTAATAACGTCCACTGTTTTATAAAGCAGGGGATAGTAGCACCAAAGTTCAAATAAAACTTGCAGCAGCTTCTTTCTCTATATTGAGATCCCTGGAATCCACAGGGCAGAAGATCTAGAAAGAGGCAGAAAGAAGGCGCTTCATGGTGCAGTATTTTGATTGTGAAAATTTATTAAGAATAAAACATCCAAGGTACACTTTATCAAAGACTTGTACCATATATTAAAACACTGTGGACTGGGTACCACAAGGCTTAGGTTATTAAAACCAAAGGCAAACTGCTCACACTGTACCGGGACCTTGGTAGCACTCGAAACGCTGCAGAGCTGGCTTGCAGGGAAGCGTACAAAGGAAAACCACGTCCAGGAGACCAGTGATCAGAGTTGAGGGAGCGTCGTAGGCCACGCCCTGACGCGTTTCATCACTGCGGACTTCGTAAGCATCTACACTCCTCTACTGCGGATTTTTACTACTATTTTTAACTGATTGAGTGAACGGAAATCCCTACCTCCAAACCTGTAGGTTTCTTTTTTCCCTATTCTCTGGATCTCATGTACTGGGCTACATACAGCTTTTCTTGTATTGACCTTTGAAGGAAGTGTCTTGTGAATACCTGGTCTTGGATTTTCATCCTTGGTTATCATTATTTTTCGTTTCTACCTATTCAGATTTTAACTGACTATACGTGTAAAAGGAAAATTGTCCATTACTGCCATTACTCTCTGGATTTCTGGCCTGTATTAGGCCATGCCATGCCCCTGATGAAGTCGTGTAGACGAAACGCGTTAGGCTTCCAATAAAGAATTGGTTTTTATACTCGAGGTCTTCGGTTTCATTTATGAAGTTCATGAACATTCCGTTTGAATACAAATGACTCCAGGATCACATTGAATTGGGACTTTTAGTCAAGCTCTGTGGCTAAGTGGTATCACTTGAGCGCACTCTGGACACCCCCCCTTCCGTGCATTCTACTTTTGTCTCTCACTAACAGGAGAGTCGCTCCAGAGGTGCAGCTGGTTGAAAAACCATATCTAGCGCAATTCCTGACCATCTTTGTATGTTTTTTATATATATAAACTGATACCGAGAGGTTTCAGAATCAAAAATATACCGACATTGGGAAGGCACAACTTGGAATTCTGCAGGCGCTGGGCAGCAATTCTAAACAAGGCATCCTTTGACTTAATGCTCCTCGTCATAGAGGAGGCTGGAAGGGAATTAAGGGTAACCAAAGAAAAGATCGCTGGCTTCGAGCATTTGCATCTACCCACCCTAGTGAGCGATAAATCTGCTGATTGGGTGTCCAAACTTCAGGAACAGATATCTAAATATCAATCTGACCTGATTAAATTTAAACGGGACAAGGTTACTGTTGTACGCAGAGATTACACTGAACATAAAGTGTACGAGTGGGTGAACAACCCGAATACCAGGCAACACCCGCAGCAAACTCGCAGGAGGGCTCGCACCTGGCGTCAGAAAAACCTTGAGACTGACACATCAGCCAATTCATCGGATACAGACCATCCAACCGCTGCTGCAACCACAGACCAACGCAAACCCCCTTTAGGGGCAAAGACCCGGGCAAGACCCGGCACTCTAGAACCCGGTCTCGGAGAGGGGGGCAGTGGAAGAGGATCCTCAAGAGCAAGGGGGCCTCAGAAACCCTAGTATACAATATATCATCTAGGGCGCTATCGGACACAGAAATGGCAGTCCTCAATCGGGGATTGTCTTTTGTCCCCACCAACCGGCATAATCCCCTTACCAGCAAAATCGAAGCACATAAATTTGGCAGAACCCTGCGCCTGAAGGAACACTTTGGTGACACAGTAGCAATTCCTCGTTTATTACCACCAGCCATTCGCACAGCCTCCCTGTTTGATCCTGTATCCTCAAGCATGTCCATCAAAAGCTACAATAAAATCCTAGATGCCAAGGCATCATTGGAGCAGAAATCAAACACTCTCAATATGTCAACTTCGGAGTACAAGGCGCTCAGGGATCTGAGCCGCTATGAAGACATTATTATAAGACCCGCAGATAAGGGGGGAGCTGTAGTGGTTATGGATTTGGACTTTTATAAAAATGACATTTACAAGCAACTCAATGACACTGAGGTCTATCGTAAACTGACATATGATCCCACCACAGAATTCAAGAAAGAACTTGATTTGATTTTGGAAGAGGCAGTCGGCAGAGGTGTCATTTCCCAGTATTGCATGGAAGCTCTCAGAACAACCAATCCATCCATCCCACTACTATACACACTCCCCAAGCTGCATAAAGATTCCAGTCATCCACCAGGTCGCCCCATCATATCTGCGAGGGGTTCCTTGTATTATTCAGTCTCGCAGTATTTGGACGCTTATTTGCAACCTGTAGTACAATAACAGACTACATACCTGAAGGACACTACAAGTCTTATATTAAAACTGCAAGCACTGACCTCACTACCAACTGTCAGCATCCTTTGTACTATGGATGTGGTCAGTCTATATACCAACATACCTCACCAGAGAGGATTAGAGGCTACGCGCAGACTGATAGTGAGCAGCAAGAAGTACAATGGCCCTGATGTCAGTTTCTATTTGCAATTGCTGGAATGCACTCTCACTCGCAACTATTTTCAATTCGACGGGGCATTTTATCTACAACTACGGGGCTGTGCCATGGGCAGTTGCGTGGCTCCGACCTACGCAAACGCCTTCATGTTTGAGGTGGAGAAGGACATATTACTATCTCGGCCAGGCATCTATGAACACCTTGCATTGTATCAGAGATACATAGACGATGTCCTGATGATATGGACTGGACCTCAAGATTTGCTGCTGTCCACTCTAGAGGGATTGAATGGCTTGGATGAGAACATCAAGTTTACCTCTGAACACAGTTGTGATAGCATACACTACCTAGATGTCCTCATTGGGGTATCAGGGTCCGACCTAACCACCACTTTGTACCAGAAACCTACGGACCGTAATAACCTGCTAACAGCATCCAGTCACCACCCCCCATCTCTAAAGAGAGGACTTCCATTCTCCCAATTCCTGCGTGTCAGGCGCATCTGTAGCTCAGACACAGATGCGGAGATAAAGATGGACATTATGATGGAGAAATTCATCCTACGCGGCTATGACATTCATCAATTAAAAACAGCCAAAAACCGAGCGCTGCTAATGAGAAGAAATGATACTTTGAAGTCAAATACGACTAAATTAATCCCAGAGGGACGGATACCTTTTATTAACACGTTCTCCACTTACAGCAAAGAGATTGTTGGCACAGCAAGAAAATTCTGGCCTCTAATATCTGAAGATCCTGATCTACCGCAATTGAAATCAGCCACAATCATGCCCTGTTATAAGAGGGGCAGAAATTTGAGGAACTATCTCTTTAAAAGCGATGTCCATGGTATGGGCAATAAACCTGGTGGCCACTTTCTGACGAAGAAACCAGGCAATTACCGCTGTACGGGGTGCATCACCTGTCAGTTTCTGGAAACGGGCAATGCCTTTAAACACCCCCACTCCGGAAAGAGGATCAGCATTAAGCAGGTATTGGGATGTAATAGCAGATTCGTTGTGTATGCGATACGCTGTCCCTGCGGACTCCTTTACGTGGGCAAAACGTCTAGAACCTTTAAAGAACGGATGGCAGCCCACCGATCCTCCATCAAATTGGCATTGGAGGGTGCCACATCTGACCAACCGGTGGCTCGCCACTTTAAGGAATACAAACATACTTTACCCTCTTTACGCTACTGGATGATCGAGCAGGTATCCCCCCCCCAAGAGAGGAGGTGACCGCCAGAAACTGTTACTGCAGCATGAAGCTGCATGGATATTCAGACTGAACACCATTGCCCCAGCGGGGTTAAATGAATATCTCTCTTTGAATTGTTATCTTTGAACTTATATGTCTGCTATCCCTCCGCTGGCCTTCTGCTTTATACACATTTTGCATTATTAGTGATACGTATCCATCTGCTGTTTTGATCTCTCTTTACCCTCTTCTTGTGTTATGGATGACTTTGGCCTCATTGGCACGCTGCATGTGGCAGCTAAAAGTATACTGTTATAACCATTTCCCTTCCTAAGTTTGCGACCGTTCCATTCACGATCCTGCTTTTTTATCTTTTGTTTGTTAGGTCTCCATGGATACCCGCTTGAGCTGATGCGGGGCGCGGCGCCGATGACGTCACCCCTGGTCACTCTCGCTGGGACACTGGAGTCCACGGTGGTGGGGAAGGTGGAGGGAAGCTTACTTAGGTAAGTGCGTGTTCATGTTTGTATTGTACTCTGATGAAGGAATAAATCATTCCGAAACTGTTAGCACCTTAAGCTTGTTGCGGTGTGAGCTTATTTACCTGGATTACAAATCCCCGTTTGAGAGTGCCGTCTACGCCGTCTATCTGGTTATATATATATATATATATATATTTTAACACTGTAGTGGAACTGGATGCCTTTTCCTGGGGTAGAAGGGTGCAAGCAGCAGCTGAGAAATCATACAAGTCCAGTCTTTGGGGTACAACTGGCCGCAACCAGTTTTATTCAGCAGAAAATAAAAACAAACACAAAAGAAAATACCTTGCCTGTCCAGCGCTAACTAAACACAGGATATCCCTAACTATCTCTGAACAAAACACCAAGTTTTCCAGTCACTACTGGATAGCATCAGAAAGCTTGTTCCTCTCACAGAGATTCTGCAGTTTCCCCAGGCAGTCTGCCCACACTGATCAGTCCAGCAGCTCTACATGGGCCTTGCACAGCTGCAAGTGCTGATTAGCCTTCTGTGAGGCCAAACACCTGAGCTGGGCCTTTACTTAGCTTTAACAAAAGAGAACCATTATCTATCTATCTAATTAGTTGAAAGTAGTTACATAAATAGAGACACACTCAAGAGCAGACCAACCACATTATTAGGTGCTGGCCACAACCCCTATTATTGCGCATAATAGGCCCTTGATAGTTATCAGCTCCAGGCCCAGTTAGACCTTAATCTGGTACTGGCGCCAGTGATTTCAGACAGCAGACCCTGTCTGCATCACAGCCATTTGTCAGGAGCCGGAAGTTCAAGACGTTGCCTGTGATAATGTGATCTAAAGTAAAGGAGTTGTAAAGTGTGGTACCGATCGCCATCTTCTGGAGATGCAGGTGTCAGTACAGCCAGAAAGAAGTTATCTGATGACCAATCATCTATCTATACGTGGAGAACTATAATGATTTATGATGATGCATGCCCATATATGCCCACGTACGCCTATTTAATTAAATATGTACGCCTTGTTTGTCAATTATTGATGATTGTATTACTCAGCATCTCTTATTGTATAAAAGGGGACTGAGTATTGGCCTAAAGCCAGATATTGAATCAGATATCTCTAAGCGCTTATATCGAATAATTACACCTTACCATTGGTCTGTCTCAAGGATCCTTTATTACACATCTTCACCTGGCTATGACCCTGACACTTCTGCCTGCTGCCTGCCCAAAGCCAGAATCTCTGTGCCACCACCAGACACCATACCTGCCCGGCCGCCAGCCCTGGGTAATCGCTGCCTCCTAACAGTACCCCCCATTGATGAGGGGTCAAACGTCTTTTTTAAACAGTAAGCATAGAGCCGTTTGTCAGGGACCCAAGACCTTTCTTCCATCCATAACCTTCCAATGAATAAGAAAATGAAGCTGATTATGGACAAACATGGAATTTAAGATCTATTCAATGACATATTCCTTGTGGCCCTCCACCATATCCGGGGCAGGCCTCCCAAACTGTGGACGGACAGCTGGCTTATTGAGAGAACAATGGAAGGTGTTATTAACTAGCAGGCCCTGATTCTGGTTGGCTTGCAAAGCAGCATTCGTTTGCTGCTTTGCGAGCCATGTAACGCTGCCCGTATGAACGCCCGCCCCGACTAGTCTGTGAATTCTCACGCAGCACTGTGAATGGATGTTTGGCCATTCTCGGCCTTGCAGGTTGGCCCGAAATCATTTAATGGTCACCGACCATCAAATGATTTCTGTAGCGCTCACTAATCTAAGTCACTCTCTGGTATTTCAGAGTAGCGGCGCCTTGCTCTGAGAACAAGGCGGGCAGCAGACATCCGGTGACCTCAGCTGCCCACCCCGGGAAGAAGGCAGGTGACCGTCCCCATTCATCAGTGAATGCCCAGCATTTTCTAGCGTTTTCGTGGGTATGCCCAGGAACGCCCTCCGACCACCTCCTGCATGCCGCCTGCCGCGAGCGCCTCGGAGACCATGCAAGCTCTGAGGCCGCCGGCAGTGACGACCTTCACATGCGCATAAGCGATTATGCGCAGGCCATCAACATGGGTCCCCGTTGCAAACAAAGAATTGGCTCTTGGGTGGTACCCGTATGAATACAAAAAAGGAGACACCCTGGCAGCAGCGTGAAAAGCATTACTGTAGGCAAACTCAGCCAAGGGTACATTTTCAACCCAATCATTATGGCACTTAGAAACATAACATCGCAAAAACCATTAGATTGTGGGAGATACTCAGAGAAGGGCTTAACTTAATGTTTAGAGCTTCACAAAATGGCCGCCAACTGTGCAACAAACTGAACACCCCTATCAGAAACAATATCTAAAGGTGCCTATACACGCACCGATCCCGGCGATGCTATGCGATCAGATGCGCGCTCTCGCTCATCTCATCGCACAGTACAAAAACTATGTGCTGCACATACTTTTTGTACTGTCTTTATCGCACGCATTGCATTGCATGCGCAACACATGTGATGTGATGCGATGGATGCTAGTTTAGCCCAGAATGCACGCTGGGATCGGTGCGTATATGGGCACCTTTAGAGTAACCCATGAAGATGAAAAACATGCAAAATGAACAGTGCCGCTAATTTCTTGGCTGTCGGAATGCCAACAAGAGGAATGAAATGTGCCATCTTGCTAAATCTATCCACCACCACACAGATGGCATCATGACCCGAAGAGTGAGGCAGATCCATAATAAAATCGATTGAAACGTGTGACCAAGGTCTCGAAGGAACAAACAAGGGTAGCAATGAACCCACAGTTGACCCACAAGGAGACTTGTTCCCTGCACAAACCTCACAGGACGGAAGCAAGTCCTTAACGTCCTTACTCATCGAAGACCACCGGACCTCACGGTATAACAATTCTAGACCTAAAGACCCCGGATGTCCTGCCATCTTGCAGGTCCTGTCCTTGAAGGTTACATTAGCTGGGTATGGAGTTCCTGGCTGTGGGACAAGCGGTTTGTTACTAGTTAGAGCTCCCATTGTCCTATCACCAGGCTTATCTGGAACAGAGAGAGAAATAGCAATCAATCAGATTCTAGCTAACATTTATCTAGTACTTTCTATAAATTGATAGTAAGAACTTAATTCAGGGGCCTGATTCAGACTTGTTCACTAGGCTGCGTGTAATCTCTGTGTGTGCACGAGAAAACAACCCCTCGCATTCGGCAAAACGGGGGAGAATTCATTCGATGGTCGCTGACCATCAAATGATTATTCTCCCCTCCGTTAATAAGTCAGTCTAGACTGGCTGTTATTCCCGTTGCTATCCTCCGAATTCACCTGCGTTCTCAGGGGAATGCCCAGCATTTGTATGGGGTCACCCATAAAACACTAAGCGTTCCTGTTAAAGCTGATATTTATATAACCAAAGAACAATAAGTGAAATGCGCAGTTTACGTACTTGTTCCGTAACTTGCGTACCCTTTATTCCTAGCTACGTGCGAACAAAACGTAGCGCAGCGTAGCGTACCTTTTCCGTGTATTGTACACGCTGAATCAATAACAGTAATGAGAAATCCCTTCGCAGTACTTAGTCTCTAATCTGCGAATACCTTTCAAGGACAATGTCCGTAATATACGCTATCGCTAGCTGCGAATAATAGACGAGACCACGATATAACAAGTGAGGAGATAGATTCTCCAAAATAGTGTATTTAGTCCCTAGCGGACAAAAGGGGATTACAGAAAGAAGAAAATACAGGATAACACGTGATACAATTATCTAACAATAATAAGTATACTTTAAAACACTTACAAAGGAACCAAAACAGATACAACTATAATCAGACACATTACACAGAACAGAAATACAAATGTTACCGTCATGGAATAGCGCAGCGCAGTCCGGTCGGAGCTCGCTATATTCAAATAGAACTATAGCCCGGGTCAATGGTGAGGGGGATAACAGCAGTGCCAAAGTGACCGAGCCAGCCCAGGGTTCGCTATCTTTATAGGGTCAAAAGGGGGAGGTCAAAGGCCATTCCTATTGGTCCAGTGTTCGAATGTCCAGTCCTCAGTGATTGGGGAAAAGTATTACACCTGGTTTGGATTGGTGCAGGGGGAGTGTACTTTGGTGTCCTTTGTGTGTTGGCATCATCGTCGGGGGTCGTAAACAGCAACAAGAACCGGTTATAACTGGATTCCTTTGTCTCACACAGTTTAGCAGAAATAGTCCTTGAAATATGGATTTTGTCCGTAATTATCGGACTATATGAGTTGCGAAGTTTTCGCAATGACCGGAGTGCTGCGCATAAGAAACGGAACATAACGATACTAAACATTATACAGACATAGTGTGTATTGCTGATTAAACTATGTGTAGTGCTCTAAACCTTTAATTAACTATATTTTATTTGGTGTAAGTATGGTATTATGAATTTATGTGTTTTAGTATGGCTGCGCTTATGATCCACTTTGTTACACAGACTCGGGTATTTATACTTTATTTGCGCAACTCTGGGAACCAAAATGGCGGCCATACTATCCTAAAATGGCGTGTGCGCAACTCGACTTTAACAGTTCCCTTGTTGCCAGCCCCTGCCCGCCCCCTTCCATCCCCAACTTGTGCGAATGGCTCAGTGACTGTGAAACTGCTCACTCCCGGGGGTTTACGCATTGCCATATTCACACATACACATGCACAAACCCCGAACATCAGGTAAGGGGACGAACTCGGACCTAAACAGATCTGAATTGGCCCTTTGGTTTCTTTGGGCATCGTCTCAGCTCTTCCTCTTCAGAAGGTTTGATAAATCTCCCCTGAATGTGAAGACTCACCAGGTAACCAATCAGATTATTGCTACTTTTCTAGAGCCATTTAGAATATTAAAACTTCTGTTTAGTTTTGGACAAAACTAGCTCTTACTGTTACCAATTTGTGCCTATTTTCCCCGCTGTGCGGGTTATTTGATGATGCACACCGCAGAGTGTTCTAGTTGCCTTGTCATTTTCTTTCAGAATTGCACTGCACTGTGTTATGTAGCCACTAGATGTCGCCTTTCCTCCACTCACTGTTATTATACTGTATGATAATTCTCACATTACCAGATCAAGTGCTGGCAGTTGTGGCCAAGTTAATGTAATCATAAATATGAAATTACAATTATTATTATCCTTTTTTTATATGGCGCCAAAAGGGATCCACAGCATCTGATTACAGAGTACAGTATGGTGTTATAAGCAAACCAGTGACTTACAGGTGAATCCGACAGAGGACAAATACTGGATACATTGCCAAAGCTGCATCAGCAGAGGTCACTGGGAAAGTATCAGCGTGGCAGAACACAGTGACTTAGTTATATACAATAGAGGGCAAGTACAGGGCACATAACCATAGCTGCATCAGCAGAGGACACTGACATACAGTAAGTATCAGGGGGCAGAGAACAAGGGATCCGCAGCGCCCTATTACAGAGTATATAACCCAGGAGACAGTGACTTACAGCTGAATACAATAGAGGACAAGTACAGGGCACATAACCATAGCTGCATCAGCAGGGGACACTGACATAAGTATCAGGGGGCAGAGAACAAGGGATCCGCAGCGCCCTATTACAGAGTATATATCCTAGGAGACAGTGACTAACAGGTGAATACAATAGAGGACAAGTACAGGGCACATAACCACAGCTGCATCAGCAGAGGACACTGACATAAGTATCAGGGTGCAGAGAACAAGGGATCCGCAGCACCCTATTAAAGAGTACATAACCCAGGAGACAGTGACTTACAGCTGGATACAATAGAGGACAAGTACAGGGCAAATAACCATAGCTGCATCAGCAGGGGACATTGACATAAATATCAGGGGGCAGAGAACAAGGGATCCGCAGCTCCCCATTACAGAGTATATATCCTAGGAGACAGTGACTAACAGGTGAATACAATAGAGGACAAGTACAGGGCACATAACCTTAGCTGCATCAGCCGGTGGGACTGACATAAGTATCAGGAGGCTGAGAACAAGGGATCCGCAGCGCCCTATTACAGAGTATATACCCAGGAGACAGTGACATACAGCTGAATACAATAGAGGACAAGTACAGGGCACACAACCATAGCTGCATCAGCAGGTGGCACTGACATAAGTATCAGGGGCAGAGAACAAGGGATCCACAGCCCCCTATTACAGAGTATATAACCCAGGAGACAGTGACTTAAGGCCCCCATACACTAGCCGATTTTGGTCAGATTTCGGCCAGATCAGTCGGATCTGGGCGAAATCGGACCAAAATCGGCTAGTTTTGATGTCCCCTCAGATCCGATGCGCGGTCCCGTGCTCATCGGATCTGCGTCGGGTGGTCGGACCTGCTGCACGTCCGACCACCCGATTTGGGACCTAGTGGGGCGGCGGTGGAGAGAGCGGGGGACGCTGGTTACGCTGCGGGACGCTGGGTACGCAGCGGCTGGGGACGCTGCGGGACTCTGGGTACGCAGCGGCTGGGGACGTTGCGGGGGACACAGGCGGCATAGAGCCGGGCAGGGGGAGCCGGGAGCTGTCAGCACTGAATAAAAAAAAAAAGCCCATACAATGAATGGGCGGCCTGTGATTGGCTGAGCGCTCTCTCAGCCATGACGTTTGAGGGAAAGGGGGAGGGGAAGACGGACCAGTGCACAGGTTAGTGTCGTAGTAGATAAGTATGGGAAGAAATTTGTAGAAGTCCACAATAGATTATAATTATGAGAACAGGAGGTTCCCTCACAAATCACGGATGTGGAGGTGCACCCTAGAGAGTAAGAGTTTATGGAAAGAAGAAGAAGGAACGACTCTCTTTTGTGTTGGGGCACTCTTTAGTTTAGTGATTACATATAGTAATCAGTAGAAAATTTAATTATTAGATAATAAGAGATGAAATATTAGGGGGATAAAGGTACTAGCTCAAAAAATGGGGAGTCAGGTGGGAGAATGCTAGTTGCACAATGTGATAAGGGGTGGAATGTCCCACCTCTAGGTGGGTTATTGAAGTCTAAAAATTAACTTTTATTTAGTATCGGATAAAATAATTACTAGACAGACATTTACAGATGTTTAACACAAAACACATAAACATATATACAAGTTTACAGTAACACTTGAATATCTGTGCCCTTAGGGCACTGTGTCCTCTTGTGGTATCTCCACTGAGGTTGATTGTGTACAGAGTCTCTAGTGGAATTGATGCCTCCTCTGAGGTAGATTGTGTATAGAAGCCCCAGTAAAGTGGTTTGGCCCTATCCCCTGCCAAAAGTGGATATACCTCTATTTGGTAGGTCCCTAGTTTGGGGAGGGGGTTTGTTTTTGTAGGCTCAGGGGTTCCACTGTTGGGGCTCGGACGTTCCTGCGGTGGGCAGGCTAGATCTTAGGGTTATGATGATGCAAGGAAACCTGTGTTTGGAGGCTGGGTGGATAGCTGATACCAGATAAGGTTCACTATGTCTTGATGATTATGCTGTGTGCCCCGTTAAGGGGATTGATGTATTAGTGTCACGCACTTAGATTCATATTCCCCACAGATTCGTACACACTGTGGTCAGGTAATTGTTATCTCTGGCCAGAGATATATCGTCTGGTGAGTCTCAGGTCAGGTTACCTGGTACGTGCAGAGAAAATTACATGACGTGCTAAATACCTCAAAAAAGAATCAACATGCAAGCGTGAACATAAATCCTGTATCACAGTATTTCCTCTTCAAAGGAGGAGATTATCAGCACAGTTAGCCTAAAGAAGGTCTAGATCCTTTTCACCTCCCTGAGAGGAATCACAGTGCAGACATCCTTTTCTATCTTATTTATTTATTTATTTATTTATTAGCAGTTTCTTATATAGCGCACACAGATTCCTCAGCGCTTTACAGAGAATATTTGACCATTCACATCAGTCCCTGCCCCAGTGGAGCTTACAATCTATATTCCCTACCACATGTACACGCACACACAGACATTCTAGGGTAAATTTTTTGGGAGCCAATTAACCTACCAGTATATTTTTGGATTGTGGGAGGAAACCGGAGTACCCGGAGGAAACCCACACAAGTACGGGGAGAATATACAAACTCCGCACAGTTAGAGCCATGGTGGGATGCTACAATGTTTCCTTTCCTGAGCAGAGATATTCTCAGCAGATTTGACCTTTATATAAGGGTTGATTACAATGTATGCAGTTTACAACAGTGTGCTGATTAAACCATTACATCATTAAAAAACCTCCAACATCGTCATGAAATTTCTACACAATTTTGAAAGGAGGATATCATAAATCTCGTTGCTAGTACAGGAGGACACAATATGCAGGCCTGTTATGGCCCCGTTACTAGTAGTCCCTTGGAAGGGTGAATATTTTATTAATCTGCCTAATGAGCAGATGTGTTATCTATCTCACAGAATCACGAGAGACCCGCACGAAAAAGCTGGTCTTTGTGAAGCTTCACTGAGTATTTACATTGTATATGTAAAGTTATTGAAACAGACACTTTTTCATTACGGGATAAAGGTAGCAGTATAAACTGACTATTTCTCCCGCAAGGAGACAGGAATAGGATTGGGAGGAGGGGAAGTATGGGAGGGTGGGTGATGGAAAGAAGCAAGGTAGGGTAAGGTAGAAGTGAAGGGTTGAGGTCCCGGTCTGCCCAATAGGTATGGGTAGTCCCACCGACTTTATATACCCGTAACAAAAGGGAGAGTCTGGTTCGAGACTGGAAAGTCTCCTTTCCCCTCTGGCAGGTTGTCTACTCCAACTGTCAGCTGCCACTTGGTGAGAGTGGGCTTTTGAGGGTATTGTGGGGATGTTCCCAACCTTGTAGGGTTTCAGGTCAGAGGTGGAGAGTGAAAGAATGCTCTGTGTAATCCTCTGTAGCAAGCGGCTGCTGCCCAGCTTAATGTACATGTGGGCTCAGGGCGGAATAAATGTATGTTTTATGGGAGAGGTCACCCTTCTCTCATAGTACTTTCAACGCCCTGGGCCGGTTACCGTCAGTTTGTCGACGGACCTTAGAGGTATAGCGGGTGAGCGGGCTTGTATTGGCGCAGAAAGAGGGATATTTGACGAGTTTTTCGAGTTGTGGTCAGAGGGAGATGAAAAACCTGTGATGTCATTTCGGACCAACATATCTTTATATGACCACAACTCGAAAAACTTCCTGAGGAAAATGAATGGATGTTACAAGTGCATTAACTGCACAACGTGCCAACACATGCTCACTGGTCCAAGGTTCATCCATCCTATCGATGGCAGAACATTTCCTATTAACCATATAGTGACATGCACTACGACCCACGTCATATATGTTATACAGTGCCCATGTAATTTAATTTATGTGGGTAAAACTGTTAGGTCTCTCAGAACCAGGATGGCTTTACATAGATCAGCGATTGGCAAAGCACTGTCCGGCAAGGACAATGACGAGCCGGTAGCGAGACATTTCGCCGCAAGTTCCCACCGACTCTCTGACCTGAAACATACCATTGTCGACCACATACCAGAGACACAAAGGAGAGGCGACAGAGATGGAGCACTATTAAAAAGAGAAGCTACCTGGATAAACCGTCTGAACAGCATTAAGCCACATGGGCTCAATGACAAGCTCCCTTTGAACATCTTTTTATAAAGTGTTCTGGAGCAATTGAGAGCCTATATATATGTGTTAGTGCACACATTAGTGTGTCGCCGCTTATTGCGAACATTCATGATATATGCTGTTCTTCAGACCAATCACTGCCCTGACAGGCTGATTGTTGTGTGCTTTGTCTTCATCTCCGTCTCATCTTCCTATCCTTTCTTTTCCATTGTCTCATTGTCATAACTATGTGAACTGCTTTCCATCATGTAGCCCCTATAGGCCGATCGCAGTGTGCTTTGTTTTCATCTCTGACTTACTCTCTATCCTATCTTTTCCAAATTTGAGTGTCTTTTTCATGTATGCAGATGTAGTACATCTCAGAATATGGCCTTCCAAGGCCAATCGCTGTGTGCTTTGTTTTCATCTCCAACTTGCTCTCTATCCTATCTTTTCCGATTTTTGAGTGTCATTGCCATGTATACCGGTTTGGGACTGACTCCACACATGAGGCCCTGTTAGGCCGATCGCAGTGTGCTTTGTTTTCATCTCTGACTCATCTCTCTATCCTTTCTTTTCTCGTATTGACTGTTATTGATATGTAATGAGAGTGCCCTAATATGGGACTGACCTCACAGCTGAGGCCACTTAAGGCCGATCGCAGTGTGCTTTGTTTTCATCTCTGACTTATCTCTCTATCCTATCTTTTTCCCGTTTTGATCGTAACTACGGTGCCCTAACATCGGGCCCTTGAAGGCCGATCGCAGTGTGCTTTGCTTTCTTCTCAGACTCATCTTTCTATCCTATATCTTTCCATATTGGTTGGTATTACTGTGTAATTTGAAAGAACCCCTGATGCCAGTGCCCATACATGATAGTTGTGTTATAAGACTGAACACTGGGTACAAACCTATCTAAGGATGCCCAGCAGCCCACAGCGATCAACACCGTCCACAAATGAGGAATGTGTCTGATACTGAACACTGGGTAAAGCCTATTGATGGATGCTATGGAAGTCGAGTTACACACACGCCATTTTAGGATAGTATGGCCGCCATTTTGGTTCGCAGAGTTGCGCAAATAAAGTTTCCATACCCGAGTATGCGTGGCAAAGTGGACCAGAAGAGTAGCCATACTATCACACATAAATTCATAAATACATACTGACCCTAAGTAAAATATAGTTAAAGGTTTAGAACGCCACACATAGCTTAGTTAGCCCTGCATACATCTATCTGTATCGTGTTTAGTACCGTTCCGTTCAGCTCATTATGCGAAGTATTCCGGTCATTGCGAATATATCGCAATGTACATTGCCCGAGAGATATGGACATAATCCATATTCCAGAGACAGTTTCTGTTGTAAGTAGTTAACAAAGGAAACTAGCTCAAACCGGTTCTTATCCTTGCTGACGCCGAAACCACCAAACAAAGGACTCTTAAAGTTCACTCCCCTGCACCTGGTCAGACCAGGTACAGCGTCTAACCTCCAATCACAGTGGACCGGACATATGATCTCTGACCAATGAGAATGGCCTTTGACCTCCCCCTTCTGACCCTATAAGATAGGCGACCCAGAGCAGCCAAACTCTCTTCGGCACATCTATTTTCCCTGGACCTTCCTACCGGACTATAGTTCATTCCTGAACGATAGTGAGCTCTGACCGGACTGCGCTTCGCATATTTGATGAGACGGGTAAACGGTTGCATTAACGGTATTTATCCTTATTGTATTGATTGGCTGATTGTGTCTTGTATCTGTTTTCTCTCCCCTTAGCAGAGTCTGTTTAGTATTCATTGTTAGTATATTGTATCACCTGTTATACCTGTTTATTCTTATTTCTGTAACCCCCTTCTGTCCATTAGGGACTTAAATACAAACCTTTTACGGAGTTCTAATCTCCTTATTCCTATTCAGTGGTCGTGTCTGTTTATTCGCATAATAGCAATAAGGTATATTGCGGACACAGTCCGATAAGGTATATTCGCAGATTAGAGACAAAGTACTGCGAAGGAATCTCTGAATAAGGTATTGGTTCTTGGTATACATAATACAATAAAAGGTACGCTACGCTGCGCTACGCTTTGTTCGCACGTAGCTAGGTATAAAGGGTACGTTGGTTGCGGACTTATTACGTAACCAACGCTTTTCACTTATCGTCACTCTGGTTATATTTTAATCACCATTAACAATTGAGGGCTCGTCCGTCCGCTCCACAGTCCAGAACTCAGTACCAGGCGTGCGGATCGACCTATACCAGCAAAAGGGTGGAAGTATTTATTTGTTTCCATTGCTGGATAGGCCGATTCCGCGGCGGTGCGGGGTTCGGGAAGTGCTAGCGCTGAACCCGGAGTACAATAAGTGAAAACCACGTGTTTTTAAAACATATATTAAGTGTTTAGTAAACTGTACTTCTGTCTGCCACAAGTAGTTTAACGGGGTATAGTGTCTTGAGTTGCTTGTTCATTACAGTATATGTACCACGTGCGATAAGGTTCGCACACGTGGAATCTGTGTTTATTATAGTACATAGAGGATCCCCTCCGTGCAAAACTATAATTGTTTATTGTTAGTTACCGCAAAAACAGGGACTCCGCCACGTGGCGACAAGTCCTGGGCCTTTTGCAGTAACGTAAAGCGTCTATTGTGTATTACGCAAGGTGCGCACGCACGTGCCCATATCGGGAAATTTTCGCATCTTTGTACGTGATTTACGGATTAAGTGCGGGATTTATTTCGCATCTTGATACGTAACTTTCGGACGGAGTTAAGGGATTTATTCCACATTTAAGCGCAATTACTGCGTATAGCGAAACCCGAGTGCAACCTTGCAAATACACTATAGAACACGTGGGTGGCCGATTCATCGGCGGCCTGTGAACAGTGCATGTACACACGTGGCTGTTCATTGGTACTGCACATGCAGCACACATAGGAACTCAAAGGTGAACAGTATTTAACCACTAGCTTTATTTAAACAGTATAACAATATACTGCGAATGAGGCGGTGATTAATAAAAGAAAATAAGTTTTTTCTTTTTGTTCATTTTTTTTTAAACAAGCAACTCAAGCATTATTTTAATAGATTCCTATAGAGTGTTGTAAGGGATTTATACCTGCATAAGTATCTAGTGAAAAGCTACCGGCCTGGGAAAACTTTCTGTACAGAAATATTTCAAATATATGCATAAGACCAAGGTGTAACCAGCGCCCAGTGTGAAACATAACTGAGGCGAACGGGTGTGTGACGGCACGACTCAGCGCAGTGTAGTCCAGTGTAGGACAGTCCAGTTAGGACCCGGGTTCACGTGACGACGTGCCCATAGGAACTGCCCCTTCAGTGGAATTAATTCCGCTAGGAGGGTACAAGAAGATATATCGGAACGCACTTGTTTCCGATTAGCTACTTTAGAAATCCGATTTTTGGGGGTATAGGAAAACAAGTTTGTTATACCCTGGAAAAATTGTGCCGCATCAAGCAAGTTGGCTAGAAGTTCGCTGCTAGTTGAAAGACTTGGTGATTGAGTACATTACCTCGCATTGTGGGCTCTTCGCTTGATTGCGTTGAAGTGTCGCTGTGTGGAGAAGTGAGTGGTTGGGGAGCTCTCAACTTAAATAACCCACCGATTATCTATTAAGCTGTGAACGTTTATTCCTGTAACTATGGGTAATAACGGGTCACGCTGTGATAACGTGCATGTTAGGGAGGAAGCAAGCCGGCCAAAAGGATCGGCTGCTTTTATTATGTGCAGGAAGCACGGTGAACTCGCAGTTGTTTACCAAAATAAATGGAGAAAAATGACACAAGGCAGCAAGTTAGAATTTCCCAGTGTTGGTAGCTTCGATCCAGAAATCTTATCGGCAGTAAAAGATGAAATATGCCTACTCTCCAGTCGTAAGGAGAGAGTGAAGCATATAAATATTCTTAAATTGTGGCAGAAGGAAGGACAGGAACAATGGTGAAGCAGAGGTTTGGCAATACCTGACGCAATCAGCCACAATATAAATGCAACCGCCGCCACAATAGAAACAGCTCCCCCACCCCCATATGTGCCGAAGGGGATAATGACTCATAAGAAAAGTATAAGTAACAATGTATCCGTTGCTAACCTGTACCCTGTCTTATCCCCTTACAAGGAAGCCCGAGAGGAAAACGAGCAGCTGTTGGCACTGGCCGTCTCTCATGCAATTAATATGATTGAGGGAAAAGCTCAACCCGCTGTTGAGGCCCCAGCACAGGAGGAGGAGACGGCTGATGCCAACAGCATAGTATTGGACTCAGGTAATGATGCACCACACAGCACGGACACAATTGACTCCCAAGCAGGTCCCAGTAATGCGAATGTGGTACAAACATACCCTGTACGCACACTGGAGGTTCCCTATGGTAAGGCAGACAGAGAGGGTGTGATACCTACCAGAAAGATGACCATGCTAAACCCATGGACACGGTTAGAGCTGCGGTCCATCATTACAGATTTCCCTGACCCAAGGAAAGATCTGGCATTGTGCCGGAAATTTGTAAGGGATCTGGGAAACTCTGATGAGCCCACCAACAAGGATTGGAGAATCATGTTGAGGGCCTGTCTCCCCACTCACATTGACATCCCGAAATTCATTCAGGATAGTGGATTGAAAGTGGACAAGGAGATAAATGATGAGATCAACCAGGAGAATATACGCCTGATTAACTTACAGTTGGGAGTGTATTTTCCTGCAGCAGTGGAATATAGCAAGATATTCACTATCAAACAACAAGATGGTGAAGTAGCTAGCGAATATTTCAACCGGGGTCTGATGGCGGTATCAAAGTACACTGGTGTCTCCGAGCCTAAGGACGACCCCCACCTGAGGGAGCTGATTGTCTCTGTGCTGGTGGAAGGGCTTAACGAAAACCTGAGAGCTAGAGTCCAAACTTCTTTTCCAAATTGGCGTGGAATGACAGTGGATGCCCTACGGGAATCTGCTGTAGGCCACGACCGTAACATCAAGAAACGCAGAGAACTGCAAACTGACAAACTGATGATGGTTAGCATCCAAGCCCTCACTAATGCCCCAAACAAAGCTGCATACCAACGAAACACCAGGGACACAGGTAGAAAGCAAATTATCTGTTATAACTGCAATAGGGAAGGTCATTACTCAGCTCAGTGTAGGGCAGGAAACCCCAGGAGTTACCAAACACATAAGCGAGAATGGGAATCTCACAGAGGTGAGACACGGAGATACCCAGCCCCTAGACAATGGGAGGAGACAGACAGGTCACGCAACATGCCTCCTCCCCATCTGATGGCTGACACTGTGCTAAGGGCAACGCAGGTCAGACAATAGGAAACAGGTCATACCTGTATCCTACAGCCAGTTAGATTAACTCAACACCTTGGAGAAGAACCTCAGGTGAAGGTTGATATAGCTGGAGTAAGGCAAACCTTTTTGGTTGATACAGGGGCGGCCAGATCTGTTCTCAACACTCCTCTTCACTTGGGTTTCACTAACCAATCAGTAGCGGCAATTGGGGTAACAGGAAAAATACAACATTACCCACTGACGAAACCAGCGGAGGTTACAATCGGGCCTCTGCATAACAAACACTCTTTTCTGTTGGCTGCAGCGGCCCCGACTAACCTCCTGGGTAGAGATTTACTATGTAAAATGGGATGTGTCATCTATTGTACTCCCGATGGGGTATTCCTAGATACTCCTAAAAATCTTACACAAGAAGTGCAAGATATGCTGGACAGTCCTCAGAGGCTAATGTTGTATTCCACTGTTGTAGAATCAAATCCATCTAGGGTAGCTGAAATTACAGCACAAATACCGAGTTCCCTTTGGACTAAAGATGGACAGGACGCTGGGCTAATGGCAAATGTAGCACCAGTAGAAATCCGCTTAAAAGAAGGCAGGATAGCCCCAAAAATACCGCAATACCCTTTAAAACCTGAAGTTGAGCTAGGAATATTTCCAGTGATCCAACGATTGCTCCAACAGGAAATCCTAGTTAGAACTTCCAGCACGGCCAATAGTCCCATCTTTCCTGTGAAAAAGAGCGGGGGGAGGGGCTACAGACTAGTGCAGGATTTAAGAGGGGTAAACAAGGTAGTTGAGAGCCAATTCCCCGTAGTGCCAAACCCAGCTGTCATCCTAATGCAAATCCCACCTCATTGTACTCATTTCACAGTCATTGATTTGTGTTCAGCATTCTTCTCCGTCCCTTTGCATCCTGACAGCCAGTATCTGTTCGCCTTTACTTACAGAGGAGTACAGTATACCTGGACACGACTCCCCCAAGGATTCATAGACAGCCCCAGCATCTTCTCCCAGGCCTTGCATGATTGTTTACAATCCTTTCAACCCATGAGTGGTTCGATACTGATACAATATGTTGATGACTTATTGTTGTGTTCTGAGTCACTGGAGTCATCAGTGGATGACACTAGACAGCTGCTGATGCATCTCTCAGAGACAGGACATAAAGTATCTAAGGATAAGCTGCAATTATGCCAGACCAGAGTTAAGTATCTGGGCCACTGCCTTACCCAAGGGCTGAGACACCTCACCGACGACAGAATCCAAGCGATTCAGAATATGGTACTACCACAGACCCAGCATCAGATCCGTACGTTCCTAGGCATGTGTGGATACTGTCGCAATTGGATCCCAGGTTTCTCTATTCTGGCATTACCACTACAAGAGATGGTTTCCTCAACTAAGCCAGATCGGGTCTCTCATACTGAGGAATCTGAACTGGCTTTCGAGGAACTAAAGGTGAGCCTAACAAAGGCCCCAGCACTGGGAATGCCAGATTATGGAAAACCCTTTGAACTGTACGGAACTGAATCAGGTGGGTGTGCGGCAGGAGTGCTTGTACAAAAACATGGTGATGCCAACCGACCAATAGCGTACTACAGTGGCCAGCTGGACACAGTAGCACGCTCACTCCCAACTTGCTTACGAAGTGTGGCTGCAATAGCACAACTAGTAAGTAAGAGTGAGGACGTAGTGTTGGGACACGATTTAACTGTTCATGCTCCCCATGCTGTCTCTGCCCTCCTAAATTCTGCCCAAACACGTCATGTGTCCTCAGCACGGTTCACTAAATGGGAACTGGCGCTGATGGCCCCAGTAAATATTACCATCAAAAGATGCAACACACTAAACCCAGCCACATTCCTTCCTCATGTGCCTTCCAAGGCACAAAGGGTGGAGGGTGATGGGAATGTTGCTGAATATGGTAAAGCAGAGTTTAGTGAGAGTGAGGACAAACATGATTGCATGTCCTACCTGAATCAGACCTTCACAGCACGTCCTGACATAAGCGACAGCCCATTAAGTGAGGTAGACATAACCTTATTCACAGATGGTAGCTGTCATAGACAGACGGACACGGGAGAGCTGTGCACAGGCTACGCAGTAGTAGATGGAGAAGGTATTGTGGAAGCTGAACCCTTGGGACCACCTCACTCAGCACAAGTAGCGGAACTGGTGGCACTGACCAGAGCATGTGAACTGGCCCAAGGAAAATCAGTCAACATATATACCGACTCCAGATATGCTTTCGGAGTAGTCCATGATTTTGGAGCCCTATGGCGCCTCCGAAATTTCATGACGGCGGCTGGCACACCAGTGGCGCATGCGACATATATTAGGAGACTTCTGGGAGCTATTCAGCTTCCAGACAGAGTGGCTGTTATCAAGTGCAAAGCTCACACATCAGAGAAGGACCCGGTGTCACTTGGTAACAGCCGCGCTGATGAGGCAGCAAAAAGGGCCGCATGCCCTGTAAATATTTTCACCCATCCTACCAACCTTTGTACACTGAACATAGTATCCACATCCAAACTGATAGACATGCAGAATTTGTGTTCCCCACAGGAAAGAGCAGTATGGAAGTCGAAGGGATGTGGCCAAGAGTCTACCGGACTTTGGAGAGATGGACACGGGAAACCAGTGGCCCCCAGAGCATACCTTCCTAGTCTAGCCGAGGCGGCCCATGGGCTGACACATCTTGGGAAGGAAGGTATGTGCAAGCTGGTAAAGGCCTACTGGTGTGCACCAGGGTTCGCTTCTCAAGCAGGTAGAGTGGCAATGTCATGCCTCACCTGTTTGAGGAAGAACGTTGGAAAAGCCATCCCAACAGAGCCATCCCACATCCCTCCTACAGAAGGCCCTTTCCAGGTAATACAAATCGACTTCATACAGTTACCACCCTGTAGGAATTTGAAATATGTATTAGTTTGTGTTGACATGTTTTCTAGCTGGGTGGAGGCTTTCCCCGCTGCCTCCAACACTGCTACCTTTACAGCAAAGAAAATATGTCAGGAGTTTGTCTGTAGGTATGGTATCCCAAAGGTCATTGAGAGTGACAGAGGCACTCATTTCACAGGAGAGGTCTTCCAAATCATGTGTAAACTCCTGGGGATTAATAGTAAACTTCATACTCCATATCGTCCCCAGGCGAGCGCCAAAGTTGAGAGAATGAATGGTACTATTAAGAACAAATTGGGTAAAGTGATGGCTGAAACAGGGTTGTTATGGCCAGAGGCACTGCCTATTGTGTTGTATAGCATTAGGACCACTCCCAGGACTCCGCTCAACTTGTCCCCCTTCGAGATATTGTTTGGTCGGCAGCCACACATCATGATAGACCCACAGGATGATCTCAAATGTAACAATGAGCTAACTGTACAGTATCTCCTAAAGCTAAACAAACAGCTAAGGGAGCAACAAAAGCAGCTGAAACTACTGAACCCTGATATGCCTACAGAGAATTGTCATAATCTTAAACCAGGAGACTTTGTTATGATCCGAAATTTTTTACGCTCAGGTTGTTTGATAGACCGTTGGGAAGGACCGTACCAAGTTTTGTTGACCAGCACTACATCAATTAAAGTCGCAGAGAGAGAGACTTGGATACATTCGTCCCACTGCAAGAAAGCCAGTAACCCAGAGTCCCAGTGTGCAGAGAGCGAGAGAGAAGAAGTGTCGCTAGAAGCATTGTTTCGGGAACACTGAGAAGCAGCCAAGGTCGAGCAACCTGAGCGAACAAAGGTCTAAGAGCAGAGCAAAATAAAAGTCCCCTGGTAGAGATGATGGAAGGACTCCAAGCAAAAGGTTCACAGTTATGCATATATGTCTTTGTTTTCTTTCTGTGTTCTTTTATTCACCCAAAGATACTCGGTGGCTGCCACATCCTAGAGCGATCGGAGCGGAGTTCTGACAGTGTAATAATGGACCCAGATATGGGCGAGGTAGAATCCCTAAACCAGCTTGAAACTTTGCCCATGACAGGAGAAGGTAAAAGGTATGAGGGAAACGTAGTTCAAGGGCTATGTGATGAGTTATTGTCTGGTGAGTACTGTGTCTGTAGATATTGTCAACCTAAAATGGAAGAAGAATGCATCCAGCGATGTCAGTCGACAAGTAAGGCAACTACCGGCCGACATCCTTTGAGTGATTACCACTCACTAGTGGGTAAGGTCTTAAACCAAACAGAATGCTGGGTGTGTTCACAAGTGTTACATAAAAGGAGTAGTGTAGGCCTAGTCCCATACCCGCTTAATATTTCAGAGATAAGCGTATTAAATAAGGGGAGGCCATTGGATAAGAGATACCTGTATACCAGGTCCCCTAGTCTTAGATTACACCCATACCAAGTGGATAAATCCCTGGTATGTATGAACTTCTCAAGTTCCAGAGCGATTGGTACTTGGGAAGTGACATGGCATAACCAGACAATAACTTACTCCCAACGTCCAGATGGAGAGCCTATTGATAAAGAATTGTTGTTAAAAATCCGAACCAGTGGGAGACACTATAAATATGTCTACACGGTGAAGAGAAGTAAAATGATGGCCGGCAGAGTATCAGCCGGCTACTGTAATGTAACCCTACAGCCAGAGATCTGTGAGGAACAAGTCAGGGAACAGGGGACGGGGATGTTCTTATGGATAATGTGTGACAAGATCATGAAATACTCTGTCCCCTATTTTCTCCCTGACGATGTTTATTATATTTGTGGTAGGAGGGCGTACAAATGGCTCTCCATGAACTACGTTGGTATTTGTTATCTAGGCAGAGTGTTACCGGAAGTGATGACCCTCACACATGATGAGATGATGAACATACACAGAGGTATTTCTCCTCCTTACACTCATACCCATTATGACCAAATCCATAAAAGGGATTTAACCATCAGGAAAGTACCCCTAGCTTCCGAAATGATACACGAGTCGTTCGGTATCCAACTCCTCATTGCTTTAGACATCACCCATACCGCCAGAGGAGTCATAAATTTTAAATATATACAAGCATTAGCCAGCTTGGTAGATAACATCACAGAGATTTATGATGACACCTTTAGATACACTGGGAAGGAGTTGCAAGCATATAAAAGAGAGCTGGTCCAACATCGGATGGTGTTGAACTATCTGACAGCTATGACAGGAGGATATTGTGTCACCCTTTCTACACAGTTTGGGGTGAAATGTTGTACATACATCACCAACAATACTGAAGACCCAGAAGAAATCATCGATCACCGGATGGATGAGATTCTTCAGCTTAAATGGGAATTTAGAAGGGAACATAATATCAGCCTGGCAGAAATAGGTAACAAAGTTAGTGAATGGACCTCCTGGTTGAATCCAATGCACTGGTTCTCTGGTTTAGGAGAATGGGCGCAAGGGATCATAGCTAGCATAGGAAAACTCCTTCTCTGTATCGGTGGTGCCATCATAGTCTTTGTGCTATTGTTCAAATGTATAAAGGTGGTGACCCGGGGAAAGACAAAACGTACCGAAATCATGAGTGTAAGAACGAGAGATACAGAGGAAGACCAGGGTTTGGTATATGACCCTAAAATCGAAACCACCTCCCTTTAAAGAAACCATATTTGTGAACGTGTATATGTTGTAACCACCCCTGTTTTTATTTTTATCCCAAAATTGTACATTATCCTTCGTGACCCTGAGTAGGTTGTTCGATAAATGCGGCCCATCGTTTATCCATGATCCTGGATCGGCCGAGAGCAGATGGTTTACTCCCCTTATATGTTTAATTCATGTATCCCAATTTCTCTGTTAGGATTATGAATTTCTGTATTGTCGTGTGAAATGTTTTTGTATTGTAACAGTTTTATAATTACTGTTAAAGGGTGGACTATGGAAGTCGAGTTACACACACGCCATTTTAGGATAGTATGGCCGCCATTTTGGTTCGCAGAGTTGCGCAAATAAAGTTTCCATACCCGAGTATGCGTGGCAAAGTGGACCAGAAGAGTAGCCATACTATCACACATAAATTCATAAATACATACTGACCCTAAGTAAAATATAGTTAAAGGTTTAGAACGCCACACATAGCTTAGTTAGCCCTGCATACATCTATCTGTATCGTGTTTAGTACCGTTCCGTTCAGCTCATTATGCGAAGTATTCCGGTCATTGCGAATATATCGCAATGTACATTGCCCGAGAGATATGGACATAATCCATATTCCAGAGACAGTTTCTGTTGTAAGTAGTTAACAAAGGAAACTAGCTCAAACCGGTTCTTATCCTTGCTGACGCCGAAACCACCAAACAAAGGACTCTTAAAGTTCACTCCCCTGCACCTGGTCAGACCAGGTACAGCGTCTAACCTCCAATCACAGTGGACCGGACATATGATCTCTGACCAATGAGAATGGCCTTTGACCTCCCCCTTCTGACCCTATAAGATAGGCGACCCAGAGCAGCCAAACTCTCTTCGGCACATCTATTTTCCCTGGACCTTCCTACCGGACTATAGTTCATTCCTGAACGATAGTGAGCTCTGACCGGACTGCGCTTCGCATATTTGATGAGACGGGTAAACGGTTGCATTAACGGTATTTATCCTTATTGTATTGATTGGCTGATTGTGTCTTGTATCTGTTTTCTCTCCCCTTAGCAGAGTCTGTTTAGTATTCATTGTTAGTATATTGTATCACCTGTTATACCTGTTTATTCTTATTTCTGTAACCCCCTTCTGTCCATTAGGGACTTAAATACAAACCTTTTACGGAGTTCTAATCTCCTTATTCCTATTCAGTGGTCGTGTCTGTTTATTCGCATAATAGCGATAAGGTATATTGCGGACACAGTCCGATAAGGTATATTCGCAGATTAGAGACAAAGTACTGCGAAGGAATCTCTGAATAAGGTATTGGTTCTTGGTATACATAATACAATAAAAGGTACGCTACGCTGCGCTACGCTTTGTTCGCACGTAGCTAGGTATAAAGGGTACGTTGGTTGCGGACTTATTACGTAACCAACGCTTTTCACTTATCGTCACTCTGGTTATATTTTAATCACCATTAACAATGCCCACTAGCTCCCAGTGACCAACATCGCATATTTGCGTTGGTGACACCCTCATTTGTTATACCTGGAGCCTGGCAACTTGTTTAATTCCGAATCCCATTGGTCTTATATTGATTCATATATCAATTGACCCAAATCACACCCGCTTAGGCGACAAACCCATTCTTCTGCCCGTGTCAGCGCAGCCATGTACCTTTTTCACTCACCCTTACACACTACACACAGTGTATGTATTTTATTTACACAGTTCATTGAAACACAATTTTGACATGTATTCACGGGACCTAGGAGCTCGCGATCTTAGCAATGTATTTGCATCATTTTAGATGATATTTGTAATGGCATATTTGTAATGGCACTGTGTTGTATTTTTTATGTAACCAGGATGTCCCCCAGCAGCCGGATGACCGCTCCCAGAGTGTGGTAACCATAACTACACACAGACGCTCCGACGGTAACACTGCACTGACGTAAATCCGGCGCCCGGCTTCCGGCGCTGACACTTCCGGTAGCGGTTCCCCGACAGGCTGGAAGACATCACACGGTAATTATTTTTATGCACCCCCCTATATAAGTTGGATTGTTTTACTGCACTTGTTTGTTTTCACCTTGACAAAGGGGCTAGTCCCCGAAACGTTGGAGATTCTTTTTCTGCACATTAAAAATTCCTGGGAGTGCCATTGCTTGTTTGCTGCTTCTCTATCATACTGATCCGGAGGGCACCCAGGTACTTACCCATGATTGTTGGAGTGCCGATCCACCACCACTACTCTATATATACATATATATATATATATATATATATATATATATTCATTTAAAGCTCTGGAGCATATTAGCCTAGATGAGAGGTGGTGACCTCCTAAAAAAAATTGAGTAGGCGTGAAACCTATTGGATATATACGGTTGGCACACTTGCACCTAGTGGTATGAATGAGGGTTGTGACGTTATCTCTTTCCTTCACTAGGAGCACTTGTTAAGCCCACTCACTGGCGGGGTTCTGAGTTGGGTTTGCGGACCCCAGAGTTCTGTCATTAGTGTGTGGACTGAAAGTTGCGCCGGTGAAGGGTGGCTGAACTTCCCTCTGAGTATGGTATTTGTAGCATTGATCTTTGCTTTGAGATATGTTTAATATGTCTTTTTTCCCTCTTTCTCTCTTTTTTAGAAAATATATATTTTTATTATTGTTGCTTATATGGTCCTCTTTATTATTAGATACTTATTCTATAATCATGTGTATTTTTGATATGCGGGATCCCGGGATTTGGCCCCCAAAACCCCGGGATTTCAATCCCGGGATTGGAAACTCCATACCCGGGATTTCGGGATTAGACTGCGCATGTGCAGTCTAATGCCGGGCAGCGACTGAGCACTCGCTTAAGACGCTGCCCGGCTTCTCCCATATCCGGCAGTGCAGCACTACGCAGCGTGACGAGGTCAGAAGTCCGATTTCAATCCCGGGATTGGAAACTCCATACCCGGGATTTCGGGATTAGACTGCGCATGTGCAGTCTAATGCCGGGCAGCGACTGAGCACTCGCTCAGGCGCTGCCCGGCTTCT